>NC_045700.1:22402707-22721404 GCF_009834535.1 Camelus ferus
AAATTGGGAGTTCAAGATTTGTACATACTAAATACTGTGTATAAAATAGATAAACAAAAAGTTTCTTCTGTATAGCACTGGGAACTATATTCAATATCTTGTAGTAACCCATAATGAAAGACTATGAAAACAAATATATGTATTCTACATATATATGTATGACTGAAACATTATGCTGTACAACAGACATTGACACATTATAAACTGACTATACTTCAATAATAAAAAAATAAATTCACTTTTAAAAACTACTAGAATTAATAAGAGAACTCAGCAATTTGTGAGATTATAAAATAAAATCACAACCAAAACAAATTATAAGTGCTAACTGAAAAGATTCCTCTTAATGTAACAACAAAATATACAGTGTTTAGAAATTAGTCTAACAATAAATGCACAATGCCACCATAAATAAACTTTTAAATAGTGCTAAATAAGTAGTGATATTCCTGTTCATGAATGATATGACTAAATATTATGAAAGCATAAATTCTCATCAAAGCAATTCATAGATCTAAATCAATGCCATTCAAAATCCCAGCAGAGTTTTTTGAAAATTAACAATTAATTTAATGAAAAAAAATGGAAGGAAGTAGGTCTATAGATGGTTAAAACTACTTTTGAAAATGACAGAAATTGGTAATTTTTCCCTATCAGATACTATACAAGTAAGTCATTGTATTTAAAGCAGTATAGGACAGCTGCAGAAAATCATATAGTGCAATGGAACAGAATAGAAAGCCCTGAAACAGACCTGTGTGCAAAGGCAACTGGATGTAGAGATAATATTAAAAATCAGAATGGGTTATATTGGAATTGTCAAATTAGTAAAAGATGTTGGTTAAAAAACACTACATGGAGACAATTCTCTCCCTCACGCTATGTACAGGAAGGAGCTCCAAGTCCTCACCTAAGTGTAAACGTACTAAAGCTTAGAACATGAGAAGCCTTTGTGACACTAGAAGAAGTGAGCACAATCAAGGATTTTAATGTGATGATGCCAGGGACAAACTAGGAAAGCTATTTACAACATTTTAAATCTAACAAGATGATTTATATTTATAATAGCTAAGGAACCTTTCAAATTTAAAAAAAAAAAACCCTAAATAGACATTTCTCCATAGAAGACATGCATATGGACAACAGACACATGAAAAGATGCTCAATATTCCTAATCATTAGAGAAATGCAAATGAAAACTGCAATGAGGTATCACCTCACACCAGTCAGAATGGCCATCGCTAAAAAGTCTACAGATAACACATGCTGGAGAGGGTGTGGAGAAAAGGGAACCTTCCTACACACTGTTGGTGGGAATGTAAATTGATGCAGCCATATGGAGAACAGTATGGAGATTCCTTTAAAAACTAAAAATAAAGTTACCATATGATCTAGTAATCCCACTTCTGGGATATATCTGGAGAAAACTAACTCGAAAAGATACATGCACCCTCGTGTTCATAGCAGCACTATTTACAGTAGCCAAGACATGGAAGCAACCTCAATGTCCATCAACAGATAAATAGATAAAGAAGATGTGGTATATATATATATATGTGTGTGTGTGTGTGTGTGTGTGTGTGTACACAATGAGATATTAGCCTTGAAAGAGAATGAAATAATGCCATTTGAATGCAATATGGATGAAACTAGACATTATCATATTAAGTGAAGTAAAACAGAGAAAGTCAAGCATCATGTGGTATCATTTATATAGTGGAATCTAAAAAATATTAATAATACAAATGGACTTATTTACAAGCCAGAAATAGACTCACAAAAAACGAACTATGGTTATCAAAGGGGAAAGGAGCCGGTAAAGGGATACATTAGGAGTCTGGGATTAACGTATATACACTACTATATATAAAATAGATAAACAATGACCTAGTGCAGAGCACACTATATTCATTATTTTGTAATAGCCTATGATGGAAAAGAATCTGAAAAAAGAATATATATATATAACCAAACCATTTTACTATACACCAGAAACTAACACAACATTGTAAATCAACTACTTCAATTTTAAACAGTTTGAAAAACAAAGACTTTATCTCAATATGGAATGAACAAAATATATGAATAATCAATTCATGAAAAGAGAAGTTAACATGCATAATGAATATACAGACATAACCTAACTCACTAGTAAGATTTAAAAATATCACAGAATAATACCAATGAAATATTTCCGTCTATTGAAAAGTAAATGACAGATAAAAACCAAATGTTTGTGAGGACTGAGATAACAGAAACCCAAGACAAACTGGATGGACTATAAACTGATCAAGCTATTCTGAAGAAGAATATTTTTGCATATATACCATATTAAACAATTCCAACATGAATGCACACCCCAGAGAAGTATCTTGGAGAGAAATATTGGAAGAGAGTAAAGGGAGGAGATGAAATATGATTCTGGGACAGCATAAACCAGGTATGTCTTAGGCAAACCAAACACACCATTTAGGCATGTCATATATAGAGAGATATTCGTGATAACAGTATTTATGTAGGAATATTGGATTCCAACACCAGGGGAATCTGTAAATGATACGTGATATATGCATAGGCATACAATGGAATATTATCCAGGAGAAATACAGCCAAAAGTAAAGATCTTAAAAATAAAATGCAGAATTAAATAATGTAGGAAAGATAATGAACTTTGTAACAATACCATTTGGGTACATTAAAAATAAACATACCCACATGAACACTATGCATAATTTCAAGAATATACATATAAATAGATTAACAACTTGTGACATGAAAAGACTAAACAGTGTAGAAATTAGAATGGATATCCATGCTGGGAGGGCAATGTGATTTAGGTAGGGAAACAAACGGAAACAACAGAACAAAATTAAACATCAGAAGGGCTTTACCGAGCAGATGGCAAAATCTACAAGGATATGGTCTTCTGCCAATTACTTTTACTGATGTCATCTAGGTGCCTAAGGCAGTGCCTGGCACATAGTAGGTACCCAATAAATGTAATATCAAGAGGATTATAATAAAATAAAATTTATATGCCGAATGTCTAAAAAAGGATAATTAAAATATATTTTTTGTTTCATTCATTTTATTTGTATTAATTTTTAATTCACAGTAATACAAAACAAACTCACTAAAATATGATTGGGGGGCTAGTCTACTGATCTGACTGCACATTTTAGTGCTAATATCAATTATTTTAATTATTCAGGCTTACCATAGTTTGTATATAATGCTTAGCTAAATTTTCTCATTAATTCTAAAAGTTTTTCAGTGTATTCTCTCGGGGTTTTTTGGTGTATAATCACATTGTCTACAAATAATGAAAATTTTGTCTCACTCTGTTATGTCTTGTTACTTTATCAGAATATTAATTATGATAGTAGTTTTCTCTGGTTGTTCATGATCAGATTATCACTAGTTCTTTATATCTCAAATTACGCTGTTAGCTTTGACTTAACTTAGATGTTAAAAACATGCCAAAGAACATGGTTCTTAAATTCTGAGGATTTTTTAAAATTAGAAACTAGGTCTGGGTTGTTTTGTTGTTGCTGTTTTTTCAGTTTTATCCTTATTGCCTCATAGCACCTTTTTGAGGAACTATGTGTTGATAATATAAAATACCTCACAATAATCAATATGGAACACGTTATCAAATGACAAAAAGGAAATGAGGATTTTACATAGAAAAATAAATAAATTTCCTGGACTAAATTTATGCCTTATGCTAAATATGACCCTTAAACACTTAAAATGTAAGAAAAAAAGAAATATATATATATATATACACACACACATATACATATATATATATAACCTGATATACATATACATATATATAACCTGAGTTGATAGATGCTGCAAAGTTCCTACTTTTTATTAGAAAGTCTAAAGTAATGATTCTATAACCACATTAAAATGCCACAGTCAGATCTTAATATTTCAAAATTCTATATGGGAAATACATACCAATTACAAGACTTCTCTTTAAATCTCTGATTCTAAAAAACCACAGCCAAATAATGGCCAAGAATCTAGCTGTTGATGGAGTGAAGTCAGTATAAGTGAAGTTTTTTACCTGCTTTTTAGAAGAAAATATTTGCTAACATTCTCTCCAATGCTGAATTGGGCACAACATGCATTTTCAACTAGCAAAACCATCAGTAGAGCAAATATTTATTATATGCTTACCTCCTGAGTTTACTTTATGCTCAAACTGGATGATTCATTCCATTTAGTTAAAAGGTCAAATTAGTCAATTGAAAAAAATTTCACTATTAAACCAGTTGCTGTCTTTTGCAAGGATTAATTATTAGCCCAAATAATTTGCCAGTAGAGGTCATTTTATACTTTTTTTTGCATGGTTCTGAGTAAAAAAATTTCAAAAGGAATGGTACAGTACTTAGCAAAACAAACTGAACAGATTTTGATTGATTTAAAACCTGTCACAGAGTAGAGAACACATTCCAGGATTCTCCAGTGGTCTTGTGCTTTGTGACATGGATATTATTCTAGGGAGATTTTATTTTTAATAGAATAAATATAGAAATACCCATATCATGGAAAATATTAAAAAATTTTAATTTGCCTCAATTTGTTTTTAACCAAAACTCTCATTTCACCTTCAATATTGATCAAATTTCATATAATATAATATCTCATACAATACCATATATGTTACACACACATAGATACAGATGTGTGTGTGTTTTGCCCTAGCATAAATTATTGTATGTATAGGTATACAAAACTAGTCCTCAAAGTTCTCATTCCAGGAAGAGTTTAATAGGCAGAGGGAAAATACGTTAACCAGAAAACCACTAAGAGACATCTACCTGCATATCGCATACCTGTCCCCCTGGTCCCCAAGCACTCACCCAGAGTAATAAAAATTTCCTGAAGTGTGTAAAGTTATTCTTATTTGACAAGTCTGGAGTTCTTTATTTTTTTTTCTCTTTAAAAATCAAAGGAATTCTACAGATGCTGACATTAAACATACTGATGGGAATTATGATCATATGTCAGAAAAATATATAACTCCTTTGAGCTCCCTAAGAAGCTGACAGCGTTGCTATAAAATATTAACTACTCACAATAAAATTCTTTCACAAGGAGTGAGAGGTTAGCAGAAAAAATCTGGAAGCCTTCAACAATGACTTTTGATTAACAGGTTGACTTAACTCCTTTGTTCTAGTTATTTCAGGCTTCACATAGGTAGACAAAAAAGCATGGAAATCACTAACATATATTCATTTGGCAAATGTTCAACATATTAAAAAAGTGAGAGCCTTCTCCTCAAAGGAATATATGAATAATAAATTGGCAGCCCTACATTTGGCAGGAATGGAGAAGGTGAAGCAGTACCTGTCCCACTAACTCTTGGCAAAGTCAAGAGGTTGGTCACCGTGGTGATCACACCTTCCCTAGGTACATACACCACCCTCCCTCCTTTGCCCAAACACAGTTTGTGGATCTTTCACAAATGTTACTTCCTAAGAGGCTACATACTTAAAGTAGGTGGGCTGAGGAATATTCATAATAGGCTTTGTCCTACAGTTATTCCTCTAAATAAGAAATTTAGAGATCTGTGTAAAAAATTGCCAGTTTGAGAAATCAAAACATAGCTTGAATTGCAATGCATTAGCAATGCACAAATAAAATTAGATCTCCCAGGAAATATGCATACCAAACAAAGCAGTGAAAACATCAGATGGGCATCTGAGCACCTTACGAAGATATCTTGAAAGGCAGTAAAGCAATTCCAAATTGGACAGGAGTTTGTTATTGTTTTAGTTTTCCAATCAAGTCCCAAAGAGTAGCAATAAAGAATTTGTATTCTCTTAAGAATTTTTCCCAACCTTGCAGTCAGTGCAGATACTTGCCAGATAGACATATTTATATGGAAAGTCACATGTTCCTGTAAATGGACTAAACTAAGCTAGATTTTTCTGATTAGCAATTCCCCCCAAGAGGGTGGGAATTCTTATCTTGGGTTGATTTTTCTGAATTTGAAAAAGTGTGCAAAGTTCACTTTTAAAGCTGGGCCCTAAAACTAATTTTGTCTCCAAACCCAACACACTTGGAGGATTAGCCACAATTCTATCAAGTAGGGATGCCTTTCAGCTTCGCATTTCATCTCCTTCCAACAAGACAAGAATCAGTAAATTAATCTTTTAAAACAGAGTCCCCGGAAGCGGTTGTTAGGATAAA
Organism: Camelus ferus; assembly: GCF_009834535.1. Lineage (NCBI taxonomy): Eukaryota > Metazoa > Chordata > Mammalia > Artiodactyla > Camelidae > Camelus > Camelus ferus. The sequence continues at coordinate 22,408,918 of NC_045700.1, forward strand.
TAAAGGAACCGAGAGTGTGTTAAGATGCATAGATTTACATTAAATTCAACTTCAAAATCTAATAAAATCACACACTTTTTATTAGATTGGCTCTTATAAAAAGCTGATCTTTGGCGAATTACAAATACTTATCTTTACATCCCGAGGCCTGAGTAGTTATTGACTTGGCATTTTTTGAAATGAATATTCTTCAAATGTATTTTCAACATTTACTTGGTAGTTAAGGGGATTTTTAAATGTTTAAACTGATTTTCAATAGTAAAAATTACATGTATGTATGTATATATAATAATTCTTATATTAATGTATCATAGGTTATTTATATGTATTTTATGCATATATGTGTGTATATATAGACACATAAATATATTTTTGTATCACTGCAGTGATGTGATCCTTAATTATTTTGATAAAATTTATATAAAAATTTATATAATAAATTTTAAAAGGATGTGTTGATATGTCAGGCAAATAGTTAAGATAATTTTGCAATGAAATAATAATACAGTGCCTGACAATATATTAAAAATAAGATATAATAATCATCATGAAATATTAAAAATTAATAAAGCATTTTTTTAGTGAAGAAAGATACAAATAGGCCAATGGGACAAAACAGAAGTGAGAAGATGCTCAAATAAATTAATGGGGAAATTTGGTATATAGTAAAGGGAGTATCTTAGGTCATTTGGGGAAATAAAGATTATTCTACAGTCATTATTATAGCCAGTCATCAGCTAAAGAAAAAAATGGTGAACCACACACACAGAAATTATAAATGGGTCAAATATTTTAATAAAAATATGGAAATTAGAAACATTAAAAGAAAGCTGGAACATATGTTTATTTAAATTTTATAGGAGAGAAGGACATTCTAGGTATAATTTTTTTAAAAAAACTTGAGTACAGAGTAAATGATAAATACATCATTGCCATATGGTGAAGCTGAATATATATGTAATTTATAACTGGATGGAACTATATTTTAATTCCAGTTTAGGTAGTATAGAGGTATTCTATTATGGAATGTATAAATAATAAGAAAAAAAGAAAAACAATAATTGCAATCTGCTTACCACAGAAACAACATCAATCAAAAATGCGTTTTTTTTATTTTATCAGTGTTAATATCTCTGGTAATTGTTAGCCACCTGTTTAAAAAATAAAAAAATGAAAAAATATCTCATAGATTTAAAATATATAGATTCTACTAAGCTATTTCATTTCTTCAAATCTTGGTATTAAGGACTGTAAATGTTGAGGGAAAATTACACCTTCCAAAACCTGGCACGCCTGGGTTGTAAGTACCTTGCAAGCAGTATGTTCTGGAAAATCTGACTGTCATCGCTACTTACCAAGATATAATAGTTACGAAGAATAGTGTGATAAAATACCTTAATTGTTAATATGAATTTCAACAGTGCCTGTTCTGTTTAATGTTTTGTCAAGTTGTACATGTGAATGTTTTGTATATTTTTCAAGTACTCAGCAAAGAAAAGTATTTATTTTTTTGCTATTAGTCAAAAATTTAAAGTGTATATGCATGTTGCAAAGTTTCAGAATAGTTACAAAGGCCAAAAAGAAAAAAGGGGTGTATATGTATATCTTAAAGTTATACATCAACGCAATATGTATCCACCATTAGTTGAGTGTCAGTGGGCTTCATATTTAGGCTGAAGTTTTCCTCTTATTTGAAAAATCACTGTGCAGTTAAACCCTTGTCAAATGAACTGGTAAAAATTAATGAGGAAACTAATATAAAATGGCATCTCTACTCATGTAAATACACAAATTTAATAGTGAACACAAGTAAAAGAAAACACTATCTAACAGGTATAAAGAAATAAAGAATGACTTTCTGAGAAAATATTTTGACTATGTACATACCTATCTAAGTAAATGCATATATGTCATACTTGGTTTGGCTTATGTCAGGTGTATATTCCAATTCTCAAAGGCATCGAGCAGTAAATGTTTGTGAGAGTGAAGACATCTATTATGATTACTCTAATTAAAAACTTCCAGGTTATTTATAGGGTAATACAGGGAAATGAAATTCATTATCCTGCAAAGTATGCAACAAACCATTAAACACTGCAATAAAATCAATTGGCACAAAAAGAAATGTAATTATGTTACATTCATGTAAAGTCTCCCATGAGCTAATTTCTAAATATCAATCATGACTGATATTCATCGTATAAACATCGAAGAAGCACTTACATCTTTACAATGCATCAACAAGTTCCCACTATCTCACAAAGACATAAGACATCGTCCTAAGTGTGGCTGGTAATCTCTAATCATCCAAATCTCAGAACTCAATTTTGTACAACAAAAGCAAAGGGGAAAAAAAGCAATTGCCATTTCATCAGAAAAGGGTATTTTACCATCTCTTTAAAATGTGATGATTTATTCCTAATTAACAACTGATTAGATGGGATTTCAAAATTTTTCTAGCACCACACATGACTAGGTCGTAAGTGATCAAGGCATTAGATGAAAATTAAAAGTGGGCATATCATAAAGTGTTGATGATCTACACCTGCTTTACACATCTGTTGAAGTTCAGTTTACAGGAAGGATAAACTAATCCACTGTCCATCATTTTGGAATGTTAAGTGACATTATTATATTATAATAATTATAATATTATTATAATATTGTAAGTAGGAAAATTGGGGGGGAAAAAGGCCCAAAAGTGGAAAAGTCTGGGAAAAAACTAGAAATGGATTGTATATAAATAAAATGAAATATAATCAGTGTTAATAATGTGGACTTATTTCCCTCTTGGTAACAGCTTTAAAATATATTATCTATGCCACTATTTTTTTTTCAAATATGTCTGATTTTTTTTTTTACTTATAGAGGAAAAAAGAGCTAAAATAATTGAAACCCAGTATTTGTAATTTCTGTCCTCAAGAAGGACATGCATACATTTATATAAACAAAACTAATGCAATAATATGACAGATAAAGGCTAAATTCCAATTTTGTAGAAGAAAAATGACCTAAGTTTTTGCTTTCCTTATTGCAAAGATAAGAGGAGAAAGTGGGGGCTGCCCGAATCCCCCATCATTTTGACAGGATTGTGTGACATAGTAAATTGATTCTAAATATGAGGCAGCCACTCAAAGCTTCCAAGTGCCACTCAAGCATAGCCATTAAGACTTTGAATTTTGATAGAAATTGGTGTAGTATTTTCTATGATCTCTACTGTTTATGAACCAAATGGCCTTCCAAAGACAGTGAATCTTTTTTGCCAAGCCCTTTAATGGAACAAGATGTCCAAATTTGGAAAATGAAATTGAGAAGTGATGACCTGCTGGCAGAACAGAATTAGGAGAGTTGGGTATCCTGAATTATGAGCCCGGAGTGGAATTCTAACAGGGACAGGTAAGAAGACAGCCAGGGACACAAGGCATGGTGATCCCAAACATTTCCAGTAAAATCTGCTGAACACATGCACGGTTTCTGTAAGTGATGTTCAATGGTAAAAAAAATTTAAAAGGACACTGACTTCATATCAGATAACTTATGATGTGGATTTGAAGCAACATTCCAAGAACAAACCTACGCCACCACCTCCATCCTCCACTTGGGACTGTAGAGATTGTTAGAGGTTTTGGTATCGACCCTGGCCATAGTAGAGAAAGCAAAAGTCACATGGACAGCAAACAACTGATGTCTGGGTTTTAAAATACATATTTATTCACAATATCAGTTCTTGGCATAGAATAACTACTCTATAAGTATTTTTTGAGTTAATGACTAAAGGAAAAACAGAAATTTGCATTCATAAGAACTGATGAGATAAAGGATCTTCCTGTGTTAATAAGTTTATCTTGAAAGTAAAAATTATTGCTAATAATCATACTTTATCACATAAATTAAACAGTTTAAATAAAACAAGACACCAACAGCAATAGCATGAAATATCCAGGTGTCTTAACTGAAGGTGCTATGTAAATAAATGCAAAGACAATTACCTTAAGTGCTTTCCTTTCTCATCCAAAAGAGAATTTGTTTAAACTACGTAAAAGCAAATACTATATATGAAAAATGTCTTCTAGTGATAAATGTTTTTCATTTTATGCAACCTTCTTGAATTACATTTTGGTGTATTTACAAATATATACCAAAGCTTCTTAGATATTGGCAAAAGAAAAGTATAGCTTATCCAAAAAATTTTCCATTTATGTAAAATGTAAAACTTGCTGCTCAGAAATGAAATAATTTTATTCTAGCTGCGTTATAGTCTAAGAGTTTCATAGTATAGCTGGAAGGGACCTCAAAGTGATCCTATCATTCAGCATTAAGGCAAGAGTTTGTTAAACTATTCTAGGTAGCAGGAACCCCATTTATTCTTCTGTATTTGTGCTTCCTCAGACATGGAGAACCACCTTTAACGTATTTCACCTAGCAACCATCAAAGTGTTTGAAAGCAATAAATAGATCACTTCCCAGCTGCTACGTCTCAAAGCTGAACACAAAATCTTCAGCCCTTTCCTCACAGAACCAAGTTATTCAGTCTTTATTTTTGTTACTATTCTCTGGAGAATTGAGATTTTTCACAATGTTTTAAAAGTAAAAACCCAAAGTATACAAAATATAGCAATAAGGGCAAGGTGATGCAAACTAGAATAGGGAGTAGATCTTACCACTAGATGGATTTCACTTCTTTCCCGGTGGCACCCAAAATGCAGAGTTGGGTACAATGAAGTTCATGCTGAATATCGCATCTTGCTCCCCATTTCAATGATCTCCCTGATATTTCTTGCTAAGCCTGGCATTTTATTCAAATTTACAATTATTTGTTTGTTTGTTTATAATGTTTAAATTTGCTTAGTGTGGTATAATGTAGGAAGACTTTGAAGCCAAAAAGTTGGGGAAATTATTCTCTACATTTCTAGATTATTGGTGGGGCTGTCTTGGAAGATACATAGCCATTCAACCAGAGATATTTTTCTACCCTAAATTGCTTCTTCTGCAATAGTTGCCACCTAATCTTTTACTAGAAATATAAAAGTCAACCTTCATTATTGCTTCCTTCCTTATCAGCTTCCACATCCAGTTATTTTCCCCTTTCCTGCCCACAGTATTATCTCAAACCTTCATTATCACAGTCAGAATACTGCAGTAGATTCCTAACTAGTTTATTTTCCTCCATTCCCTTTCCTCCTCGTTTTAGAAAATGCATATCGCTTCTGGGCTTTAAAAACAAAACACAACAGAACAGCCTTGCAAAGTAAGTCTTATTTTCTAGCAAGTGAAGTTCAAATTCCTCAACATTATGCAAAGTCTCCACAAACTTGCCAGCCTCAGTTAACTTCTCCAGACCGGAAACGTGGCACCAGTCTTCTCTGCACCCGTGCACAGGGGAATGCCCTTCCCCTACTCAGATGTATATTTAAAGCCCACTTTAAGTGTACCTTAATCTTTCTACCTGTGCCAGAGGAAGATAAATCATTTATTTTGTACTATCTGTATTATTACATTTAAAACTAAATTATTATCTGTACGTAGGTCTTCCATATTATACTTAAAACCTTGAATAAAAATCCAGATTATTTTTCCATCTTTTTATTCCCTAGCACAATATCTGGCCCACAGAAATAAATTAAAGAAAATGAATATTGGCTGAATTTTGGGTCAAGGCATCATTTTGACTCATTGTGAAATGTAGTTAGAAGTGACTTAAATAGGTAACCTAATTCAAACCTTTCTTCTAATTTTGACTGTCTTTATCATTTCAGAGTATCTTATATTTAGGATAATCAGGAAAAAAATGTGCATTGTATTTTGACTGCCAAGTTTCAGTTACTCAGATCTTTTAAGTGGCTTTTCCTAGCTGCCATGTACTCTCTATCTTATATAGAATTGACCTTTTTGTATCCACACTGTAATTTCTATCAATTTTCAGCTTATAAACTTCCAAAATTTACAGCATCTAGTTATTTATCTGTTTCTTCTCTCTATATTGTAAATATCTTAAGGTTATAAGCTACTTCTTTTTTGCATCTTCAATGTTTAGTACCCCACCTGACACAAGAGACTAAATACATGATTCTGAATGAATGAATTCATAATGATTCCAGTTCAGATATATAAAGACAGATCTAAACATAGATACTGAGTCAAGTGCAAGTACAGAAGCAGACGCAGTTTTAGACACAGACTTCAGGGTAAATTACAAGTCGCTTTTTCTTCCTCAGAGGACTTTCTGATAGGGAGTATTGGTGTCACTTTTGATTTGAATGTTGGCTTGGTGCACTGTCCACTAATAATGATAGCAACAACAACAACAATAAATACACACAAATTTCTCAGGACAGAATAAATCATGCACCAGTAATATACCAGGTGCTGAAATATGCTTTGTATACTGTTACCAATAGACTATGCCTCAGTTTGTCATCAACCTTCATGAATGAGAAATCTGGCCCTCTAACGAGATTAAAAATTAAAAAGAGGAGGCAGAGAAAAATACCAGAAAAAGCCCCCAGAATAATTTCTAGCAGGAGAGTCATTCAACAATACCTTCTTTTTCTCCCTTCTCTTGGGCTAATTTAATCCAACTTGCTGCAAATTAAGCCTTCCTTTTTTGCTTTTCAAACCCTTCTATAACCTTGAGTTTACTCTAAAAAGATGAAGAAAAAACAAATAAAATCTTCCTGAAATGCACTGTTTTTTTTCCCCTCACATGTTTTCCCTTTCAAAATTCCGCATGTCTATCATGCTGTGTTTTCTTCCATTTTTCTTGTTTACTCAAATTCTTTGAACTATGTTGCACTGCTTCCTGGGGTCAGATAGGAACTAGTCATCTCAGCATCACTCTCTTCTCACATCTCTACCTCCTGAAGATGTTCAGAGCTGTTTGAAGGCATGTGTCATCACTTCAGGGTCCTGGGCCACAAAAGAGTCAATGCATTCATATATGAAATAAATAACTCAGATCTTTCAGTTTTCTCTTAAATGTGACAAATATTGGTAACTCAGGAATGGAAATGCAAAATTTCTTCCTTGACTAGTTTGCCGAGTTAGTTTATAAGTGGTATATGGGGGGCAGGGGCTAGGAGTGGAAGATTTTAGAAGTGAATTCTCAATATAGACATTTCTTCTAAAAGGCGATGGCGGAAAAGGGAAGTTGGCAGGTGTTTTGTGTGAGATTCTTTTTTCTACATTTCTCTCACAACGTGCAGGACTTAACCATCCTTTTCATTTTAGCATAAGAACATAATGCTTCAGAATGTTAGAATTTATAATGACATGCTGGGTAGGCTTGCGTTTCTCATTTACATGTTTGTTTCCTTAAAACAAAAAGACTTTCATTCATTTATGATACATGTCTTGAAACCAGCACTCTGCCTCTACAATAAAACTGTCTTCCTATATTTTAGTCATCATTCAGTTGATCCTGCATATTGATGCCTGTTAAGGGTTTTAGTGACAAATCTCCATGTGCTTTTGGAGTGGGAGAAAAAGATTATAAAACTTAAAAAGAATTTTAGATGGTCTTTCAAAAGTAAGATATATGTTCTTGTGCACCACTGTCCCAAAAGTTAGCTGTTTCTTCAGTAAGGCTATACTCACTGTACTTTTATATTTTATATTCAGTACATGTCGAATTCTTATGTAATTCCACCATATCGATGGAATTATTCATCTTGGCTGTAAAAATTCAATGTAATTAAATTCTTTAAGCCTTCTAGATAGTCTGAGTTAGATTTTTTAAGGTGGCAAGAAGAAGCAATTTACCTTTACTGTTCTTCCTACCACTTACAAATCATCTATATTTCAAACCTGAGCCACTCTTCTAGTTAATGAAGTTAATGGCTTCATCACACCGTGTAACTCACATTGTGCAATCCATATAATAAAAGCAGAAGATATAGAATATTCTTGACATTCATGAATATTAAATGCTGAAAAATAATTAGATGGTAAAAACAGAAATATAAATAAAAATAATGAAACACTAAGGAAAATGTTTGTATGGTACTATATCAATTTTAAGACGCTTGCCCAGAGAAAATTCTAGCAAATATTTCTACAGTAATGATGGTTTCCCAGAGTATTTTGGTATGTATCATCACATTTGATCTTCACAGCAATCTGGTAAGAATGTATTATTCATATTCAACAGAAAAACAAAGCCTTCTCAGTAAATAAAGCCTGACTAGGATCAGCCTATATGATGCACACAGCCTTGGTATACCATCTCTTATTACATTATTTGCTTCCCACTTCAAATGCCACCTTACATACTGCACAATTTTTCTTCCTACTCTTTTCTAGGTAAACAGGTTTTATATTGTGATCCAAAAATACAGCACTGTATATGCTAAATTTTTAAATAACATGCAAAAATTCCTAAAGTAGATACAAATTCCAAATGAGAAATGTCTGATACTTTATTTTTTTTTTCTCATTCACACCACTGAATGCAGTTTTCATCAAAGTTCTGCCTTTGGTCTTCTTTGACAAGTTCATCTACTGCCACAAGCTCAGCTGCCTTCTGTTCACAAATGCCCCTAAACTCTCTCGTCTTAAATCCCAATTCCTTCTTTCTTGAATCTCAGATACACAGGACTCTATCTGGAAATCGGTTAGGGCCTCATCCTCAAAAGGCACCAAATGAACTAAGTAGTTTAACTCCCCTAATGTAGTACTTCCATATTGTGGCAGATAGCCTGACCCCTTCTACAGGCTCCAGAGCTGGAAAGCACTTCACACCGAGCAACAAAGACTTCACGGTCTGGCTAGCTCCTCTCCCCGTTCCCTTTCATACTGCCGCTAACGGAGTTTTCACCATCAGCATGTAGACACTCAAAAATTGTAGAAGACGATAAGGAAGGGCCAAATTTGACTTGCCCACCATTATTCCTCAACTGTATTACAAGTGTATTAAGCTCTTTTAATGGAAAAACAAAACTGTAGACTCCTGGTGTTGAACAATAGTATATTTTCATATTTTAACGTAAATATGTACAAAGCTAAATATAAAGTGCACATGTTGATAACTATACAACAATAAACCAAATTTGCAAATGAATACAAACTGAAGTACAAAATGAAACTTTTATAATGATACTAAACTAATGTGTAGAGGGATAATATGTTACTGAAACAAAACCTCACCTGGCGGAGAGAATATGAATTAGCTACCACAATCTAAGTTCTCTTGAGTGTGCAAGTCTACCCCACCTCGTGTCCTCTCATTCCTTACAGAACCTTACCTGAAACTTCATTTGGTTAATATGCAGTATTGACACATCAACCCCACAGCTCTAGTTTTCTCATTAAGTTACGTTAATTGACTATAGTCGGATAACCACGTTATCCTACATGCTGATAAAATTTCAACCAATGAAATCATGCGGAAATACTTGGTTATCACACGGCCACATCAACAACTTGGAATAAATGTGTATTAATTTTGAGATTACAACGGAAATGAAAACACATCATTGATGTCTTCTCTTAGAAACTATATCCACTACCCCCTTGATAGTCTGCAGAGTAAAGATGGAGAAACATAAGCCTATATTCCTGCAACAACCCCCACAGATCTCTCATCATCACCATGATAAACTGCAGGAGATTGTTCCAGGTCGGCTGCATACGCCTTCCTGTTCTTGCGCTCTCTCCTGCTTTTTAAGCACTATGATTGTTTGAACCTTAAGCATGATGGTGAGCTTAATTTCTTTGTATGTTATGTTTCACCTGTCTTACGGCACCTAATGGATTAGAAGCTAATTTTAGCTCCAGTTTAAATATTTAGAAACTTAGTTTAAATAGTCATATTGAAACTCCTGCAGCACCAAATACGGCATATTTTTATCAGTTAGGTATTCAGCTATGAATTAATTTATTTTACATTTATTGAGCTCCTACAATATGCCAAGCAGCTGCAGTCACTGAGCTTAGTGGTGGACAAATTACACATACTTTTCCCTCAGCAGTTTATATTCTGGAGGGGATGCAATGATAAAGCAACTGTGACATAATTTCTGATGGTGGTAAGTGATAAGACAAAAATAAAGGCTGGTAAGGACAGTCCCAAGGGGCTACTTCAGTAGGGTGGTCGGGGACGGCCTGAGTGAGAATGGGGCATATGAGCTGGTATCAGTAGAATGTAGTTTCAGCTTTAAATTTTATTTATAACATGCAATTGTCAGTTATGCCTTCTGATAGATTAATACCTTTTGTAGCACAGATAAATTATACTGCTTGTATTTGTGATAGGAGATAAAATAATTTTTATTTAGTTTCTATTATATCATCAAATCATTAGATAAACAATATGACTGGGCACGACTTTCCCCCCATGTAATGGATAATGAAATTGTGTCTTAGACAAGTTTCCAATGTAATATCCAGAAGTATCAACATGTGGCTGCTCCTTGTTGACCTGTCAATCAAATCTAAACTTACTTGAGTTCAGATTTCATTGTTTTCCCACCACACTACACCACCTCCAGCATACTGAAAGTTCTACAGATGTTGCCATGATGGTACACTTGATGCTTCGTAACAACGAATGAATTTATAAGAGAGGAAGACCATGGACTATCAAAAGAGTCCAATACAGTACATCACCTTAATCTAAAGAGGCAACATAGTTGATCTAATTTAGTATAAACATATAATCTATTGACACAACATTGTAAACTAACTATACTTCAATTAAAAAAAATATATAATCTTAGCTTGGGTTACTTTCAGAATTTCCAAATGAAAACCACTGTCAGCAAAGAGAGAACTTCAATGCCAACAAGAAGCAAAAGACTATAGGTTATGGGATTTCAGCGCTTTTGTTAAACAGCAACTATACCAACAATGAAAAAGTTAAGTTTGGGGAAAGCAATCGAGCATAAAAAAATCTGTCTGCCCAGCGCCAAGTATAAAGGATGAGTCATGCAATTATTGTGAATGACTAAAGAGGTTAGCAGGGCTGTTTGTGCTGAAGAATCAAATTGCATTTTAATTTATTTAAAATAGACTTCTGAGATTAAAACTAGTAATTAAATCCCCAAGTTCATGGAACAATAGAAACTATTTTTAATTTCCTAGGATTAGAAACGTGTATCTTGTTTATTATAACATGCCTGCTTTGATAAAACCTGTTCATAATTATCACAACACCAATATTATATTGCTGTCTCATTTAATTCCCTGGAGATTTGGAAAAAAAAAAAAAAAAAACCCCAAACAAGCTAGAAAGGAGTCTGTAATGTGCATTCAAGAGCAGTGTTCAAACTCTATTAAAATAAAGGTGCATTCTTCCTTCCACTCCACCTCATTTGTTTTATGTTAAAATCACGAGGAAAAGAAAAACTCATTAAAGAAGAATGTGTTGGTGCGCCATTAATACAGCACATGTCAAAACATAGATTTTCTTTATTTCTCTATATCTGCAGTATGTATAGGTCACCTTTTTGCTAATGAAAATCTGGATCATTAAAATAATTTTCATTTCACATGTGAGACATTACCTTTCCACCAGACTAAAGAAGCCCTAGGTCAACATAAGCAGCCCTAACATATCTATTGGCCTTTGAAAAAGGAAATGTTACATAAAACTTAAGAAAATGGGAGGTTCTTAAAAGAAACAATTTAAGCATGTTTCAGATATAGAAGAAACAATGCCTAATAGACAGCATCAGGCAAACATTAAGTCTTGGGATCCAGTCCTAGCAATACTGATCTCTAATTTCATTAACATATCCTGCAATTTACCCAGCTTCTTTGAATCTTGGTTTTCTGTTCTGAGATGACAGAAGCATATAGAATGCTCTTACGGGTTACTTTCAGTTTTTAAAACTCTACCTTTGACCACAATGATGCAAAATTAATTTTCTTAAACATTCTCTCTTGTGGAAAAGAAGGTAATGTTTATAGAAGTGACTATTCTTGCTACAGTGAATGTTTTCAAATAAGTAAATTATGAACTCTGTAGAGTATAAGGTTCCTTAATCTGCCAGAATCACTAGCTTTTTGAGAACTTACAAATCAGAGGAAACTAGAGGGAAATGCCATTATCCAGTCATTTACTATTCAGTTTTAAAGTGTCAGCATTTACATTTTCATCAGCATTATACTTACAATGGGATTTATGATACATTGCCTCTAACTCATTTTGTCATACGACTGAGACAAGACTATCATGATAGGAAACTAAGCCTTTTCCTAGGTACAATACTTTTCCCACATTGCAGGCAGGCATGAGCAGCACCATGTGATACTCCATTTATTTCAATTTCAGAACCTAACCTGTCTCCATCTGTATGTGCAAATTTGGTTAAATGATTTAAAGAGGAGAAATAAGACAAGTCTCACAAATTAAGGTTTAATTCTCTGCATAGAGAGTAAGAAAGCAAGGCTCATTTAGACACCCCAGGGCTTACCAATGAAACAAACAGCAGCTGACTTGAGAAATAGTTGAAACACTAACCCACAGACGTCTTCTTACCATCATCTCAAAGTAGGCAGTCATTTAATATGGTCCTTCTCAGTCTTGTGAACCATCTTCTGCCAACATCTATTTTGACTGTCAAATCTTAAGGAGTACTATGGGCAAACCTCGGAGTTACTGAGGGTTCAGTTACAGACCACAGCAATGAAGTGAATGTCACAATAAAGTGAGGCACACCAATTTTATGGTTATCCGGTATGTATGAAAGTTACATTTACACTGTGCTGTAGTCTATAAGTGTACAATAGCATTATGTCTAAAACACAATGTATGCACCTTAATTAAAAACATATTATTGCTAAAAAACGCTAACCATCATCTGAGTCAGTGATAGTCTTTTTTTTAAATTGAAGTATGGTCAGTTTGTGACGTATTTCCAGTGATAATCTCTTTGCAATAACAATTGCAACAACAGATGAAATATCACAGATCACTGTAACAAATATAACAATAATGACAAAGTTTAAAATATTGTTAGAATAATGAAAGAATGACACAGAAACAGGATGCTAGAAAATGCTGTTGGAAAATGGCACCAACAGACTTGCTCATCACAGGGTTGCCACAGACTTTCAATTTATAAAAAAAAAAAAAAAGATGTAATATCTGCAAAATGCAATAAATCAAAGTGCAATAAAACAAGGCATGTCTGTATAGAAATATCTATCCAAATGCTACAAATCTCACTTCCTTCCTAAGCTAGATTATGATCAGAAGAAAAGGTTTTGGTAACTACGGCATGAGAGTTGCTCAGAAAATCTCTGAATATCTTTAAATAACTAAATTTGTGGTGCTACTCACTCTAGTGTGTACTACAGAGAGCTGCCCAGGTGAGAAACAGTCCAATCAACAATCCCACTTATGTAATTTCAACCATCTGCACTTGTGACTTTTGATTTGCATTTCAAATTTGAAACTACGATTTGTTTTTTCTGTTCAAAGCATCAAAATTCATATGCCATGTCTCTCCAAAATTAGTATTCGTGTGGGCCTCTTGTGCACCTCAGTTCCAGCTGTTCGAAATTTGGTAAAATCCACCCTGTCATTTTTGTACAATGCAGTAACGGACAACAGAAACTTAATGATTTATTCACACTGTTAGGGAGTAAGGATGAGGCTGTTGGATATTGTTGATAAACAGACTAGTAGTGGGGAAAATAGACTGACCTGATCTGTTTCTGTTATTGAATAAAAGACTTGGGAAATATGATTTCAATAAATTAAAACTGGATTTATCAAGTCAAGCAAAGTAAGGATTTATACCATGTACTTTTTCTTTCTTATTTTTAAAGCACTTGGTAAGGATTATGATAACACTCAAGAGCTAAATGTGTATCAGTTGATGAAATTGGCAGGCACCTTTAGGTGTTTATAGGGAGCAAAATGTCAACAGAGGTAACGTCTTTTGCTGACTAATAGCTTGAGGCCCATCTTTCAAAGTAGTCCCTGATGGACAGAAATCTTTTACTTAGAGATGGCAGAAACTTACTAAAAATTTTAAATGAGAAAACTACATATTAAACATAACATCAAAGCTTAATTAACTGGAACCATCAATTGGATTTTTTTATACTCCTCTCGGAGACAATAAAGTAAGAAATTAAGTTTGGGTGGAGATATAATAAAATATAGATGAAAGAAAAATCATTCAGCGTCTGGACCACAACTGGTATTCATCCAATCTTCTATAGCAGCACTGTTCAACAGAACTTTCTGCAATGATGGGAACGGTCTGCATCTGCATTGTCATCCACAGTAGCCACTAGCCATGTGTAGGTATTGAGCAGCCAGATGCGGCTAGTGCAACTGAGAGGACTTAATTTTTTCCCAAGTTTACTGAGATATAATCGACAAATAAGACTGTCATCTATTTAAAGTATACAATATTTGGTTTGATTTATATACACATTGTAAAATGCTGACCACAATCAAGTTAATGAACACATCTTTCACCTCATATACTTATCTTTGTGTGTGAGTGTGTGTGCTGAGGACACCTTAGACCTAATCACTTAGCAAATTATAAGTATACTATATAGCATTAACCATAGTCATTATTCTGTGCATTAGACCCTAAGAACTTATTCATCATATAACTGAAAGTTTGCAACCTTGGACCGACATCTCTCTATCCCCACCATGCCCCAAACCATGGCAACCATTTTTCTACCCTCAATTTCTATGAGTTCAAAAATTTTTTTCTTTTTGGTTCCACATAAGAGTAATACTTTCCAGTAGTTGTCTTTCTCTCTCTGGCTTATTTTCCGTAACATAATGCCACCAGGTTCATCCATGTTGTTGTAAATGGTCGCAGGGTTTCCTTCTTTTATGGCTGAGTAATATTCCATTATGTATTTATAACACAATTTCTTCATCTATTCATCCATCATTGGACCCATAGGTTGTTTCCATAACTTGGCTACTGGAAATTGTGTTGCAACAAACATGGGAAGCAGGTATCTCTTCAAGATGGTGATTCCACTTACTTTAGATATATACCCAGGAGTGGAATTTTTGAGTCATGTGGCAGTTCTATGTTTAATTTTTTGAGGGAACTCCATACTGTTTTCCATAATGGCTATATCAATTTACATTTCCACCAACACTATATAAGAGTTCTCCTTTTCCCTTATCCTTAACAAAATTTGCCATCTTTTATCTTTTTGATAATGGACATCCTAACAGGTGTAAGGTGATATCTTATTGTGGTTTTGATTTGTATTTTCCTGATGATTAATGATGCTGTGCATTTTTCATATACCTGTTGGTCATTTGTATGGTTTCTTTACAAAAAAAAAGGCTATTCAAGTTCCTCGCCCACTTTTTAATTGGGTTTTGTTTTGTTTTGTTTTGCTATTGAGTTGTAAGAATTCCTTGTATATCCTGAATATTAATCCCTTGCCAGATATTTGGTTGGCAAATATTTTCTCCCATCCCACAGACTGCCTGCTCATTTTGTTGACTGTTTCCATTGCTGTGCAGAACTTTTCAATTTGATGTAGTACCATTTGTTTGTTTGCTTTGGTTGCTGTCCTTCTGTGTCATATCCCCCAAAAAATCATTGCCAAGATCAATGTCAAAGAACTTTCCACCTATGTTTTCTTCTAGAAGTTTATGGTTTCAAGTCTTATATTTCAGTCTTTAAACTATTTTGTGTTGATTTTTGTGTATAGTGTAAAATAAGGGTCCAATTCCATTCTTTTGCATTGGATATCCAGTTCTCCAAACACATTTATTGAAGAGATTATCCTTCCCATGTTGTGCGTTCTTGGTGCCTGGTTGAGCATATACATGTGGGAATATTCCTGGGCTCTCTATTCTGTTCCATTTACCTATGTGTTTGTCTTTATGACAATACCATACTATGTCAATAAATACAGCTTTTTAATAAAGTTTGAAATCAGGGAGTGTGAAGCCTCCATCCTGGCTCTTCTTATTTAAGATGGCTTTAGGTATTTGAGACCTTTTGTAGTTCCAAATAAATTTTAGCTTAGTTTAGTTTTGTTTTGTTTTCTATGAAAAACGTCACTGGACTATTGATGGGAATTTCACTGACTCTGCAGAGTGCTTCGGGTAGTGTGGATATTTTAACAATGTTAATGCTTCCAATTCATGAGGATGAGAAATCTTTCTATTTACTTGTGCCTTCTTCAATTTCTTTCATCAATGTTTTACAGTTTTCATTGTACAGCTCTTTAACCTTCTTGGTTAAATTTATTCCTGCACATTTTATTGTTTTTGATGCTATTGTAAGTGAGCTTACTTTCTTAATTTCTTTCTAGAGTAGTCCCATATTAGCTGTGAAATATAAATGTATGTGAGTTTTGCAATATTTAAAATAATCTTACACCTTTACTTCATGTTGATATTTTCCTCCTTACATGTCACAAGCCTATAAGCCACTATTATTCATAAAAAATATAATTCTATAGAAAGTGCTTACAAAACACTTTTTGGTTGAATTTTAATTGAATGGCAAAACAAATCAAGTAAGTGTCTATAATAACTTTGAACTTACATATCATTAGCTCTACTCAAATATTACTAACTTCAATACTAGCTACTGCTTGCCAAGAATATAAAACTCATTTTATAAAAACAATACCCCTTCTCAAATAAACCCCCAATATTGATTTTGATAAAAGCAAATGAATCTTTTAAGAATTGCTAATTGGATCATTATTTTAGTAAACTCTGTTTTAAGAAAACGCCAAAAATCATTTGGAAGTGTTGTATAACTAAAATGATAGAAAACTACAAGTCACAATTCTCGTGTGACTAGTAATAAACTAAGTCTATCTTTAAAAAGTAAATAAAAATACAAAAGGCAATAAATAATTCCTGTTGCTTATTTCCTATTAAAAAGGCAATTTTTACCTCATATTCAGTAGCCTGATGATGTTCAATGAATTATCTGAAATTATCATGGAGAGACTAATAACTTCATAAATTCACCTGCATATTTGTAAAGGCAACTGAAAATTTATATAAACCCCTATGAAGATATCATAATAATGGATATTGCTTATTTACATCCCAGTGAAGATGGTGTTATCGCAAATTTAAGCATCAATAGTATGAGGCACTACCATCTGAAGGATGGCAGAATACGTCACCCCAAAATATGTCATTTTGGCGTAAGAATTATTTTGCGCTACAAGCACTTTAAAAAGAGCAGCTGCAGAAAGGGCACTCTGACTTCCCCTTTTCTTCCTAAAAGCAGGAGATAAGACTCCCATCTGAAAGATGTCCTCTCTGATCCAAGAGAAAACAAACATTCTTATCACCAGAGACAAGGGGTCAAGGCTAAGAGAATTTTCTACAAACAGATCTTGTTAAAATAATTCTTATCTTCTTTTCATCTCTCCACATAATTTAGTTACTTTTTCACAATTGCCACTTTTTTTTTTGAACCTAGTATCGAAGAATTTACAGTTTGCCACTTCTTTTGGTTTTCATTTCCTCATGAGTATTTCTATGTCATGGAAAATTCATATTAAATAAATCTATGCTGTTCTCTGTTAATCTGTCTTAGGTCAATTAAATCCTCAGGCCCAGATAGTGACCCTAAGAAGGTTGAGGGGAAGTTTTGCCTCCTCTACACATCATTACTGCATGTGATAGAGAAATCTTCATATTTTGGTATTTGTGACATATATTTTTGACAAAATTCATTTTTCCAAATTACGTGAAGATTTCCTGTCACTGTTAGTATATAGGGACATTCAATTTTTTTCTGTTCTTTATGAAATATTTACTTGAGAATATGATTAATATTGATGCCTGTATATTTGTTTTCTATTATTAGGAGTTTACCCTATATAGTATGTATCATAGTATCTCTGCACATTAGGGGCAGAAAAGACTCCTTTAGGCCTTAAGCAATACTTTCATGATATTCACTATCTAGTATTTTGAAAATATTCAACTTAATAAAGTTATGATTAAGTCTTTCCTATTAGCATCTCCTCTCAGAGAATGAAAACAATGTCTTAATAATTTAGAGTGACTCCCTTATCAAGTGTAATATATATTTGAATCTTTACAGATATGTGGGCTACTTACTTTAGCCTTGAAAATTATAAAGTATATTTTTATTTGTTACCTTATTTTGGAAGGATGCATGAAGAAGATAGGGCCTTAAACATTTTCTATTTTACTAGCCAGGAGTAACTTATTTTCAGAGACTCTAATACGATAAATCTCTGAAGGCCCCAAATCTTAAAATTCTGACACAGCTAGACATTTTGGGCTCCAAACAGAAATATTTGTCTTTATCTTATGTCATTTCCAAATACCCATACCATTTCCTTCACTTTAAAAATTAATTATTCATATTTTTTGCCTTGGAGGCACACAGGCAATTATCTTTATAGAGTAGCAGTGGTATTTGAATACGACAGTAACTGAGACCAGTTAATTAGTCTAGGTCTGGAAAAAGAGTGAATTCAAAATAGCCCTGTCCAAGTAAGAGAGAAAACATATTTAGAAACCGAGAGAGAAGTGAAGTGGCCTCTAGACCAATTTATCCTATTTTCATCAAGAGAAAGAAGGTCTAACAGATTGGGTAGGTGCTCTCTACCTCTCTAAAAGTTCATTACACAGGGGCTATTGCTGTGTCTACTAGTTCTAGGCGCTACATTAATTTTCTAGACTTCTGAACCTGGAATATTACCAGAGTAGTTGATAGCATGATTTAATTAGAGCATGCTGAGTGTTAGGTGAATATGAGAGATAACACAGCAAGGTTGTTTATATGACATGTAAGTAACAAGTTCCTACATTTGCTTTACATAAGTACTTGTCACTAGGGAGATGGGGATTAGAAAGCCATGACAAATACCCTCCCCTCCAAATAACAAACGTCTATACCTCAAAACATGATGTCAAAATTCAATTAAAAATCATAATTACTTCATTGAATTCCAGTTTCACCACAGACGTCACTACTGAATCAAGCTAAAGCAGCCCTTTATGCTATTAGAAAGTAAAATCTTTCTCTTTAAAAAGTAGTATAAGTGGTAAATTAAAATAACAAGGTAGAAGCAAGAAATGTTTTCAGCTTTTAATGGAGAATTTTAAAATAAATTTAAACCTTTTTGGCACAATTGAAAGTTGCCCTAGCATGAAAATTTCATAATGACTTAAAGCTTGCTCACTGGTCTACTAAATACTCAACACTGAAATAAATTAACATGAAGCTTTCTGCAATATATTTCAGCGTGTGAAAAACTTTTCCCCCCCTATGAAGAGTTTCCCAAACTTTGGAGATAAAAAGATAAAGAGAAGTTCTTTTTATTCTAGAGTAGCAAAGACTATTGACTGCCCACTATTCCTGTTCCCAGCCATCGGGTGAAACTGCTGCTGGGAAGCATCCACACAAGAAGGAATTTCATTTCAAAACCAGTACCTGTAACAGCGTGTACCATTTGACTAGTTTTTGCAACTGGGATATGAGAGATATGGGTCACTCATTTGTAGTTGAGTTAATTAAGAAGCAAATATGCCTTTTCCATTGTTCTTCTCTCGTATTCAAGCTAGATGCAAGAACTTTGTGACCCCAAGGGAGTCAAAAGTATAAGAATGAATGTGCTTGTGTCACAGAATCATTATGCAGAGGATAGAAACCAACTGGCCATGAAAGTCCACATTTTACTGTCACAAATGTCTAACTTGTAAATTCCCTGAAACTGAGAGTCCTATTAAACTAATACATATGGTGTTCAGTGGGGTGGAAGATGCAGGGTGTTGGAAAGAAAGTTTTCTCTCATTTAGCAGGAAACTTGGTGTTTCCACTGAAAAATGCATTTGTAATTCTCCATAAAAATATGAAGGTTGAGGAAAAAGAAATGTGGAAAATGCTATTCGCCAGTTACCATTACAATGCACATTTATAACTGGAGTCATGTACCCGAGCTTATAATACAATTTATTTAGAGATATTTTTAACCAAGAGAAGAAGAGAGAAGAGACCCATTCTCCTTGACATATCTCAGAATTTGTTTTGACAATCCCTCAAGTGTTTGCATTCTTAAAAATAAACTTTCCAGCAAATAGCTCAGTTTGGGAGCACTGGTAAAGACAAATAATAACAATAATAATAAAGTAAAATAAATTACTCTCTCAAAGGTCTTCCCACATCTACTTCTTTAAAAAATCAAATAGGAATTTTTTTTTCCTCACATGTCTTTAAATGTTCCTCTAGGCTAGAGCTGTAGAGCACAGTATGTCTGTCTACCAGCCAGACTCCTCACCAAAACCATTGAGTGGGTTAAGAAGACAACAGAGAACTGAGAGGTAAAGGAGTTTAAACAACAGGATATTTCTGGGAAATTATAACTATAGGGACTCCTTTTCTATCAAACAGTGAGCAGAGTCTAAGATACTGGCAAAGAAATCCAGAACAACTGATGAAATTTGTAAAGAAAGAAAAAGTAAAAGGGGCTAATATTTAACAAGACCAGACCAAATTAAATACACGGAAAGAATAATAAGTGGTAGGTAGATGGATAAAGTGATAGACGTAGTATAAACAGAAGGAAGGAGAGATGAAATACAAGAAGGGATGTAGGAAGACTTTACTTGTTTGACATATTTCAAAATGAAGTATGCCTTTTTTGGAAAAAAAAATCTATTCAGTTCCTCTGTTGTATGTTTTTAAGTTGTTGAACTCTATGTGTTCTTTATCTATTTTGAATATTAACATCTTAACAGATACATGATTTACAAAATCTTCTCCGATTCAGTAGATTGTCTTTTCATTTTGTTGATGATTTCCTTTGTTGTGCAGAAGGTTTACTGTCTAATATAGTCTCATTTGTTTATTTTTGCCTTTGTTTCCCTTGCCTGAGGAGAAAAATATCCAGAAAGATATTGCTAAGACTGATGTCAAAGAGGATACTTTCCATGTTTCCTTCTAGGAGTTTTATATTTACAAGTTTTACATTCAAGTATTTAATCCATTTTGAATTTATTTTTGTGTACGGTGTGGGACAGTGGCTGGCTGGCTTGCTTGCTTTATTGATTGATTGATTGTACGTGGCTTTCCCATTTTCCCAATTTATTGAAGAGACTGTCTTTTCTCAATTATATGTTCTTTGTTCCCCTGTCATAAATTAGTTGTCCTTGTATGTGTGGGTTTATTTCTGGGCTCTCAATTCTGTTCCACGACCCATATGTCTCTTTGGCTGTTAATACCATGCTGTTTTGATTACTATAGCTTTGTAACATGATATGAAATCAAGGAGGGTATTATCTCCATCTGTGTCCTTGTCTCTTAGGATTGCTTTGGCTATTAGGGGCCTTCTATGGTTCTATATACATTTTAGGATTGTTTGTTCTATTTCTTTAAACAGTGTCATTAGTATCTTGATAGGGATTGCATTAAATTTGTAGATTGTTTTAAGTAATGTATACATTTTAAAAATGTTAATTTTCCCAATCCATGAGAATGGGATATCTTTCCATTTCTTTAGGTCTTCAATTTCTTTCAATAATGTTTTATTGTTTTCAGCATACGGGTCTTTTACCTTCCTGGTTAAATTTATTCCTCAGTATTTTATTATTTTTGTTGTGATTATAAATAAGATTCTTTACCTACTTTCTCTGTTAGTTTATTGTTAGCCTATAGAAACTTAACAGATTTCTGTGTATTGACCATAATTTTACTGTACTATTTCTAACAGTTTTTAGTGTAGTCTTTAGTGTTACATATACATAAAATTCTGTCGCCCCAATTTGGATGTCTTTTATTTCTTTTTCTTGCCTAATTACTCGGGCTAGACATGTTTTCCAAAAAGGATATACAGACGGCCAACAGGCACATGAAAAGACCTTCAATGGCATCAATTATTAGGGAAATGTAAATCAAAACCACAATGAGGTATCACCTCACATCAGTCAGAATGGCCATCATTCAAAAGTCCACAAATGATAAATCCTGGAGAGGGTGTGGAGAAAAGGGAACCCTCCTACACTATTAGTGGGAAAGTAGTTTGGTGAAGCCATTATGGAAAACAATATGCAGATTCCTTAAAAAACTAAAAATAGATTTACCATACGACAGCAATCCCATTCCTGGGCACACATCCAGAGGAAACTCTAATTTGAAAAGATACATGCACCCCAGTGTTCATAGCAGCACTATTTACAATAGTCAAGACACGGACACAACCTAAATGTTCACTGAAAAATAAGTGGATAAAGAAGTTGTGGTATAATATACAATGGAATACTACTCAGCTATAAAAAAGAATGAAACAATGTCATTTGCAGCAACATGGATCAACCTAGAGATTATCACACTAAGTGAAGTAAGTGAGACAGATAAAGACAAATAGCATATGATATCACTTATATGTGGAATCTGATAAAAGACACAAATGAGCTTATTTACAAAACAGAAACAGACTCACAGGCATACAAAAAAAAAAAAAAACAAACAAAAAAAAAACTTATGGCTACCAAGGGAACAGGAGGAGCTGGAGGGGTCAACTGGGACTTTGAGATTTGCAGATACTAACTACTGTATATAAAACAGATAAACAACAAGGTCCTACTTTATAGCACTGGGGACCATATTCAATATCTTGTAATACCCTATAATGAAAAAGACTACAAAAAGGAGTGTGTGTGTGTGTGTGTGTGTATATATATATATGCTGTATACCAGAAATTAACACAACATTGTAAACCAGCTATACTTCAATAAAAAAGGAAATATATGAATACTGGGTATTGTACAAAAAATCAAACGTAAAATTATAGAGTACAAAGTGTCATCTTAGTCCATCTCTGCTCCCTTCTGCTTTCTTATTCCTAGATTATTATTTTGAATAGCTTGATGATGTGCATTCTTTATACATTTTTCTATGTATTGAACACACACATATGTAGGTATGTATACATATGTATGTGTATGTACGTGTGTGTGTATATATATATGTATCTTGAAGAGATCACATTTGTTAGCTTCTTTTATTTTCTTAAACTTCTTACACTTTCTCCTCCTTCAGTTGATAATTTCACTCTGTGCTTCACTGAAAAATCACAATTATAGTAGAAACTCCTTCAAATTTCAACCATGGAAACTGCAAACTTTAAATCCTCTCCATTCCCCCTTTGATGCACTGATGAAAATCTCCACCTCTAGATTCCTATTTTTCTCATAATTTATATTAGTCTTTCTTGGGCCCTTTTTGCCTCACAGAATTGGGTAAAGAGAGTGAACTCAATATTATTTGAAAGTATAAACATGTGTGAAACATGTGAACTGGTAAATAAACAAAAACTCTACAGTTATATAATTATGCCACATATTATCATACAACAAATAAATGTATAAGTAAAAAATAATGTGAAAATATCTTCAATATTAATAAAAATCAGGGATATGCAAAGTAAAACAACAGTGAGTTTTCTGAGGGGTACCCATCCAATGGGGAAAAATTAAGACACTTGATAGACTTCAAATACTAGTAAGGTTTTGAAAGAATAGTTACTCTCATACACTGCAGATTGAAGCATGAATTGTTATGGCATTTTTGGATGGAAACTTAGCAAATTGATGAAAAAATTAAGTATACATAGTGTATGATCAGACAGTAAAAGTGCTAGGACTCTCTTCTATCAATAACCTTGGCTGTGAACGTAAGTTTACATTCAAGGTGGATACATCATGTTATGTCCACACTATGAAACACAGTTAAAAATTATAAAAAATAACTTATTCTCCTTTTGATTCAAGATATCAAACTGAACAAATGGAAATGAAATATAATTTCTGAACAACTAAAACTTAAGACTTAAGAAAATTAATGATCTTTGGTGGTGTAAAAGCAAAGGTATTGCTGAAATAGCACAAGAGAGGGGAAGGAAGATAGAAATGATTTTCTGAAGTATACAACAAAACTAAATGTAGGTTTAATATACTATTGAAGATTTTAAGATAACTGATAGAAGATTTAAAATAATAATTTTACTATCAAAAATTGTGAGGAGGAGGAAAGGGAAGAAATGGAATAAGAGAGCTAAATCTTCATATTTTAGATAAGGATTCAACCCTGGGGGTAAATTTGAATAGAAACATTATTTGAAGCCTATGGGATATATTAAAATAATATAATGCCTATGGAATGATTGAAACAAGAAATGATTGTGAGTGTTTGCCTCTGGGGACTGGGCTTGGAGACTGAGAGGGAGACTATTGCTTTTCATTATACATCAACCTGAGCTATTCATTTTTTTATGATGTGCAGATATCCTTTGATTAAAACAAGGGGGTAAAGTGAAACTATCCTCAATGGCAAGTCAAAATTTTAAAACGCAAAGTGAAAAAAAATCATAGGTTTAAAAAATGTTATCTTCTCAGTTCACATGTGGAATCTAGAAAAACAAACAAACAAACAAAGCATAAATACAAAACAGAAACAGACTCACAGACATAGAATACAAACTTGTGGTTGCCAAGGGGGCGGAGGGTGGGAAGGGATAGACAGGATTTCAAAATTGTAGAATAGATAAACAAGATTATACTGTATAGCACAGGGAAATATACACAAGATCTTTTGGTAGCTCACAGAGAAAAAAAAATGTAAATGAATATATACAGGTTCATGTATAACTGAAAAATTGTGCTCTACACTGGAATTTGACACAACATTATAAAATGATTATAAATCAATAAAAAATGTTAAAAAAGTGTTATCTTTGTACCTGTCATATAAACTTTCTTCTAGGTTCTGCTAAAAAGATACTCTAAATATGCAATTAATTGCAAAGTAACTAATTGTGAATTATTAAAAAGTCAAGTCACCTAGGAGTCAGCCTACCAAGTTGAAAAGTAAATATTAAACAAGGCTAATTTAATAAAGAATAGAGTATGTATGGGAAACTCTAGGAAAATACTGCACATAATATCTAAGAGCTTTCTTTTTAATTGCTCAAGCTGCATTACAAGAATCAAACAACATAAGTCACAGATACTGCCAGCTACATAATTTCCAGGACCAATGCAAAATAAAGGATATGAGAACCCAGCTTGGGTGGGGAAGTCAATTTCTTCTCCCACTAGCACTACTCCAGCCCATGCAGATATATGACCCCTAAGGGACTTGCAAACTCTGCTGGGATGTGCTTGATACAGGGATGGGTGAGAAGATCCTACTGAGTCCTTTACAACATGTGCCATGTTGCTGCCAGCATGAGGCAGGGATGCAGGCTCTGTAGGATGTGTATTCTAGCCCTCTCTGCACCCTCACTGAAGCCTGCACCCGTGCCTCCACAAGGGGATGGAGGGTAACAGCAGAATGCAGATCTCCCTACAACTGCCATCAGTGGACAGGCAGGCTCAGAAACCAGGCAGTGGAGAGCAGGCACCCAAGAACCCAGTGGGAACTGGTAATTTGCATGTGGAATGAGGTACATATTCTAAATTTAACTGAACTTCACTTACAGAACACAAATTCATAGATAAAATTACTAAGGATTTCAAGATTGTGACAACAGAATATTAAATACCAAGTATGGGGGCCATCTGTACACAGGGTTCCACGTGGTTGGCTACAAAGCCCACGAAGCCTACTTTCATCACAGATTGTTTGCAGCTCTGAGATGACAAGCTATGGCCAGGACTGTAGCTTTTCTAGTTGTGGAGAACCGGCATCTTGGAATCATGTTCACAGAAAAAGATGGTAATCTAAATTTCATAGTACCAAAACAATTTGTGGTTGTATTCAATACATAATAAACATCTAATCCCACCGGCTGCCAGAGAATGAGTTGACTGAGCAAACACTTGTGAACGTGAGTCCTAAACTGGCTCTGAAGTGGTTTCTATTACTAAGTAGTACCTCAGATTAGGCTTTGTTTCAACTGAAGCATAGAAAATCAAGAATATCCTGTTCTGTTGTCTTTTCACAATACAAGAGTCAACCAGCTGATAAGTCAAATAAGTTCTAACAGTATGCGTAACAAAAGTGATGTATGTTCACCTTGGCAATTTAGCAGCAGTCTGACCAGAGGTATCACGACTAAAGTACAAACGTATGAATATGCAGCTTGCTTGTGGTCAAATTAGTTGAATGAAAGGTGACATACTTCCAAGCAAGGGTAATAGTTCACCTCCCCATCTGTGGGCCAAAGTGACAGTGAAGTATGTAGAGGATTATGATACTCTCGAAGTCTAACAGAGCCACTAAGTGTTAAATGACCACCCCAGCCAGTCTCAAACTGAAAAGTCAGCAGGGAGAATTGTTACTAAAGTTTTTGGAAAGATATACGTGTAGGTCAACTGGCATGCAACTATTTGTGCCAATGTTCTCTGTGATTATAACAGCAACACAAGAAAAGAGGAGCTAAAAGGAGGGGTAGGAATAATGTTGCTGATACCTTGGAAGAGAGTGGAGAGAAAGATGAAGTATTTAAAGCAGAAGATGCCATTTCACTAGTTTGATAAGCTAAAGAAACTATTAGGCAATGATTCAAAATTCTATCAAGCTTTTAAAAAGAAAATACTCAACTGTGCCCTTTAGGGATTGTATTTGAGCATTTCTAGGAAGAAGTTAAATATTAAAAATGATTATGATGATGATGATATAGTAATTAGGTTAAGTTATTTTTAAAATGAAAATTCTCCAAGCCCATACTTACTCAGAATTTATTAAGAGGAAAACAAGCAAAATACCAGCACTGATTAAGAAAGCAGTATTTCCTTACTAAATCCAAGTTCACATTTTACCTTGTCCACGTGTGATTTCACACTGACAGGTGAAAACTGAGCACTTGCAATTTCAAACAATGAAACTGCTTTTTCCCTTTCAAATTTTAGGCTTAAATGTTGATATTTAGCATTTGGAATGAGAGGATTCCTAGCTGAAGCTTCACCCACTTCTTCAAAAATATATAATGATAAGGTCAAGGGTCAAGGTAATTTTTATTTCATAAGGCAGGAAGTAGATCTAAGAAATGTTTAAGAGCTAAAGAACCAATCATTAGACATGTTAGAATGTTACATCCCAAGCAAAAGTCCTTGCTTCAGTGATACTACAACCATCTTTCTACATTGTTGTTTTTTCTTTCCTTTTTACTCTTTCTTACCAACTTGTCACGTGTCATTTTAGAAGACAGACTCTGCCTGCACTCTGTGAATCTGCTATCAGACTAATCTTTTAAACCAACCCATGCAAAATGGTAGTAGTTGATAATGTCTGAATATATTTGTCATCTGTTTGGAATGTCACAACCTGAAGGCACCATGACTGGAAACCTGAAACATGCTTAAGTTTCCTCAAACACCGTGACTATGCAGAGGAGATAATTACCCCTAACCCCACCCCTTGCCCCACGATCCAAAAAGTATTTTAATTTACAAAAGAAAGTAAATAATCTTGGAGGTCACACCAACTTGGTAAATAGGAAATCAGCTGAAAAGTGATTCATCAGAAATCAAAATTTATCTAAAAATATATCTGGACTGATTGATCGACTCAGAGGAAGCAGTTGACAAATTTTACAAGGTCAATGTGTTATGCAGCAGTAGGTAACTCGTTATTGACTGAGGTTAATATGAGGATTTCATATTAAATATTCAAATTGTTATATGCTTATGAACTGATATTAAGGTTTCATATTAAATATTCAAATGGTTATGTGCTTATGGAATATAATTTTATGAAGTATATCAGAATATTGCTTTTAAATTGACAATAAATAGCAGCCTAGTTCATTTTATTCTTAGTGAAATTTCTTATACAGTATGAATAGAGAAGAGATAATGGACATTACAAAGCAGAATCATAAAGAATGATCACAGGCATTTTCTCTTTCGGGAAGTGGGTTACCAGCGTTGGAACTGCTGTCAGTACTAGGGCATGGCTAACAGAATGTGTGGAGCTGAAGTTAAAAGTTATCTAAATAAGGAAAGTAGTATATACATTTCACCGAGAATGTAAAGATAGGGGGAAAAATGATTGAAGTTTCTTGCTGTCACTGTGTAAACTACTCATGGTATATATATATATTTTTTTTTTCAAAAAAAGTGCTGAACGGTATTGTTACTTCCAAATTGCACACTTATCATTCTTCTGTATATTCTTCTGTATAATCTGTGTATTTCATATTAAGCTTCTAACTTAACATGGAGACCTGAGAAACCCATTCCCCCTTTTGTCCCCAAGCAAAGGCTCAAGAGGCAGGCAGAAGTTAGCAGACAGGTACTGAGGCCTAGACCCGATTAAGCAGCAAAGCTACACAAAGACTATGCAGGGATTTTCAGCCCATGTGCCTTGCTGGTGGAGGGAGGAGCGGGGGCAGAGGTGGGGGTGGAGAACGACTCAAATTTTTTTCCAGGGCTAAATCCACTCTCCGTAGCTCTGTTACTGAGATGGTCTTACTTTTAAATGGGAATTGGGGAAAAAATTATACACACACACACACACACACACACACACACACACACACACACATATACACACACACACACACACACACACATACACACACACATACACACACACACATACACACACATACACACACATACACACACACACACACACACACACACACACACATACACACACATACACACACACATACACACACACATACACACACATACACACACACATACACACACACATACACACACATACACACACATACACACACACATACACACACATACACACACACATACACACACACATACACACACACATACACACACATACACACACATACACACACACATACACACACACATACACACACACACACACAAACACATTATGCTTGTAAAAGGCAGGCGTGCAGGTGAAAGAGCACCAGCAGACAAGAACATTTCACATAATTCGGGAAGAGACAGGAAGGAGATTAAAGAACATGGACAGATGAGTCCGAGTGGGGAGCTGAGATCCAAGTCTGTGTGACGACAGCTAGGGCGGTGGAGGGAGTTCGCTTGACCTCGGCCCCCAGACCCCTGACCCCAGACACTGAAATTTTAAACTAGGAAACAAGAAATAGGATGGAGGACAGAGGTGAAAAGCGAGGCTGAAAGCAGGGTAATGATTAGGAGGCTGAATATTTCACCCCCGTTTCCACTTTGTATATATGCAGAGCTGTTGACTGCCAGCCGGCCAGAGATAGTTTCTTCAGGGGAAAAAGCAAAACAAAACAAACTTAAAATTTTAACTGGAAAGAAATTAAGAAATGTATGATAATTGAATAATCTAGGAAGAACTCGGGAACCTGGTGGGTCGGTCTGGGGGACTCCAGCACAGAGCCACGGTCAACATGGCACGTCTGGACTACTGCGTGGTCCTCAGCTGCCTGTCAAAGCTTTCCACTCTCTATGCCATGTCATAAGCATCATCTCTCCCATGCGATTGCATTCCGTTCCCACTGTTCCTAATAATGTATAAGCAAGGATTACCCAACATTTGAAGAAAACCTGTTGCATGAAAGAGAAAGAACAAGATACAGCAATAGGAAAACTTACCTCAAAGTAATGCCTCTGAGAAGACACTGTATTGATACGAGTGCTATTTTTCAAATGCAGGTTTTTAATTATGATAATGAATGTCATCATTCAAATTAATTGTCACTAGCTCATGTTTCTACTTCTGACTTTGTTTTTCATGAAAGAATAGAAAGGTTTTGAAAAAGTAAACATGAGACTCAGGAGTGAGAACAAGGATCCACTCTCTGATCAGGTCTGCCTACGACAGTATGTTTGGAAATGTTTGTGAGTAGTAACAAATAGTTGGTACACTGCCTAAGTTAGAAGTTACTGAAGAGCATGGACCATGTCTAATATCTTTATATCTCCAGGGTTTAGCACAGTGACTATCACACACAATCATTAATATTCCCATGAACACTAATTATTTGTCATTATAAAGAAGGCAAGACAAACTTAAAATATTCTAGCCTAATAATCAAAATGTAAACAATCCATCAGTTATAACACATTAAAGCCAAACACTGTGTTAATCCCCGGAAAAGTAAAGAAATATAAAACAGAATTCAGACAATTGACCTTTTAGTTTGAAATTTGCTGTTTTATAGCGAACTTTGTTTCACCTCATTAGTCTGACCCGTAGTCTTTAGTTAGTGGCTCATCTCCATCACCAAATAAGACAGCAAATGCAGCTTCAGTCTTCAATGTCATGTAAAAATGCCATTATCTCCCCTTCCTACTGATACTTGCGCAAGCCGCCTCTACTGGGCACATAACTCTTTCCAGTCTCGCATTCCCCACCCATCTGTCTCTGGCTGGTTTCTGTCCTCCCAGCCTGGCTAACTAACTGCTTCACCATTATATCTAACTTAAGATGTGCACTTTCTTTGAAAACTTTCTTTAGTCTAGGTGCTCACACAGAATTCATAGCAAATTTACAGCGTAATTTCAACAGCCTTTTCCTAACAAAATTACTCCGGTGCTCTGTAAGCTCCCAGATGTCAGTGGCCACGCCCCTGTTGCTTACACTGTACTCTGAATCTTTAACACAGTGATTGGCATAAAGTAGGTGCTCAAAAAATACACTATGCTGAATTAAAATTAAATGTTTTCATTAGATTTTATACACAAACACAAAAATCCCTATCAACTGTGTGTTTACAAGTGTATACCATTGCCAAGGAAAGTCGGCAAATAGCACAAAGTGTGATGTTTTCACTCAGGACCTTACCACATGGTCCATGGAACTGGTAACTCATCTGTGACTCTCTCCATGAATACATAGAAAAGAACAACTAAGTACAGATGATCAATCATTTCTGTGGTTCTATCAACACAGATTGCTGGCGCTAAGCCCACTGTGTAGTAATATGCATTGATAAATAAAACAAACTATCTCGACCACACTAGCATCTGGTTTTTCTACACTTTCACGTTTTGCCTGTATTTTATTGGATGTTTATAAAACCTATGGGAATCCAGCCATGGAATACTGCATCAAGTTTTCCATGAATCCACTCAAGATTTATTCAGCAATAAAAATCACTATTTACACACCATTGCAGAATAATGGCTATGGGATTTCAGCTGCAAGCAGCCACACAACCTACTACCTGTTCTTTGAATCAGCTAGCTTTAGATCAGGCTCAAAAGCCAGGGTCTGAGCTGCCATTTTAAAGGAATAACTACCTACTTTTTATTTCAGTATCTCAAGACAAAGATTACCTTTCTTGAGATCTAACTTTCTGCACTTTACAACATGCCATTGGGTGACATATTCACAGAAACTCTTTTCTCTCCTTTTTTTTTTTCCTTTAAAAAAGATTTGTGGTATGAAAAAACAGAAGGCATAATTACTAAAGGACCTTTGGGTGAAAATGAATTGGAAGAAGCAGAGAGAGAAAAAAAGTATTCAAACTTTCATAAACGATTCCCTATTATCAACTATTTCATTGTAAACATTTAAGGCAGCTGGTGGTATAAGGAAAAATGTACATTAAACAAAGGGCACAAGCAAGAAATAGATGCTTTTTATCTAATGATTAACAGACCCAGAATGTCAACAGCATTGCCTTTAAACTAAATTACTGTTCATCACTCCCACATGTCTCCATTTCCTAAATATGCCTACATTGTAACCTGTGTCCTCAAGGAAAAGGTGCCATGTATACCCTCTCACCCTCAAATCCAATAAGAGTAAGATTTTATCTTTATTTCTCTTAGACTATTAAGATATTTTAAGGTAGTATAGCATCTCTTCTGTACTTTTCACCAATAAATTTACAAAGGTTTATTAATTCAGAATGTTCTATTATAAAGCATAGCAGGTAGGGTAATGCTGTTGTTAATGTTACTGAGTGGATAGCCCAAAGCATTCTATGAATCTAAACTATTGGTATTTTGCAAAATAGTTCTTCCTGTTTCTGCAGATACAGAAACACATGTATTACTCCCTTTTACCAATAAGAATTACAGTGAAAAGCTTTAAATGAGTCCAATAGAAAATTTCGTTTCTTTACTTTTCACCTCGTAATGCTTCCTTGATATTTCACCTGTGCTATTCTACGACACGTCATTAGATGATTGTAATTCCTAAGTATGTCTCCAAGAACAAAGGCTATCCTACCATAGAAAAATATCACTCTTGGTGGCATATCTGAATATATTTTCAGGGAAAGAAGGGCAGAATCATCTAATCTTCAGCATAGATTTCATAAACCATGAAGTCAGAGACTGCCCTTTATTTCAATATTTTCAATGCCTAAAAGTATGTATCCAATATATGTTGATCAATGAATGAAAATCAATTAGTGACAAGTTAAGATTAATAATTCCATATAGATATCATAAAGTATATAACATTTACCTTCAAATATACATATGATTGAATATATATATATAATTGAAGCATAGACTTATCCTTCTCTCATCAAAAACATAAATGAATTAGAAATTGGGAGGGGGCCCAAAAGAGAGATGGTTTACTGATAATGTTCTATTTTTTGATCTTGGTGCTAGTTGCATGAGCGTGTTCACATTGAGAAAATTTTCTTGAGCTATACACTTATAATTTGTATACTTTCTTAAATGTATGCTATATGACAATAAAAAAATTTATTTAAAAATTATGTAGAGGGGGAGGGTACAGCTCACAGGTAGAGTGTGTGCTTAGCATGCTTGAGGTCCTGGGTTGAATCCTCAGTACCGCCATTTAAAAATTAATTAAAAAATAAATAAACTTAATTACCTCCTCCCCTACCTCCCAAAAAATTATGTAGAGTGATGACTCTTTGTAAAGCGCTGCTAAGAATAAAAGTAATTATAAAACATGATTTGTCTACCACACAAAGGCACATTTATATTCAAGGAGAAAGAACATACACATAAAGATAGAGTAAAATAATCTTAGAACCAAAGAAGACTGCCGAGTTGGCATCGCTGAAGAGTGGGCTAATTTAAGAAGGATTCTTGAAGTACTAGCTTTTGAGTTGAGGTTTGAAGGAAAAGTGGAACTTACACAATGCTCAAGAGGGCATTTCAGGCAAAAATTGTGAGAACATATGTAGTGATTTATCAATTAAATGTTATGAAAATGTAGACCAATAAAACCAAAAACAAGTTAAAATGTACAGCAGGTATAATTTATATAATAGAATAGAAAATTTATAGAATAGAAATTTATACAAGGTATTGACTTAGCTTAGCTTCTAGGAAATAACATCAAACCAAATGGTTACTAAGTCATGTTAAGATCTCTACCAAATGCAGAATATATATATGTGTGTGTGTGTGTATATGTATATGTATATGTATATGTATATGTATATGTATATGTTACTAAACATAACAAAGAACGTGAAATCAGATATAAAACATGATGGAAGAAGCCAAGAAAAAAAAAGTACCTCAAGAAAGATTTTTAACAATAGAAATTAAATATGACAGTAAAATTATACTAAATGTATGTTTAGGTTCCAACAATTTAACCAAGAAATCAAAGTGATGATTTAAGATGAATGATTATAAAAGTGAAATAAGACAATGATTAAAATATATGGAGAGAGCCTTTCTTCTCCATGTTGTATTTAAAACATTAATTTCTCTATGGAAATTGAAAAAAAATACAGAACTCTAACATTTAGTATGAAGAAATGAGATCTATATTAAAAAGGTTTTTATATGTGATTATATGACACTTTGATGTCTTGCTTACAGAAATACAAAATAATTCATTGAGGCTCCAGCCTAATACCCATAAAGCAATAATTATTAAAATGGAAACTTAGTAGTAAAAATACCATTTCCTACATATTTATACATTTTAAAATCTGC
This sequence comes from Camelus ferus, assembly GCF_009834535.1. Lineage (NCBI taxonomy): Eukaryota > Metazoa > Chordata > Mammalia > Artiodactyla > Camelidae > Camelus > Camelus ferus. The sequence goes on from NC_045700.1 coordinate 22,442,685, forward strand.
GATTAATCTTTATACTCATTAACTCATTCAATATTCATATTAACTCTGGAGGGAGGCTATTATGATGCCTATTTTACAGATGAGTAAACAATCTGAGAAGTAAAAATGACTTGGAGAAGTTTACAGAGCTAAAAATAGTGAGGAGCCTTTAGCTTGACTCCACATTTAGTATTCTGTATTTTCCAGCAGCTACAATGCTTAATAACACTGAGAATATTACAGCTGTTAAAAACTATGGGCCCAAAATGGAGTCCTTTATGCTAAGCCACACCACCAAGGCAGGGCCCTACTACCTAACCTAACTGAAGCTTCAACTCCCCCACAAATGTACTTTTAACCAATTAGTCAGGAATTTTCTAGTCAGCGCCAGTGAGGTAATCTGTCACATGGGCCCTCTCAAACCCTAAGATGAGGTAACCCACCAAATGAGCCTTTTTCTCCCCCACAAAGAGAGATGACCTAATTCGAATCAGTATTTTTCTCTGTTGATGACTTCCTTGTCCTGCCTTCAAAAAACTCTTTTTCTGTAGCCCTTTGGAACTCCCCTCTACTTGCTAGATGGGCTGCTTCCTGATTCGTGGATCATGCCATAAAGCCAATCAGATCCTGAAAATTTACTCAGTTGTATTTCGTTTTTTTAACAGTTATGTGAAAGTTTTGAGAAATTTACACACATGTGAAATTTACATATAGACAAGGCATTTACCAACACTTTGACATGACAATCTGAACCTCCTTATCTGATAAATCTGAGCTGAATTTTTCTGGTCCATTTGCTTTAGTAATTGGAAGAGACATATTAATCTTAATTCATATTGTTGTCACAAATTTATTTTTGAAAATACCCTCGTGAACTGAAATCTCACTTGGACCTTCTGATTTCATGTTTCCAACTGAACCTAACAACTCATTTTCAGTAATTCCTAAATAAAACAATTTGAAAATACTTAAAAAAATTTAATTCAAAACTGTGTTAGCCATTAGACTTCCAACTCACTAACATAACAGTTTGGACAAATAATTTTGGCATGCTTATCATTTTCCAATTTGTAAATTATTTTTTTTATAAACATGTCACACTTTTGAGAAATGGAAAAGTCCTATGGTAAAAAGTTACTCTTACTAGTGGTTATTGCAAAGTGGATGAAGGAATAGAAGCCAGGAAGTGGGTTAGTCATGCATATTTGCTTGTAGGTTTGTAGGTTTGCTACTGGACAAAATCCTTTTGAGATGGTTGGCTCTATAACCACTTTTACCATGCATGTAGATGAAAAAAAAGATGCAATTATTTAAAATCTATTTGGTGTTCTCTGTTTACTTGGAATAAACCAAGAAGTAGCAATGGAAATAATGACTTACATGCCCAGAACCTTGTATAATTAAGGGGGAAAATGTGGGGAAATGCTCAGTAAGTGGATGCTTGAGTTCTCTGCCAACCCTTCAACAGTTGTACTTAGACCTTTATGAAAACCTGTGCATTGGAATCTGAATAACTTGTATCATTATCTTTACAAATTATACTGGAAGGAACTCAGAAATAAAATCCATCATGATTAATAAGCACATGTGCTTTAACAAAGAGGTGACATTTGTGAATGCAATTTATTAACAGATGTTAGGATATGTGGTTGTATTTTATTTCCCAAAAGTTTCATTATAGAAAAATAGTTCAAAATTTTGTCAGTCTTAAAATACTCCCTAAGTTACAAAAAATTAACTTGCCTTTTCCCCTTCCTTCCCTCCTTCCTTCCTTTTCTTCCTTTATTCTTTCCTTCCTGGGAAGTAAGTTGGCAATTTTTAAGAGAGCTGCTACTAGGGCATGTAAGTAGTAACAATGGATTCATTGTAATTAAAATCTACTATATCCCAGATAGCAAATATTGTAACCACTGTCAGCAACCCACTTATATCCCTTGGACCGTTCAGTGTGCTCCCAATATCCAGTTGGTAGGAATCTGCATCTCTGTATCTAAGGGCTTGTTTTCTGGAACCACCCACCTAAGAAATCTGGAAGTGCCAAGAAATCAATTCTTCCCCTCACAGCCCTAAGAGTCCTCAACCAGTGACTGACAGAATTCTGTGCACAAACACTTGGGCCCCCTACCTTGTGACTTGGGAAATTCTGAAGCACGGATTATGATGTTTTCCCAGAGTTTGCAATTGACAGCAAGCGCCAGTCGCCCACTGTGACAGCAGGCTTCATAATGTGCATTGTATTTTCATAAGGATCAGCACAAAAGTTTAAACATTATTTTTCCAGCAGAAATAGTGTTCCAAATGTTGCTTAGAGCATCCGCATAGCCCTTTAATGACTATTTTTGCCAAAATTTATTTTAAGTATCTTATTCTTTCAATATCATTTACAATAATGTTTCTCAAACTAATTTTTGAATAGGTCAAACTCCCAGGACTGACCTGAAATATTCTTAATCACGTTTTACTCAACCATGCAAAAATTTTAAAGTAGGTATAATCTTAATATGCTATAATTCTTATCAAATTTCAAATTAAATAAAAACAAAAAGACAACAAAATCCAAACGAAGTCACTTAAAAATAACAAAAGATGCTGCTTTCCTGATACCCTCCTGCTTCCCTAACATGAGCATGACAATATATATCATAATATTATATGACATGTGTACGTGTTATATGTGACGCAATTACCCAACCGTAAACCATTGTATCTTTTCAAATATTTAAGGCCTTTATTAATATAGAACATTTTGAAATTATTTGTCCTTCATTTGGTGTCGGTAGAACATAATAAGCCCAAGATATTTAAAATATAATGTATGGTACCAAAACCATCGCACATGCAAACAGAGAAGCAGACACTGGAATTGGCTGGTCATATTTCATTATAATGTTTTCAGATTATTACTGACATAAAAGCAAAAAATAGAAATTTATTAGAGTTCAAGTTCTAAACTTCTAAGCTCTGATGCAGATTTAAAGTCCTGACCTAAAACAGTTTGGGGTAAATGCATTCCAAATTTAAAACTAGATCATTAGAATTAGTATGTCCCATATTAAGTGCTTCAGAGGTGGACCTGGGCATAGTCACAATGCTGGACTCTGTCCCTTAGCAAGCTGCTATATCTGCAGAACCTAAGAGTCATCTCTAACCAACTGTTTCTAGTTGATGTCATTACAAGTTAGGAACAGGTCCCAGATCCACACTACTCCATCACCTGATTTCCTATGGAGGCAGCCCATAAGTCACATGGCTATAGATTATATACACACTCCCTGTTCTTGAATCAAATAATCATAAAGATTTAGAGAGAGGATGGATCTTAAACCATAATCTCGGTCCTTTGAATTTAGGTCAGTAAAAACCCAAACCATCCAGCATAAGAAGCTGTCTATTCTTAGCAAACACGGACAAACCCAAAAGGTCATTCAGGGAAAACATAAAAGATAAAGCAAAGAGAATATTTTTAAAAGTTTTAAAGATGGATGAAGCAAAATAAAATAAAATAAACAGGTAGCTCATGCTAGCACTCAACTGTTCAGAGGCCTGGGCTTGCCAACTGATTACTCCCATAAAAATCAGCATGGAGGATATTACTTGGGGCTGATATCATCTCATCAAGTAGGGCCAAGTCAGCAATATCTAATTTTTGCACCAGATGAGACAGTCAGAATAATGTGTGAGCTGAATACCTTTCAGAAGCTGGAGATGAGTCTGAATAGAAGCACATAACCTAAGAAGATCATATCCAGTTTTGTTTTTCCTTTGCAGCAGCACAGAAGTGGCACACATGTCAAGGCACCACCGGGAAGTCTGACTGGTGCTTTTGGAGACAGAAAACTGTGCAATATAAAGAAACTCACCATTTGTTTAAAGTATCTAGACTTGTTTGGCAAATACAGTCATTTAGCTTAGCTTGTCCAATATTCACCAAGATATCCAAAACATACATGCACACACTTCAAAACCTATTCCCAAAGAAGGCTTTTGTTTTCTCCATTAGCTGTATGTGCCCAAAGGGTGTCTCTCTCTCTCTCTCTCTCTCTCTCTCTCTCTCTCTCACACACACACACACTCACACACACACGTGCATGTGTATGTACAGAAATGACAGTATCTCTAGCCACACAAACAAATTGGGAATTCATACATGACTTCTGGTTCAAATAGTTATTTTACTGGGCCTAAATATCTCACATTCTATGCAATTTCAAATTAACTCAGTAAAAACAGACAGTTAATACAGACAGCTGGGGTTAACCTTTTAGCTTGATCTGTTTGATTTTTCCCTTTCGTTTCCCTATGACACAAGTCAGATTCCTTCCCTTTTGAGATTTTCTGATCAAACTCTGACATTCGTCTGTTTCAAACACATCCTTGATATGCTGTCTATACCCTCCATTGCCTCCAGCATTTCTCTGTGCCTCCCTCAAAGATTGCCAGGAAGTGTTGGAGCCGGTCTGAGGCATGGACTCTCCCTCTGGAAGGATGCCCAGAGCTACAAAGGGCTCCCACAGTGGTAAAAAACAGACCACAGAGTCACTTTAATACCATGACAATATTTCTGTAGTTGAGATTTGCTAAAACTCATCAAAGTCAAGTCTTTGACTCATGGGCTCAAAAATCAGACTTAATGTTGTTTTAAGGTGGTAAATTCTCCTGATTAAAATTCGATGATTGACCTGACACATGGTTAATTGTAGATTAATTACACCAGGAATAAGAAAATGAGAATGAAACCAATCCAAGTTCACATATGATAGATGATGTATTCTTCACATTAAAAGTGCTTCACAGGATATATTATCTTTGCCCACCTGTCAGATCATATACGAAAGCCTCCTGCATCTAAGGGCAATGAGCAAAACGGCAGGCAACATCACATAAAAAATACCAGCAGGAAGTACATTTGTTGTGGCAGCAAGTGTTACATCCTTATTAACAGGAGATATTACCTGGATGTCATCAATGTAAAGCCCTTTCCATTTGCCATAATTTGTTACAGAATAAAGGGATTTGTGATAACAACCAGGTGAGGCACAGCGTGGAAGATGTGCAACCCTGTCATTCCAAAATGAAAATAATTTATTGCCTTCGTGTCGTCTATTCAAGTAATGGCTGAAGCCCACCGTCCAACTGTATTATTATCAGGTTGCAGCCTTCCCCACAGAAACACATCAGCCAAATTGTTCTCCATCACTAAAATGTATGTTTATGATTTATGTGAGCGGAATAAATTACTCAAAAAGAATCACCTTCTCAAAAATATTGATGCTAAGTGGAAACTTAAATTATTTCATGCTAATATATGTAAGGGTGGTTGCAGAGAGATACTATTTCTTGGAAATCTGAAGAGACAGGCTAATAAAACACTTTCATCTAGCTTTAATTGAGACTGCTTGTCCACCGACGAAACCTGCTAGTGAAATCAAAGATTTAATGAAGATTTAGTTCCCAAAGTCTGTCCTTCCCCCAAACATAACAATTTTCTAAGACATCAAAAGTGCCCTGTCATGTGGCATATGCTCAAGTAAATACCTTTTATAACATTCAACAGAAAAATAGACTATTTAAATAAACAGGCAACTGGAATCATACACCTGCCTCTGCGTACGTTTCTGTGAAAAGAAATTGCCAAGTTTATAAATGAGAGCCTCACATGCAGCACTCTCTGCAAACACTCTGTGCCTTTGGGATTCAGGTGAGAGCTAGCTTTGGAAGCATCTCCAATTACAACACTCCTTTACAGGTATAAATTGGATTTGTCTTCGTACTTCTAGAAAATGCAGGCAAATAACCTACTTTGTAGCCCCAGGCTCCATTAAGTTTGTTTTCTTTCCCCTTTCTTGTTTTTACACTTTTTGGGGTTTGTTTTTTTTTTTTGGCTTCTCTTTTTGGAAAATCACAAGTAAACAGAACAAGAGCTCCTTCTTGATCATAAAAATAATATCAAAATGTGACACTGCACCTCAGAAATGGATTTTATTTCCAAGAAGACTTCAGCTTTGCCCTGATACACTGTCGGTGTCTGACCACCCCCGGAGTTCTCATTGACAACCCCCTGCATTTTAAGTGAAATCTCCACCCCATGCTCATGCAGCGTTATGGGAACGGTGCCGTCAAATGTCTCAGTGGGCTGAGAGGTACAAAGTTCAGCCTGGATGCCTCAGTGATGATACTGAACAGATGAACACGCTCCCTGGAATTACAGGGGGCAGTTTATGTGACATACAGTTTGTTGTCTCAAGTGCCAGAATATTTTTGTGTGTGACTCATGCTGGTGATTGACTGATTTAGTTTAACCCCAGTTGATTTTTGAAAATCACATGCATTAATAAACTGGTGATTCAGATTCCTCTCAAGAAAAAATAGCCAGTAGGTTGCATGTACTCTCCCCAAGTCAGGTCAATTCAGAATTAATCTGAATTCAGAATTAATCTGGAACAAAGGGTAAAGTTATTCAACCAAAATAATGAAAAGAGTCCTCGAAAAAGTCCTATCCAAACATAATCTAACTTCTGAAAAATGTTTATGACTCATTTTTGTAAATGAAAATTAGCAATCTGGTTATCCTAGTTACACAATGTTTGATCCTCAAAAATTGATGTGAACCAATGCTTTTCTATAGAAATTTTAATCTTTAAAATAATAATAATAATCTGTCACATTATCATCTTCATCTTGAATATAAACTTTCATGGATTCAAAGTGATTCACACACAGATTACCTCACTCATCATGCTAAACCTTCAGGTTCAGAAATAAATCATTTTTATTTCTCTAAAGGGACCCTTTGCTGAATCATCTCCTGAAATCAAAATCATTTTGCAAACTAAAGATTCTTGATTTTATAACTTCTACATATAAATGTTAAATATATAAATTTAAATTATTGTATTTCTAGTTTAAGTATAGCCAAAATCCATTTGAATTACTACAGTAAACTTCTACATTTTAAAATAATCCCTTCGTCAGAAGTCCCTTTATAAGTCACCTTCTCAAATTATCTGTATTTGAGTGCTCTGTTTCTTGCTGGGAACCTCCCAAAAAAAACCAATCTAATTTTTCCTGAAGGTACATGGAGATGGGGAAAAAGTGAGAAGAATTACAGAAGCATGCTTTTGGCATCTTTCTTTGCCTTGAGGAATTCATCCCAGATGACACCTGAGAGGGTGCTGTTGTCAGGAAAAGAGTGAACAAGGGGGCTAATACAAATGACCTTGAAACATATTATGCAGGCTACATTGATTCATCCAGTCCACAGATATTTAGTGAGCTCCCTCGGTACAACTTGCTGGTCCTATAAATGCACTGAGTTTTTTTTCCTTCTTTTTTCTCTCATTAAGCACAAGAATGCATAATAGACTTTTCCAACACATTGATACAAGCTAAAACAAAGTATGGGCAGGTATAGAGAAAACGAACCATTTGAAAGAAGACAAGATTGTGTATTTTTTTCCTTACAAGAGTAGGATGAGAAAAAAAGAATTAAGTTTTACAGCATGTTGCAAAATCAGATGGTGTTGCATAATTACGTAAATAGAAAACCACGTCCTCTGAAGGCCAACTAATTTTAGGTGACAGTACGGGGAGCATGCCAATTTATCATGGACATAGACACACATTTCTAGTGTCTACAGTAATTACTATATTGTCCTTATTGTTTATTACTTATGATATTTATTCTAAAATGACGTTTTGATCAGCACTTCTTTGCACATCTTACAAATCTACATATATGTATGGCCAATTTCAGAACCTAAGAAAAACTAGATCAGACAAATCTAGTGATTTAAACACCTTAAGAGATTTGCCATTCTAATAGAAAACTATTGTTAGCAAAAAAAGAAGTAACTTAGAATATGAGAAATTGATGAAATCATTATTTGGATCTTTAAAATTAGTATTTCTTAGGTTTATAAGGCAAAGGAAAAAAGCTAGCTAGTCCCCTTTTACAGATAGGTGTTTATTCTAAATTTAGCACAAGTGTAAAATATTGATTAATCGTAATGATTTGAAAGGTTTCAAATTTTTCTCTGGATTTGAAAACTGAAATCTGGCCAATAGCAAGAAGAAAAATGTATGTGGCACTGGGAACATTTCAAAGAAAACTGATATTGAATATGTTTATTTCTGTGTTTGTCAGTGGTACCTAGAGTATCAGACGTCTAAAGTGGCTCACTTTCTACATCCTTTATATGTTAAAAAAAAATGTGATAGTCATGAAATAAAATGAACAATAATAATGGCCAAAAAGAATTAGATTAAACAAAATCCCTTACTCAATTTTCACAAAATCAAATAATCATAACAGTAAAATATTATAGTACAAAATGTAATGATTAATAAAATTTAATTAGGTTAATGATTTTGAACAAGGAAGCATGTATATATTATTCAGTTGTAGTAATTAATAATAGCATTACAATTTCTCTTTTTTAGCCTTAACTTCCACAAAATTGTCAACAACTTTGCATATCTACGGTCAGCTGGCAAACATCTAGACTTGTCAGTCTATCTTCACTCATACACTTCTACTAATTACTGAAAGTTTCATATGCAACACGTATGCAAATAGCCAGAAAACTATTTGTTAGGAAACTAACAGTTAGAAAAAATAACAGAAATACATGAACATAACTTGGACAGAGATAGACAAAAAAATCCATTTTACTATAAATGCCAGAAATAGCAATAACTGTGCATGATTTTGCTTCTTCAAGATCTATTCTAATGGCTTTCAGTTTTATTCATAGTTGAAAATATTAAACATAAAAACTCCAAGCAGTCACAGAGTAGAATTGAAGAAATTCAAATTATTGTCTCTTCTATTGACAATTCTGTGTTATTACTGTTTAAATGCAAGGATACGTAACCTCATGTAGTACATTCAAACTGCCCTAGAAGGGAGCTAGAACAATTCAGAGCCAATATGAACATGCTTTCAAAATGAGTAAGTATATCTGCGTCCTACTTTGTAACTGGTAGTTCGCCACATTAACTTCCCGACAGATTATAATGTATTAGACATAAAATATGCTAAATTGAACCTTAGATTTATATTAAAACTGTACATTAATTGCAGCAGCTATCTAAACCTTAAAAGTTTTTTTTTTCCTAAGGAAGAATATTCTGTTAATGACTATTGTTTAGAATTGCTATCATAAATGGATAATTAAAGAACAGGCTAACTTTTAGCCAGTTTTACTATTATTTTTAAAATTCTCTGTAGACTATGCCTTCCCTTATTGCTTGTACCTAGAGCTGACTGCTCCAACCTCCCCATCCTTGGGACACCAATGGTATTTATTATTCTTCAATATTGACAGTGTAAACTAGATGGTAAGAGATAGGGGAAAAAATTCCTAACTATAGTAATGTGCAAATCATTTTTTTAACCACTTTAATGACACAATTTAAAGTGAAATCAAAGAATCTTACAAATACTCTTTAATTAATCCTCAAACATCCCTTTCAGTGAAGTTGGAAACTGGATAATACTGAATCCATATTATAGATTAGAGTAGAAACAGTTCCAGGAGGGTGAAGTAACTCCTCTCTGCCACAAAACAAGCCATTGTTAAATTTGCATTGGATTCTAGACTTCTAGCTCTGAGATCCGTATCTGACTACAGCCTGTTCCCTTCCTCGTGAAATCCTACTATTTTAAAACATCAAATTTTGTCACTAAACTCCGTGAACAAAATATTCACAAAAGATTATTAGAGCCCTCTTTAGTGTAAGGAAAATTAGATAAGTACCAGCCAGGGAAGGCAATTAATATTTTATTATCTGTCAGATTGTGAATGGAGATAGACTTTTTAATAAAAAAATACCAAAAATAATTAATCTTTGTTCCGGTCAGTCAAGCAATTAAATGTACTGAGCACCTACTATGTGCTAGGCAGTATACCAGGCACTGGTGAAAAAAGGTTGGATGAAAAACAGAGTTCTTGCCTTCAAAGTGTTTATAGATTTTGGAGTGTAGGGGCAGTAAACACACACACAAATGTTATAAATAAATAAGTTTAATTACTAAATAGTATTATGGATGAAACAAGTCCTACAGTAGATGAACTAGCTATGTGTTTGGGGGTGACTGAAGGGCAGCTTGTGTCATGAAGGATGATGGGGCAGCCATGAGAATTCCTGGGGAAGGGACATTCCAAGCCAAAACAAGATCAATGGCAGGAGCCTCAGGAATGAGTAAACGCCAGAGAATAAAGAGGACAACGGAAGGACATGACCTTGGAGCCCAGAGGCCAAGGCAACTCAGTTTGAATTCCATTGTAAGTAAACAAAACAAAGCAAAACACAATTGGAAGATTTTAGGCAGTGAAGTGAAATTATGTGAGTCACACTTTAAGAAGACCAGTTACAGCAGTAGGTACAATGAGTTGTAGGAGGCTGGGAGAGAAGGCAGGGCAACCACGTAGGAGGCTGTGCATGTAGTCCAGACAAGACAGTGGCTGCTTGGTCTATAACTGTAGCAGGGTAATGTTAGAAGTGGTAAGATCAGGAGTGCAATTTAAAAATATAGCCAATAGCACTTACTGGTAGCAGGGATGTAGGGCTTGAGGTAAAGGAAGAATCAAGGATGTACCTTAGGTCTTATCCTGCAAAGCTGGAGAACGACTGTCCCAGTTCCTAAAATGAGAAGGGCTTGTACAGGAGATCAATACTGGGGGCTTGGGTATCTAAGATCTTTGGAAGGCATTTTAGGTTTGGAAGTCTACTCTTTGTACAAGTGGGGACCTCAATGAGGCAGCGAGTACTGAGTCTGACCCTAAGAGATGATGTCCAGGCTTAGTCTATAAATTTGAGACTCATGAATGTATGACACATAGAGCTTGAACTAATGCTATCACCTGTGGAAAGAAGAAACCAAGAGAGATGATGACTGGAAGGGGAAAAGCCCAGCTTACTTGAACAGATAGAAATCTTGTAGGTCAAAGCAATCCAGCAAATATTAAAGAAACTAAAGAAAGAAATACCAAAGACAGAGACAGAAAACCAGATTACTGTCATGTCATGAAAGTTTAGCAAAAACAAAAAAGTTTCAAGAAAGAGGGATATGTCACCTATTTTAATTGCTCCTGAGACGTCTAATAAGACAAGATTACAGACCCGACAACTGACTTGGGAAAACTCTGGGTCATTTTCATTAAGAGGCTTTTCACTTAAGTTGTGAGAGCTAGAGCCCAATCAGAGTGAATTAAGGAGATAATGGGAAGTGAGGAAGAAAATCCATAGAGTATAGACTTCTTTTTATATATACAGCTAGGTAGGGAGGCAGAGAAATGGGAATCATGAAGTAAAGGATGAGCCGATTTTCTTTAAGATGGATGATATGACAGTGGGTTTGTGTGCTGAAACCAAGAAACCCAGATAGAGTCAGGGATTGATGCTTAGATGATAAATAAGATAACTGCTGGAATGAAACCCTTGAAAGTAGAGAGAAATTAAGATCCAGAGTATCAGGCCCGTCCACAAGGGCAACTTCTTTAGCTGCAATGGCTGGAAAGGCTGAGTAGATGAGTGTATCTGATGTAGGAAGGTATGGAAGACATGACGGGGTTAATTTTAAAAGTGTAAAGGTAAATTCATTATGAGAATACGGTAGGAGTACTTGGCAATACTGAGGGGGCCCATTTGGGATTTGTGGCCATAAGTACAAAATGAACCCAATCAGCAAATTGTGTACACTTTTTCAAGTAACAGTCACTTTCTTGGTGCCGGCAAAATGCAAAATAGGTGAAGATTATAACAATGCGGAGATTGGACAGGAAGTTAAGGCACATGGAAATGAACACAGGTAGTGATCACTGCCTCTGGAAAGGTAAAAGAAAGTGGGATCTGAGAGAGAAACAAGGTCAGTATGACAGTATGTGAAACTGCTGTCCTGTGTAAACCAAGGCATTTCATTCATATAACCATCCTAAGGGTAGAAAAAAGGATCTGTTTGGAGGTGATGTGTGTGTATGTGTCTGTCTGTGTGTATACATCACTAAGAGGACCAGGTAACGAGGAGGAGGAAGGGAGTGAGAAAAGGAAGCAGAGAGGGAAGCTAAAGGAGGAATGCGTTTACTTGAAGGAAACCTCTAACCAATGGCCAAAAGAGCAGTAATTAAACACGCCAAGCTTCCACCTAAACCACTGCTTAATGTAAATTCTCAGGCAAAAGATAAACAGCACATAATTACAATCCTGAATTGAAAAATCTATGCACTCAATAAAACCTAGTAGTAAACACCCATGAGATAATCAAATAAAGTTCTGTTTAGATAATAAAGCTATATGCAGTTTTCTTATCTATCATAAAATGTTTTCCAAAGATTTTAATAAAAAATTAGATATATTAGAAGTGTTAATGATATGAATTTTAAATGTATGCAAATATGGAAGAGGATGGTTATTATATTATTATTCATTTATGAATGTATTTTCAAACAACCTTTATTGCATATGATTACTTTGAACATCATATTCAATAAAGCATAGAGTGGCTTCCAGTTTGGAAGACTGGGAGATTGCAGCCCTTCAAAATTCCTTTCTGTTTTCCATAAAATCACCTATGAATGTGGGGGCAGCAATGATGGAATTTTAGTCTCAGGGCACAAATATAAAAAGGAACAAGATTGGTTCTAGTTCAGACAAATCTGGCTTTGATTCCTACTCTCTCACATACTAGATATGCCATTAGCTTAAAGCCTCAGGTTCCTCACCCTAACACCAGGATTATATTATTTTTGTGCTCATAGGGTTGTAAGAAAACTAAATGAGATGCTGCATATAAAGCTCTCAGCCCAACCACCAGAGCATCCTTAAAACACCAACTGGCAGCTGCCACTCCCACTGCAGTCATGGCTTTAAAGTTAATCATAGCTTTAGTCTTTTCCTGATTACAGAAGGTATACATCAAAAATATTAAAATAAGAACAGGATATATAGTTCTAGAAGACTTTGAGGAAAAATATAAAAGTGTTAATAAAATAATACTTAAAAATCATTGAAGGAATTATTACTCGATGGCACTGTGTTGTAAAGCTATAGTCAATAGAGACTTTTCTTAATTTGTTTTTCTTATAACAAATTCTGAGTATCTTCCATTTTCTAAACTGTTAAGTAGTGAGGAAATGAATGACTACTGTTCAATGAATATACCAGGTAAGCTGGCTACCTACTACAGAAAAAAATAATAAAGAGTCGAATTATGTATAGAAAATGTTTTTAAAATGGTAGGGTTTTCCATAACAGACATATGTTCATGGAAACATTTAAAGAAATTGCATCTTGTAATTACATTTACTTAATGTGCAAACCAAGCAAAATTCACCTGGGCAGTTACATCAGGATAACAATTACCCTTGGCTGGGGAGTAGTGCTTGGAATGGGGAATAAGGGGGCGCTCTGATGTTAGTAATATCCTGTTTTTTTATTGGGGTGCTGTCACCTGGGTGTGTTCAGTTTCTGATAGTGCACTTTTAGGTCTGCATTCTAAAACCAATGCTTTGTTTGTTTAATAGTCCTACAAGATGCAGCCTATGTCCTCATTGAGAAACAAAAACAAATCCAGTGTATAGTACAGAAACTGAATCACAGAAAGTCCATGATGAAAATCTACTTCACCCTGCCCTCTTCACATATGCAAGTCACTGCATTGGATTATTTGTACAAGGAAGCAAAATACTTTTCTCACGTCAAGTGTGGTTCACATGCTGACAATATTTTTTCAAGAAAGGTTTGATTATCTAGTGTGTGAATACAGAAATCTGAATCAGCATGTACTGAGACAAAAGTTTCTTCTTACCTAATTTTCACAAACTTTGAATGTGCAGATTTTAATAACTCCAAGTAAGAGACTAATCAAAAATTATCTGAGAAGATACTGGTGTAGGTTTTATTTTACCCATCTTCCTGTTGACAGCATATTAATGATCTTACTATTATCATATCCAGATAATAATGTATTATAATAAAGTAACTCTCTCCTTAGGCTTCCTAAGTAAAGCAGTTGATGTTAAAGCTTCATTTTGGGTGTCTTTTCATGTGTACATGTGCACGTCTGTATGTGGGTATGTTTTAACTGTCTGCCGTTATGGCTCCAAAGTAGATGTAGATTCAGAATACTTGTAATCTCGTACAACGAGGTACAGCATCTTAAATGTTTATCGTTAGAACATGCCCAGTGGCAGATGGTGGCATGCCATTTTAGAGCCACCTAGAGGCACAAAAAATTGTCCCATGCTTTTCATTTTGGCAGATGCACATGCCCCTTTGGCAAATTTTAGAAAATAAATAAAGACTTACTCCTTCAAAACAGATTGTATTTATAGAGGGATGTGTGCAATTCAACAGGGGTGGTGCTACAGACGAATTTCAAAATCAACACCATCAAATGTATAGTGCAGTTGGCATAAAACTTTGGATATGAAAGCAGCTAGCTGCTTTACTGTGTATTTGCATTTTACAGAGCATTTTAATGAATCCTGAGTAATTATTTTTGGAGCAATATTAAAATGAATTTTAACAAATTTATGCATTTCAAATAACTTATTTTAAATATAAATTAAAGGTCAAATTTCATACAGAACTCAATTCCCCATGATGGCATTGCTTTTGAAGCACTCATGTGGTAATTAGGCATATCGATACTTAGACACTTTAATAATCACACAATTTTAAATCTGAATGTGAATATTATTTTCTAAAGTCAGTGGAGTCACCAGATTTCCACATAACTTTCTAAAGGTGTATCTCTCCTTTACCCATTTTCGAAAGTGATGCTTCCATACCACTTATCTGTGTGTTTTTTTTAGACCTCTTATTTTCCATTAAAGTAAGAAAAACATAAATATTTACCTAAAAGCAACACTTTCGGACTTGTGGACTTGTCATGATCTTTAAAGTCATATAAGGGGAGGAGAGGGAAGCTATATTCTGTTAAATAATACTATCTAATATGTTAAAAAAAAAATCCAGATGGTCTAGACAAGGGAGCGTAAACTTTTTCTGTAAAGGATCAGACAGTAAGTATTGTAGGTCTGGGGAGCCACACAGCCCCTGCGGCAGCTGCTCAGCCTTGCCTCGCTGTAATGCAGGAACAACCACAGATAGTATATACAGAAATGAGAGTCTCTGTGTCCCAGTGAAAATAGAGGTGGGTGGCCCACATTTGACCTAAGGCTATAATTTGCAGTCATCTAGCCCTGATTATTTTAATATAGTTTCGCTGATATGAGGGATGCATTGGAAAAGTTAAATATATTAACTGTGTTAGTATGTGAATTAGGAGCCAGAGAAGAATTGGTGGGGGGAGGTTATCTTAGTAAGAAAACAAATCTTCTGAGAAGATACAAAAATGATAAGATTCAGAATGACGAAGAGGCCGGGGGTGGGGGGTGATGGGGGGGCATGATGAATCTGTAAAAAATGTCCCATTCAAACTGACCTATACATTTATAGAGAACTTACACTGGCATTCAGGAGTCTCTGGAAATAAATGGCAATCTCAAAGCAGGGAGGGTCTAAGATAGCCAAATTTATACCTGAAACAGACATAGTTTTATAAAACGCGTTCACGGGGTTTGTGTCAGTACTTCTCCTGGTGCTGTGACTCCGTCTAGCATGCAGGTGCCTAGTATCTCCCTCATGACCCCACCCTGTGATGTGTTTGGTTTTACTCATCCCTCCCAAACAGACCCTGAGCTTTTAGGGCAGGAACTCCCTCTTCTTTATCTTGGTATCCCTAGGGTTTATGACAGTGTCTTGCCCAGAGTCAGTGATCAATAAAAATTGAATCATACAATTGAATTACATTGAATCATATACTGTCATGATGAGTTCAAATAACAACCCTTGGGGGGGGGGGGGAATACATGTTGAGTTACACATTAGCTTAACTCACATCCTATTTCCACTTTAGGTACCAGAAAGCTGGTGATTTCCTGTTCGCTCCTTGCTTCTTGGGTCCAAAATGACTTGGCTTTACCTGGGCCTGGCTTTCCCAGGTAAGCACTAGATTTTCCTGACCCCTAATTAAAACTCACTACTCCTCTGACTTTTTCCTTTGAAACCTGTTAGGTACCTAATTGGCGAAAATGGTGAGTTTAGATGAGGAAGAAATAGAAGGAAAGCACAAGATTGTACCTTGAATGTTAATCACTTTCTTTCTATTACAAAATAATAAAATGTATTGCAGTAAATCTAGAAATTATGGAAATGTATAAAGGGGAAAGCCAAAATCTTCCAAAGTAACTACTGTTAATTTTTTTAAAAAATATTTGCAAAATCAAATTTCAAATTCAATACCACAGTACATGTTATTTAGACCTTATTTTTTCACCTGTTACTGGAGAGTCTTCTCATGTTGTTAAGTAGTCATTTGCAACTTCATTAAATGTCTGTATATTCGTGCCTTACAAATAATTTTATAATTAAACCTACTGACTATTTTACTAAGGGATAGTCTCTGTTCTGAGCATTGAAGATATAGCAATAAATAAAACAGATAAGATCCCTTCTCTTATAGATCTAATATTGTAACTGGGGAGATGGCAAAAAGAAAAACACATAAATAAGATAAACTCTGCTTATAAAAGTGCTATGCCCATAGTAAAACTGGCTAATATGACAGTGACTAAAGGATGTGGAGTATGTATTATTTTACCTTTAATCCCTTGTAACAAGGAAAAGTGCTCATATAAAATGCAATAAGCATCTAGATTATTACACATAAATATATGTGTAAATTTCTAATCCTAGTCTCTAAATAAATCCCTAAGAATGGAATGGCTAGGTCAAAGCACTATGCATATTTTTAAGATAATATGTACTTCCAAATATGAACAAACACTTTTAACAATATCGGCTTCCATCAGCAGGTTACAAGATTGTCATAATCATTATATGCCAAATAGCAGGCTATGGGCTTTCAAATATGACAGGATGTAAATTTCAATAATCCATTGAGGTTAGTATGATCATTTCCATTTTATCAATGAAAAACATAAGGTCAAAGAGGTTTAGCAACATTCTCAAAGCCATGCGGCAGATACAAAAGCCCCAGGGTGCAGCGGTCTGACTGCACCCCTCTAATGTGCTGGCATTGATATTTCCAGAAACTAGCAGATCAGTACAGAGGCTTCACTAACCAAAGGGAGGGTTAGAAAAACACCTGTTTAGGGCTAGTATAGCAATAAAGAAATATTCTGTTTCTATATTGCTCAAAGTTGAGCCTAAACAACAAAAATTACATGTAAAAAACATCTTCACAAAGTAAGTAACTCTTGTTAAGACAATGCATTACAGGAAGACAGGCTACATTTAATACCAAGAAAAAGTAATGAAGGTTATATTTACTTCTGGATGATTCTTAATGTTTAAATTCTTGATCATAATTTATACAGTCCTATCACGTATGGGCTCTAACTGGCCAAAAACTAACAAGAGAATTCCATTCCTTGCACAAAATAGTAACTGTTTAGGCGCTCGACTGATTGAATCAGGGTGAGCCTCCTGGGCTGGAGCTCCACCTCTGAAGGAGGAACTTTTCCACTCAGAAATGAATGAGTAGTCTCAGCACTGAGAGCAGTCGTTGCGTGCCCTCCAGGGGCACCACACCTAGGATAACACTAGAGCGCCACAGTGGTGCATCAGGAAGAACAATTACAATAACTGGATCATCAGAATAACCTGTTACCTGGCAGAGTACACCAACGCTCAGGTTAGGTTTTCTGATGAATGCTACCTAAGGAATTCTAACTGGTAGACCTACCGTGTGCACAGCAGTATTGTATTCGTTGATTATAATTCTTCTTATAATAATGAATAACTAGGTACCACTGCAGAGAATTACCATCTCTAATATGAGGTTTTTAATTTTAACTACATCTTTCCAGCTAGAAAGTTATATTCTAGTTACAGAGAAATCAAGAAATGAAGTGAAAACTGTATTTCTTAAGACCAGTTTTTCTTTTATAAGGCTTGTATATATACATACACATACAGATGAATTTATTATATGATTTTAAATATATATTAATTTAAATATGTGTTATATATTTATATATTTCATATATTCATATAAGTATACACAAATTTAATACATATGAATTTAAAAATGCAGTAATTTTAAAAGTATGTGTATATATATTTCTTTTTCTCTGAAATCAAATTTTGCTTCAGTTGTCTTCCAAGTAGGATACCCAATTTTCTTCTCTAGCTAGACATAGTTAGAAAATATGTACTGGCGTAAAGGGAAGGAGAGCATTAGGCTCAGCTAATGCACTGCCAAATTGACAGCCATTCAGGTCAGTCACTGCGACATGATGTTTGTGGCAAATCCACGGGTAAGACTGTGTCATTTACAACCAAGGTGAGAATTGCTAAGATATGGTGTTTGTTACTACTAGTATTCCTGACATCTCAGGTAAATTTTTGTAATGTGTACACTGGAATTGCACGTTTTTCAGTATTATTAAAATTTGACAAACTTTAGTAAGGTTGGATACTACTGGCTACTCACTATACTGTAGTACAATTGCTAAAAAACAAAAAAATAAAAACCACTGGAATTGCCTTGCAATGTAAGAAGTAATATTACTGAAAATATAATCACATACTTTTTAATACATGTTCATGTACTTATGTATTTTATCTTGAAGTCACTGAGTGAGAAATAAAACACCCTAGGTCTTCCGTGTAATTTTAATCATAAATACACGTCAGGCAGATAACATAATAGGTCTATGTTATTTTTATGCTATTTTTAAAAGAAAACAAGGAGACTTTCAAAGTCATTTATATGTCAGGATTCCCTAACATGACATATACAAAATAGTGAAAAGCACTAATAAACAAATATTATATGTTAAGGAATTTTGTTTGTATATTTTATCAAAAACAAGTGAGATCAAAACTTTTAAAATGTTCTAATAAATCTGGCCAAACAGTTTAAAGTCAAAATTTTGATGAAGTTTACAACATACACAGGCACATGCATCCACCCTTATATTTACATAAAACCAAGTGCTGCTGAATTCTTGACTCAAAAGACAATATTGAAAGGATTTTTTGGATAAAAAATGTTTTAGTAGTGAGATTGTTTTTTATGTGTTTCTGTTTACAATTCATAAGGATAGCCTGGTTACTTTAGAGATATATGCTCCCATATGTGTGCCGTAAGTGCAGTCACAAGGGTGACCTGAATAGAGTTCTATGCTACATTTAAGGTAATCTGCATTTAACTTCTATAATACCTTCAAAGCAATTCATTCCATTTGGGGGAAACTGTAGTTCTAATTCTATAATAAAACTTTCTTGAAATTAAGTGAAATTATATAAGTAAAATACAGTCTCTTAACATTGTTATAGAAACCAGCCAAAGACGGCCTCTTACATTGACCCCTACGTTATGTCTTCACAGCAGGCTGAGACCCACTAGCTCAGAAGCCCACCAATGCAAAACTAATTATTTTCACAGATCCAATCGTTTTAAAGCTGAAATAAGCAAATTTTTAGACATTTAGAGTCTGCCTGCTTTGCATGCACTAGGAAACATCTGATAGCCGGAGATAAGATAAGCCAGACACTAGAAGGCTCGAAGCTGCTGCTGGGGTTTGGACTCTTCTAGAACAGATGAGTGTTATCAACTACACAGCATAATTACCCTCTCTGATTTTGATCCTTTTCTCCCTGGGAATTCATTTGACCTCCTCCCAGGCAGATGGTAACCCCCATGCTTTAAGCCTCTCGACAGTCTCATGCTATGAGGGACTTGCCTCCATGCATACCTGTCAAATGTGCATGTTCTACTGTCACCTCATAGTCTTATCTTTCTCCTTGCCCACTCCTCATATCTCTCCAAACTCCTACAAGCAGGCAGCATGCACAAAAATTCATTTAACCATTATTAGTTTTCCAAAGGCTGTTAGTTTTATCCTGATTTACCTTCTGAAATGTTTCTTATGTGATGAACCTTCATGTATTTCTGGACATGGCTATCATATTTCCTCCTAGTCTTACTTCCAGAACAAACCAGTGGACTAAATTTAAGGGGAACTTGGAATGTCCTCTGATAGAGAACAGGTAACAATCGGTTCAGAAAATGGCCCTGAGGGTTTCTTCCTACCCTACACCAGCAGAAGCCAAACTGTTCATTACCACCAAGGCCAAATCCACTTGCAAAGAGTAATGGCAGTGGCTGAGGTAAAGCAAGTTTCCAGTTGGGATAGGGCACCCATCGGGAACTGAGTATTAACAGTAAGCGACCACAAAGCCAAAGGTTTTTTGGTTAATGTCAATAACCCTTACTGCCTAAACCACCACAAAGAACACAAGCTTGGACATTTGCCCATCAACCTTATTATTGGGCTATTACCTTGACTGTTTTCTATACTGCTAACACAAGTCCTACTTAAATTCCTAGAAATCTGAGGTCACAAAGTAATATTTAAGTAGAGCAGTGTTTATAAAAGTAAGATTAAAAAATAGAAAATCTGTAACATGCAAATCTAATTTAATGGATCAAAGGTAAAATAATGCTAAGCAAGCATAATGTATACACCTTCAGAAAGATAAAGGCATTGGCAACAAAAAGTTACAAGCAGTCATAAAGAAAAACGAATTAGAAATACTGAGTATGAAAAATACAAGTACGTACTTATAGCCAAAGAATGAAGCAAAGAATGAAATTCAGAGCTGAAGTGTCAGATAGGAAAACATCAGGAAAAAATAAGGATATGGAAAATTGATATTCTTATTTGAATGAAGTTTATATGTTTAAAGGGAAAAAGTTAATACTTACCTTTTCTAATATACACATATTTATTAAAAATAGTAATTTGTACATTATACTAAAATATACTGTACACAATATAATATTCATACCTAACTTTATGAGGAACAGAGTTAAAGGGAATTGAGAAATAGAGTTGAAAAAGGAAAATTAAAACTAAATAAGATGCCTTGAATTAAACAATTATTATAATATGCCATGAACTGAAGAGCTTTATTAACTCAATTATTGGTATCAGAATTCAAAACAGTGTAAATGATGAAATTCAGCTGTTGGAGGCCATCACATTTTATCTACTTTTAAATCCAATAAGTACTGTTGAGAACCAGAAAATCTCCTGAAACAGAGATGCGGTGTGTTTTCAGCAGTCTCCAAATACCTTTTGCTTCTGCTTTATTGATATGCATACACAGTAAGTCATGGTAAAGAAAATATTTTATTTTCCAATAAAATGTAGACATTCATCTTTCTGGAACATCATTCTTAAAATGATGTAGGGATTAGCACAAGATGAGGCATAGCACCTCTCCCTTTTAGGTACTAAATCTTTATTTCTAGTCAAGAACTTCTGTTAGCTTCGGGATTCTTCTTCTTAAAAACAGCCACAAAGGACAGCAAATTAATCAGACCCAATTAAAACAATGCTTGTCCCTGTTAGTACCTTAACCGCCATCTACCTCTAAAGCTTTAAAAGTCTGAAAAGTTTCCAATCATCCACATTTACTCTTCTCCCTACTATCAAATTACATAATTAATTTGCTTACCAATATATATGTGTATATGTGTGTGTGTGTGTGTGTGTGTGTGTGTGTGTGTAATGGTGTTCAGATAATATTTGCATAGCTAGTATCCTAAATCCCAGACCTCAGCTTAGTGCACCTGAAAGTATGTATCTCTAGTAGAAAAATGTTTGGTACAGCATTGTTCAAAATAGCAAGAAAAGAACAAACAGCCAGTATGTCCATCAATAATTAAAGAATTGAGTAAACTCATGACTCTACCTAAGTATTAGAAACAATAAATATCATATATTATGTTTGAATAATATGAAGGGATGTCCATGTCATTTTGTTAATGAAAATGATAAGAAAAGAAAATCATGTAGAGTATGGTTCCATTTTTATTGAAAGAAAGAAAGAAGGAAGGAAGGAAGGAAGGAAGGAAAGAAAGAAAGAAAGAAAGAGGATAACCCTGAATCCTTGTATTTAAGTACAATACCAGAGTAAAAGATATGATAGGATATGCACTAAAATATTATTGGAAACTTTGAGGGAGAGAGGATAGATAATAATTTTTTTCTTACACAACTCTGCATTATTTGATATGTTACAATAAAGGCACTGCTTTAAAAAACTTTATAACATAAAAATCAACACATAGTTTTATGGCATCTAAAAAAACTATTCAAATATATAGAACTATTGGTACTATTGAGAAGAAGAGAGCTATTGTCATCCTGATTTTTTTTTGTGTATATATTTAGTATAGTGTGGTTTTTCAGCTGTTCTGAAAGGAAGGGGCAAAGGAAAGAGAAAAGGAAGCAGGATAACCTTCAAACATTTGGGAGCTGCTATAAGGGCATATTCTTAAAAAAGATTCAGCCTTTGTGGAATTTAAAAATATCCTTTTCACAAACCACAGAGTTTTCCTATCTCACAAATCAATTTCATTCTATTATATTGGTGAATTAGTTTCTTTTCATGAATTGGTTGTTCCACTTTAACTGTTGGCCTTCTGATAAAATGGAAGGACGGGTATTAGCAGTGTAGCAAGTAGTCAAGATAATAGCCCAGTATTACATCTTACTTATCACCTAACCTTTTTTTTTTTTTTTTTTTTTTTTTTCAGATTTCCCCAGTTTCACCACAAACTGTCACCACTGAATTAGCCACGACAAGCCTATCCACCACCCCTGTTCTTTCAAGGAGTAGTTGCTGGGGGCACAATAATGAACAGTTCTAAGGAGACAGTCACCCATTTGCCTGTAATCTCATTCAGACACTGAAATCCAAATCAGGTATCACTACTCTTGTTACATTTAAACTAAGGAGAACCGATTTTGATGACCAGTTTACAAGTTTTTTCCTTAATTTAAAAATGATGATCTTTACGGAGCTTTAAAAAGATAAATTAAAAAGTTGAAATAAATGCCTTCTATGGATATTTTTGTGCTTGTACAAGTATAATAGAATAAAATTCTATACTTGTATATTGGAGTGTTCATATATACTAGAGTACATGCATGTGGATGATATGTATACATAAACATATACATATATCTCTGTGTATATATTCATACAGAAAGAAAGAGATGGCTTGAAAGCCAAAAAAGAATTTTCCCTTTTCAAAACTGAAATGCTATCTTTTCAAATGCAGTTTGTGAAATATAATACATGTAAGTCTGGGTGTCAAATAGGTCTTAAATTTCAGTTCTGACACTAATGTATCATATGTATATTTCCTGTACTTTAACATAAGATTTGAAGCAATGCTAGATGAATACTTATTCTAAACTAGGTAAAAATGCTTATTGTTACAGATGCAAAGTTAAAACGCAGATATACACTAGTCTACCTTAACTCATGTTTATCAAGATGTAATTTACACATATAACATTGTGTAAATTTAAGGTGTACAGGATGATTTGATACATGTAAATACTGTAAAATGATTACCATTATAAGTGTAGTTAACATATCCTTCACCTTGCATAATTACAACCTTTTTCTCTGCAGGGAGAAAATGTAGAATTTACACTCTAAGCAACTTTCAAGTATGTATGTAATACTATACTCATCACTCTGAATGTTATACTCCCAGAACTTTGTCATCTTATAACTGGAAATTTGTGCACTTTGACCAACATCTCCCCATTTATCCCTCCCCCAAGCTCCTGGTTACCATTATATTACTCTCCATTTCTATCAGTTTATTTTTTTAGATTACATATATAAGTCAGATCATACAGTATTTGTCTTTCTTTGACTCATTTCACTTAGGTCTTCAAGATCCACTAATACTGTCACACATGGCAGGATTTCTTTTTATGGCTGAAATAAATAAATACATATATAAAAATACATATAAATATATATACATATATATTTATATATATATAACATGTTCTTTAACCATTCAACCCTCAACAGAAACTTAGGTTGTTTCCATGTCTTGGCTATTGTGAATAATGCTGCAGTGATCGTGGGGGTACAGAATCTCTTCAAGATTGCGATTTCATTTCCCTTAGATATATACCCAAAAGCAGGATTGAACAATCATTGGTAGTTCTGATTTATTTTTTTAATGTAATTACCAAACTTTTTCCCATAGTGGTTGTGCCAATTTACACTCACATCAAGTGTACAGGGGTTCCTTTTTCTCAACAACCTCGCCAACACTTATTATCATTTCTCTTTTTGATAATACTATTCAAACAGGTGCATGGTGATATCTCACTATGGTTTCACTTTCATTTCCCTGATGATCAGTGATACTGAACATAATTTCACGTACCTATCTGACATTTGTATTTCGTCTTTAGAAAAATATTTTTCATCTCCTCTGCCCATTTTTCATTCAGATCATTATTACTTTTTTTGCTGTTGAGTTGTATGAATTTCTTATGTAGTTTGAATATGAACTCCTTATCTGATATATGATGTAAATATTTTCTCCCAATCCATTGGTTGCCTCTTCATTCTGTTGTTTCTTTTCCTGTACAGAAGCTTTTTAATTTTTTACATAGTCCCACTTGTTTATTTTTGCTTTTGTTGCTTGAGCTTTTGGTGTCATAGCCAAATAACCACTACTAAGATCAATGTGAAGGAATTTTCCCCAATGTTTTGTTCTAGGAGTTTTATGGTTTCAGCTCTTACATTTAAGTCTTTAATACATTTTTAGTTAATTTTTATGGTTAGTGTCCAATAGGGGTTTAAATTCATTATTTTGCCTATGAATATTCAGGAAAGAGAAGATGGAAATGAGAAATAGTGAGAATACAGACTTGTCAGGACGTGGAGGTGAATTTAAGGAGAGAGGAGAAAGGATGAGTTGATATTTTTGTCACTGGCTATTGGGCTAGTGGTGATACCATCTAAGACAGAAGAACAAACAAAAGTGGACTGTTTGTGCTGCATAATTTCTATAACCTTATAGATTATAAGCTCTTCATATATATATTGTATTCCTAGAGGTTTAAAGGACTAGGTACACATCACAGGTTTTTCATACATTCTAGTTGTATTAATGTACAAATGCCAAAAAATGAACAGGGATATTGATCATTAATATTGTATTAATCCTACAACTAGAACAATGTGGATTCACATTTTCTAGTGTATAAATTTATAACAGTATATAAATTTCCTGTGTCCTCTAAACATTTGGTATTAGTCTTGTCCTTTTCTAATGATACAATTTTACTCTTAATGTTGATTTATGAATTGAGAGCATCTGTGAGAACTTGTATTGACAGAGTCCTGTCATTGCCCCTTCACCTGACCACCAAGAGTCCAACCAGATATTCAAACTTCAACTTCTACTGTATAACTGCATAAAGCACTATTTCAGGAATCTATGTCCTTTCAATAGCAAATTGTTTTTCTCAGAGGCTGTACAATAATTTCCAGATTTAATATGCCTTTACAATTTCTCATCCTCGTAAAGTGGTCTTTCTTAATATGTTACAATGAAAGGGACTGAATTTTAATGTTTTATGCATATAGAAATTTTGAGTAATTCACACTTGTCTTGAATTCACAAAAAAACTAGTGAAATTCTATGCTTAAAAGAGAAATGTTTTATTTAAAAACAGCTTTCTGATTGCAATTAAATTACATGTGTAAAATATGGTCTATGCAAATAGATCTTTAAGAATCTGAAGATTCTGATTTTTAAAAATTATGTTTGAATCACAAGTTCATACATGTCTATGGATAAACCATTGGTGTGTGTATATGTATGTATGTGTGTGTTACAAACTGAAAAATACTATCTCTAAGGAAGGTTATACTTTGCATCACTGTATTTACATTTGGTATTTTTCTTTCCATATCATATATCCCAGAATTAAAAATATAAGTTTATCCTAGTGTAGAGAATCACCACTATATCTTAGAAGTATATTTGCATGTTTAAACTTATTCCTTATCTAAAGCCTCTCACCAAGTATAAATTAAATAATAATAAATTAAATAATTTTGATTTATCCATTAAGAAATATTTCCTGTTCCTAAAAATATCATATAACTCACAATATCAAGCAAACAGCCCATCAAAAAATTATTGTCATGGGAAAAAAGAACTCTAGTTCAATTCCCAAACCTAGTAATTACAGAAAAATAAAGGAATCTGGGACCGGGGGACTTGAAGCAGTAAAATATACACATCCTTCTCCCATCTTAGATTCATTTCAGGACTTAAAATGTGGTCTTAAGGATCAAAAAACCTTCTAAAGATATTCTAAGTCAGCTAATACCCAAAATACTGTCATAAGACTTCTTTGATTCAGCCTTAAATAGTAAAAAGAAAAACAATGTAAAGAATGGTCCAAAGACGGGAAGTGAGTATAGCTCAGTGTTAGAGCATGTGGTTAGCATGCACGAGGTCCTGGGTTCAACCCCTAGTACCTTCATTAAAAAATATAATAATAATCCAAAGAAGAGTTCAGGAATCAAACCCAATAGTTCAACCTTCAGAATGAAGAGTTAAGGTCTCTGAGATTAGATATCATTTCCATTAGGGAGACGATGATGCCGAAAAAAATCTTAGGTACAAATAAAAAAGTGCTGCTTACAGATTTACAGTATAACTTGGTGTAAATATATATTGAAATAAATACATTGGGCACAAGACGCACCCATCACCCAAACCCTGCTTACCTACTTTAAGCTACAAGACCCACAACAAATTCTCTCTTCTCTACATGCACTATTTACACTCAGGACTCATGTCTTAGTACATTTTGCCCCTTTTGTTTTGGCCACGTGGCAAAAACGTACTCAAAAGTAGTCCTACTAAATTTAAGCTTTATAGCAGCCTTAATTACCTTTCTGATAACAGTTAAGATTCTATACTATTGATTGTAAATATTTTCTATTATTCATCTTCTTTTTTGTCTAGACTATTTGATCTTTGCTTTATTAGTGTCAGGCATCTATTCCTGTCTTTAACATGTTTGAATATAGAAGGCATTTAAACATTGAAATTTACTGAATATTGAATTGAATGTAATATAACACATTTTAGGGGATTAAGGAAATCTAAATCTTTAAATCAGCAACTGTAGAGGCATGATGGTCATTCATGAGAGTCAAGAAACTGACTGCAGATTTGCACAGATTCAGCTGTGAAGCCTAGAGTGTGCGTGTGCCTCGGTCTCTTCAGCTGTATATTATTACTAGTCAAAATAATACCCGCACCTTGTCTGAGGGAGATGACGTGTGGGAATTAAAGCACATTATCTAGTATCTCTGAAATACTAAAGAGCTTTATTTCCTCCCCAAAGGCATTAATTATCTTTGCTTATTCCTATTATTTTACTTTTACTATTTATCCAGTTGAGTCCTACAAATTTTAGAAAGTAAGAAATCAGAGATAATCCAGAAAAATAAAGACAGAAAGGGAATGTTACAGAATTACAAAAAAATAATCCGAGAGGGACGGTGACTCACCATTTCTACTATATTTCTATTCATTTCTATTGCATTTGTCATAAAACTTTCTTAATGTCAAGAAGGGGAAAGGTCTCTATAGCAAAATAGGTGAAGCTTCGTAATTCCAGATTGCTAATATTAATTTCTAAGAGAATTGCTGCTCTTTGCCACTATATGTAAAAAAGTGTGTGTGTGTATTATATATATACACACATACATACATATATAGATATAAATAAACATACATAAATTTTGAATTTTTTTCTACTGAACCAAAATTTTAGTTGCCTTTTATGGTAATTTAACCCTGAATTTGTAGTGATTTAAGAGCATACATTCTATAAGAGTAATTATATATAAATCTTTTATAGCTTCTTTAATGATCTTTATTCATGGATTAATGTCTTCCTTGATGATAAAACATATCTTATTTCAAAAAATCTAAAACTCTAGAATAACCTGTGGTTGATCATTGCTCAAACTAAGCAGAAAGCAATTTAAGCCTCTTGGTGTTTAAACAGTCACTTCTTCCCCTTGACCTAATTCTAGCATCAGCAACACAACCAACTTAGGAAAAGGAGTGTTTCATCCGCAAAGTGAAAAATCAAGGGAAGTGAATTTGGGTATTGCTCCCAAACATGTCTCAGGTTGCAGAAGAGTTTGTGATTAGCTATTCATAGGAAAAGAATTCTATGACATTGTGGGTTACGGAAGCTTCTTTTAATGGTAAGGGGCGGAATCACTGGCTTTAACCTGCAGCCCTGTGAGGTGGGTGGAAGAGAAGGAGGGGACTAGATACATGACTTTTAAATGAGATTGATTTTTGTCTTTTTTCTTCAGTTCTTCAAAGAATGAGAGATGTAGTTACATTAATTGGTTGGTGTCTATTTTATAGCCTTTAAAAATAGAGGATAATTCATCTTGATTCTGTAATTACCAGTTATACAAACAGCATGAGACAAGTCTGACAAGCAGGCTTTTTCAACATGGAATAGATATGGCAATGGCAAATGTGTTACATTCATACATCGAGGTTATGCCATTTGATAAATTATTTTCTTTTTTAATAGGAGATATTATCTAAGTTCAGATGCTAATTTAAAAATGTCTATATTATGCATGTTACTGAATAGTAAATATACCACTAAGCTTGAGGGACCAATAAAAAAGAGTTTCAAAAAACATTCTATAGAGCCAACTGTATATGTGTTTCTGGATAACAGTTAATATCGTTCTTGGAATAGAAAATTGTTTTCCCAATTATAAGCTTATAAAATTATAATCAAAGAGGTTGATAGATCGCACGAAGACCTTGCTACTGCTCTATGACAACACTGTTCTAGGCTGAGTGTTGGGTCAAAGGCCCATGTGACTTTCATAACACACTGACTAACCTAAAGGAAAGGAATTCATAAGCCCATGTGTGCTGTACACACGTATTAAAGAAGATTGCTAGAATTCTGCATCTGATTCTCAGGGTCTAGGCTAAACAGTGTCCTGGAAATGACCCCAGTTGAAACCAGGAGGAGACTATTCTCATTCTCCCGCTTTACACTTCAGCCTGGGGTCAGGAAGATCCGAGCTGCTCAATATTCCAATTACACTGATGGCACAATTATCACATAGGGATCAGCGCCATGCTGCTAATACAGACATGCTCCTGGAAGCAATTTCTGGCTCTGCTGGGCAAGGCAATCTAAGGTCACTGGTAACCTCTGCAAAACCTAGTGGAAACAGTACAGACTTTGGAGGTCTTAAGTATAAACTTTGGCCCTGCATTTATCTGTAGAGTAACCTTGGCAAATTACTTAACATCTTTGAGTCTCAACTGAGGGATAATAGCTCCTATCTGATAGGAATATGGTCAAGATTTAAGAAGAACAAACCAGGAAACAAGCTACTACAAATGTCTCATACAAAGATACATGGTTAGCATTAGGTAAGTGGAAATTATTATCATCATGTACGGTATTTTGTTCATTACCTTTTAAAGACTGATGTCATCTTAATATACAAAATGTTCAACATCTAAATAATTCTCAGCCACACTGAATGTTATCTCAAAAAACACATATCCATAAATACTGATTTTGCAAAAACTGAGCCCAAGGTTGGCATCTGGGTTTCAAAAATGAATAAAATACAGTCTCTAAATTCTGGGAGCTCATAGTCAAGCCAGAATGATCCAGAGATGAGAAAAATGATAACTGCTAATATAGCACAAATAGCCCAAGGAAGGATGGCTTTCAAAATACTGTGAGAATCCAAAACCCACAGAAATAGCTGATTATGAAAAAGAGGGCTTAATTATTCTATTTACCCATTGCCTAAAAGAGTTTTCTAAAGTGTCTATTTCATTTCCAGGAACACATGGCATGTTCTGGCACACTGAAGCCACCGCATCATCGATTTGAAAATCTCTAGGAATGCAAAATGCTGAAACTCTGGCCTATGCTAGTGCCTTGGGACTTTAAAGTATTAATCTAAGTAGTAGTTACAACCAGTTTCTCCATAAAAGATATTAATGATTTTAAGTACTTGAGCTGCATCATTATAATGACCGTATTCCCCTTTGCTTAATTTTAACATTTTTAAAAACAAAATTTGACATTTTAAGTCAGTGAGGGAGACTGATTGCAGCACAGAATACATCTATCTGTCCTAAATGCCGTAATTATTGGTAAGAATCTGTCAAGAAACTTACTCCTTGGGGACTTCAGAGGTATATCACCTTCCAAGACACCGGGGACGATTTAGTGAACTGTTTGATTTACGCAGTAGAATGCTTGGTGATGACAGTCCAAATATCAGACATTTGAGAAAATTAACTATCCTCCAAATCGCATACCGATCAGTGTGGTGGGTCAGCAGAAGGGATAGGGCGTTAACTTGGCCAGTGATTAACTTATCTGTTGGTTTGAGATTTAGACCAATTTGGCTACACTTTCAAAACAGGTTTTTCCTTTCTTTTTATGTGATGAATTTAACCTAATGGAATTTTTCAAAGCAGAAGAATTTGAATAATTTTTTAAGCCAAACCCTCATTTTATGATAAGAAAATTGACTTACCAAATGTTATCATACTCATTAAGATAGTCTCTATTCACTTCCCTTCATATTTACCAAATGGATTTTCAAGCTGCTTTTCATTAAATTCAACTGCCTATCATTAAAAGGAAAGCCATTATTTTTAGTTTCCTAGAGGCCACATGCTCTTCCACATCTATCAGATGTTAAACATGCTGTTTTTTCCTCCCTAGAGCTTACATGACCAATACACACAAATACCTGCACACACATATGTGTTATTGTGTGTGAGGATAGCAAAGTATGTAAACATTGTATTTTTCCCAGAAGTCTAGAGAAGTCTGATCATTGCTCTAGCTAATTTAAAGTACATTTTTCCATGTGTCAAGGAGAAAATATTATTACAAACTTGACAACGAGCACAATAGGCACTTGGAAGGATGTAAAGGTGACGGGGAAGATACATGCCTGAGGATACGTGAGTCTACAATGGTGTGCACGTGGGGAGAAGTGGAGGGAGCAGACAATTACAAGAATACTCACATTACAGAGAACTTGGGAAAAATACAAAGTGCTGTTACATTTCAAAAAAGGGGTTGTGGAGATACCAATTCAAAGATCGCTTATTTGGTGTCTGAGATTAACCTCAAAGAGTGCGTAGAACTGAACTCAGGAAACAGAGGAAGAACATTCTCAAGATTGGCATGATCAGTTTCATTTTGTCCCAAAGGACAATTAAATTAGCAATTATCTAAAGGTTTCTCTTTTTTTCTTTAAACTGCTTCAAATTTTCAATGGCTAAAATCATTCTATATTGATTCCTTATAAGAAGTGAAAGTTTTAAAAATTTATCTCATTCATTAAGCTCACATCACAGAACTACTTATAAGGAAGGATTCTTTCTGAAAGATTTTGAATTTGATTTTGATTTTAAGAATGAATAAATGTATTTTTTTTAAGAGAAAATGCATTGTGTTCAAAACAAAATCTTGATTTCAAAATGAATGGGATTGCGAAAAGTATCTTTGACATTAGTAAGACAACGGCACAGGTTATGTCATGGAAAGTTATGTAAACAAAACAAAACAAAACAAAACAACCCAAATCTGGAGATACAGTTTGTATCATTTTCTAATAGAGCATTTGCTTTTTTTTTTTTTTTTTTCCTAAAAAGCAACAGAGACTTAACAGGTATCTGGAATGAAAAGTGGAGACGTCAGCTTTGTCCTTAGTAAGATAGTAGGCAGCTAAAAAGGAAGTAGGTGGACCAGACTGGAAATAGTCTAGACAGGAGGAGAGGAAAGTTACATCCACATCATTTCTTTGACTCTAAAAGTGAGCAAAAAATACTCAATTTTCATTTGAAGTGCATTTTAATTTTAAAACTAAGATGCAAATACTTTAACAGTACTTTACACTTCCTGAGGTTACCAGAGCATCAACTCCTTAAATAAAACTATTTCTTCTTAAGAGAACCATAGCTGTTTTTTAAACATTAAAGGTATTAAAGTGTTTTAGCCCAAGAAAAGAGGACATGTTAAGAAATAACAGAGCACACTGTTCATTACTTTGCAATTGTAAAGCACTATAATACAAGCAAAGAACATTCTCTTATTAACATGAGAAGCAAAGTGATGACTTGAGGCCTATGAACTTAATCTTGAGTCTCCCTCCTTAATCCATGTAAGCCCTCAATTTACATTTTCCATCAAAACTATAAAATATACTCAGATTCATACATAAAAGATTTCTTAGCAAAACCATGTAATGCTTGGGTAAGTATATTTCATAAAAAGAAAAGAAATTTCAAATTACATTCTAAGTCTCGGTTGTTACAAAGCATTAACTAAAAAACTCAAAAGTGGTGTAAATTCAGATAAACCTTGATACAGATTTTCAATTCATGACCATCGTGGGATATTTACATGATTCAAATGCTTTGGTCGTAAGTTTCTAACCACCTTTGGTCAGGTTTTGAAGGAAATTCTGTTTTAAAAAGAATATACCAATCTTGCCCAAATTAACAAATATATGAAATTAATATCTGTTATGTGGTAAGTCTATGTAAAATGAAAGATATTTATGGCAAAATGATAATTTTTATTGATTTTTCTTAATTACCATGGCCATCAATGATTTATTCATTATGCAGTACCTTTTGTTTTGACTTGTACGGCAAGCTGACTTGACCTTTCATTTATTGCTTATTTGGTTAACTGCTAATTCATTATTATGGTACCATTCTTCCAGTGCAAGTAGAATTTTAAAAGTTCTGACCCTGAGTATAAAAAAGCATTCTATCAGAATATTTAGTAAGAATATATTTTATCAGTGTATCATTTCAAAATCAAAGTAATCTCTAGTCTACTTCCGATATATTATCTATACTATCTTCATAGGAATTCTCAAAGAAATATTTCATTATCTTATTAACTAGGTCCAAATACCTGTAACTAAGTTTTCAGAAAAAACAGATTGAAAAGAGGAATGAAGTTGTTAGGTATTATATTCTTTGGAAAAATATAACTTTTTTTTTTTTAATTTGGTGCAATAACAAGTTTAGCATTGCAGCTTTGGAAAAAATCAAAGAACAGTTTACCCTTAAAATCAACTTTATGAAAATATGAAAATTTAGAACTGGTAAGGAATACTCTGTGGTCAAAGGTTAAGGAAATGCAGAAGCGTAGAGAACTGAAGGGAGCCTGACCTCATACATACATACATACTGTGGATATTTGCTGGAGATGGTAAAGAGAAGTTAAATATGCCGCCCCAAAATATGCCACTTTAGCACGTGGATTATTTTGAATTAATGTTACTTATGAAACAGCCTATGCAAGAGAGACAGTCTGACCCTCCTCTGTTCCCCTGAAAGCAGGAAATAAATCTCCCATGTGAAATGGACCCTCCCTGACCCAGGAGGTAGAGAGACACCCTTATCACTAGAGGTAGGGAATTCAGGGCCAAGAAGGCTAGAGAGACAAACCTTGTTACTTCTTCACTAAT
Organism: Camelus ferus; assembly: GCF_009834535.1. Lineage (NCBI taxonomy): Eukaryota > Metazoa > Chordata > Mammalia > Artiodactyla > Camelidae > Camelus > Camelus ferus. The sequence continues at coordinate 22,476,144 of NC_045700.1, forward strand.
TAGCTACCCCAAGCCCAAATCCCTTTGTTTTGTAAATTCTTCACAAATGTATCGTGTCTTTGTCTAAAAGGTATAAAAGCTACCTGCTTTGGTCACTTCTTTGAGTCTCCTAATCTTACAAGCTCCCATACATACTAAATAAAATTTCTTTTTCTCCCGTTATCTGTCTTATGTCAGTTTAATCTTTAGAGCAGCCAAGGAAGCTGAAAGAGGAAAAAGGAAAAGTTGTTCTACCTTGCAGTGGTGAAGGTGACTGTCATTTGAATGGTCTTCTGCGAACAGGGATCAAGAAATAAAACCGAAGGCCTCCATGAGGAGACCATTTTACTCCCCCGATATAATGACAACACCAGACGGCTACATTGTAAGTGTAAAGATAAACTAAAAAATAAATCCCAACTTCAAGGAGATTGAGAAGAAAACTGCTGATAAAAATTCATAACCACAATCTTGCCCTGACACGGGCTTTCAGCTTTCATATTTAGCTTGTAAGAAAGAGATTAAAACAAAACAAACTACAAAACAAACAAGCAAACAACAACAAAAATCTCAAGTTAAGAATCTGAAGGATTCCTAAGTAATAATTGTCTTGGTAGAAGGTTCTGAAAAGTTTCTCTGGACTAATATTTTCATCCCAGTTCTCAAAGAATTTCCATAGATAAATGTTTAATATAATCTCCTAAGTAAAAAAACTCAATCAATATTTATTCAAACAGTAAAACAATCCCTGAACTCACAATAAAACAATTAAAGTAAGGACTGGAAGAAATAAGAAATAGGACAGAAAGACTCCAGAAGGATTGACTTCAGGTTGTGAAATTATCTGGTGCAAAATATACAGAAACAAACAAAAAAGGAGATAAAAATGAGTAAAAACCAACTGGCTCTACAATAACCAAGTATATTTGAAAAAAATGTAGTTTTTTTAGAAATGAAAAAAAATACTAATCATATGTAAAATCCAATGGCAGATTATTGTTGATGAGAGAATTAGTGAGCTGGAAAATAAATCTATAGGAATTATATTAAATATAGCCAAAAAGAAAAAAGAGATGAAAAATATGAAAGGATGTTAAGAGCAATGATGACTAGAGTGATGATGGAAAAGCTAACTGAATTGCGAGACAGAGAAAAAACAGAATGGATCAGAAGCATTTTAGAAAAGATAATGGCTGAGAAATTTTCATAACTGATAAAATACAAGGATAAATGTATAGGAATATACCCTTAGGCACATTATATTGAAAGTGTAGAAATAACCAAATAAAAAGATACTGTCTGAAAAGCTCTTAAAGAACTCAGAGAAAAAAAGTCTCGATTAACTAGGCAAAAAAAAAAAAAAAAAATCACAGAATTTATTTCTTTCAAAAAGCAATTTTGGAAGTAAAAGTGTGAGTATAAATTATTACTACAAGACAACTGGCATAAACTAGCACTGTCCTAGGAAAACTGGGATCTATGGTGATCCCACCTGTAAAGAAATGACAAGACAGATAGATAATTTCTTTATAACCAAAATAAAAACAAAAGACAGTGGAATTGTATCTTAAGTGCATGGAGAAAATATAACTATCAATCTAAAAGATTTTATAAACAAAAAGAAAACAAAGATAATTTAGGATAAAGAAAACTAAACATCAGTATATCCTCACTAAAGGAAAGTGATGGCCAATAAACACTGAACATACTTTTATAGATAAATAATAACTTATTGAAAGTTTATTAAAAATAAGATAAAACTAAAATATTTGACCAAAAAAGGTATAAAAGATAGAACAAAGTTGAAGACAGTTTGTATTTTAAGTTCTTTATTACCTGAAAAGAAATAAAGAATATAGATTAAATTTTGTCATTGGTAAAGTTAGGTAGGCATTTGGTTTCTAAGATGACTATTAAAGCTACATAAGTTGACTATACAAGTTTTAATCTAATAGAAATAAACGGATCAAGAGAAGATATAGAGTAGTATAAAATTAGCATGCAAAAGATTAAAATGTAATATGCATTAGATAAGATGGAAGAATAAATCTAAACTTCTCAACACTTAAATAAGTACAAATGAAAAAAAAATGACCCAGTTAGATCACAAAGATGGATTAAAATAAATCCAGAATGGATTAAAATCAAACAAGCTATATGCTGTTAAAAGGAGATATGTCTACAATACCAGGGTGAAGAAATGTTGAAAGGTAAAGGATGGAAAAGATATACCTGGCAGATAATAAGAGTGTTCAAGTGTTTCTATATTACTCTTAGGCAAAACAGACATAAGTTCCAAAAAAAAAAAAGCATTTTTAGTAAAGCTAGAAGATAACTACAAAATACTGTTTCATCAGAAAGATGTGTCAAAGTTTGCATATGTCAATATAATAGTTTTTATATATAAGGAAAAATTGCCAAAATGAGAAAAAAGGTAGAAATCTACTATTTTATTGGTATAATTTAACATGTTTCTCAATAATTAATGAAGCATGCAAAAAAAATCAGTAAAAATATAGAGGATGATGTGAATAATACAGTATTAAATGTTTTATGTAATTTGAATCTATTAAGCATTTCATCCAACAACTGAAGTATATATGTTATTTTGAAGGCAAAAAAGTGTTATAGAACAACTTGACTCGTGATGATGCACAAATCCTATATAAAATATTATCTGCCCAAATTAATCAAGATATACAATTATGGTCAAGTCGGTTTATCCCAGGAATGCAAAGATCATTTGACATTAAAAAATAATGTTATGTATTTTAGTACATTAACACACCAAAGGAGGGAAGTCATGATCATTTCAAGTGATGCAGAGAAAACAATGAATGTAATTCAACATCTATCTTTGACTTTGATAAAAGCAAAGAAGGAATAGAATGAAATTGCTATAAACACAGAATTATCTAAAAGAAACAAAGCAATCATGTCTTCAATGAAGAACCTTTAAAAAATGTTCCCCATAAGATCAGAAACAAGACAAGATCTCTCCTTCTACCAAATCCATTTAAGTTCTATTCAAAATATCTTACCCATTGCAATAAGGCTTGAACACTATTTAAGAATATATGAATAGAAAGGAAGAAATGAACCTGTTATTATTTGCAAATGATATGATTATGCAGAAAATCTGAGAGAAACTACAGCTTAATGATCAGAACTAAATAAAATAGTTTACCAAGACTACTGGGTTTAAAAATGTGTACACAAATAATGTATATATTATATTTCTATAAACAAGTAGCAAAAACATTCTCAGTATAGCAAATAATTTCTTAAAGAATATGGGAAAGCATTAACCATAATGCAAGCCTTTGATAAATTCAATTGCATTGCAGTTAAGAATTGTTCACCAATAACCAGGGTGATATTAAGAAAACAAGTCCCAGAGTGAGAGAAGATATTTACAAAAATCTACATGAAAAAAATAAATGACAGAAGATGGGATCAGGGGAGATCACAAAGGTGACTTATTTTCCAAACTACTTTGAACACCTATAACTCAACTACTCTCTGTGGAATATGCCACTGTACAAAGTTATATGATTGCTGAAGAGATTAGAAATATTTTCATGAGTCTATTCTGCAATGTCACAGTAACTAATGAATAAGAGTGCTTAAACCCAAAGGACTCATAAACATCCACTAAAGGGGGGTGGGAATCTACTGGGCTGAAATGCTCATAACTATGCATGTAACTCGCAATGTACTCTTCACAAATTAGAGAGGAGTTGCAATGGCTTCTTAATAAAATGTTACTGTGTTTTAAAAAATTGAAACCAGACAGCTGGGGAAAAGGAGCTATGGGTAAATGTTGAAAATACCTATCCTCACTTCTACTCATAATTCAACCAAATTTGGTTGCCTTAGGAAGAGAGTTTGAAAAATATGTATATATATGTATTTTTTCCTAAATCCTTTCACTCTTGTGTAATAAAATACAAGTGTGTATGTAGATTCATTTCATCACTGGGAATTGAAAATTTCTCATTTGCAAAGAGACTAGGATGTGAAATGGCAGCAGTTTTCAGAGCTACAATTCCTTAGAGAGGAACTAAGAGACATGGAATTTAAGAACTGAAAAAGCCCTGAGGGATGATCTCTTCCAATCCCTCATGTTACAGATGCAGAAACCTCGTCAGCAAAGATGAAGTTACTTACCCAAGGTCACCCAGGTAGCCAGTGACAAAGTAATAGGCTTTGATATGAATCAATGTATTTCAGTGTTAGAGTTACAAAGAAATGACTTGAGTTCAAGTTGAAATCTGATTTCCTGATGGTTTTTTTTTTTTTACCCAGCCGATTTCTGTAAACATGTTTTAGAATGATAATATGATGGCTACAGTTTAAAAACAGATAACAGCAGTAGCCTGACAGAATAGAGGGTCTCTTCCAGGTAAGCCAGATAAAAGGATTTACCATCTGGGGACAACGGAAAATAAACAGAACTAAGTTTTCTCTGCTGTAAAAATACTCTATCTGATGAATTTCACCATAAAAGAGGAATTAAAAACCTCATTGGGAAAAATCTGTAGGAAGCATTCACAAACCCTGGTAGTCCAACGAAGAGAGTATGTAGGGGACGCTCTTGCTTGAGGGCACCTTTGTTCATCCAAAGGCCGACCTAGTCATGACCTCAGGGAGCTCAGGCTATGCTGGAATAACATCTGCTGTAAGAGATACTTAAAGCAGAAACCCATGACCTTGGCAAAGCTTGAGTCAGAGGTCTTGGACCTATTCACTGACTTCCTGGGGGGACAGGGGACAAACTGAGTTCTGAAAACAGAAATGCTCTTGCTGGGTTAGGGCAGAGCAGGAAGACGCCTTCCAGCCCCACGTATCAGGAGGTGAGGGGGTTGGCACTCACGGAAGCTGGGAGAACAGGGAACAATATAAGGCTGCCTCAAAAAAGTAGGCGATGCACCATGAAAAGCCTTTTGAGAATTTTGGTTTTTATCTTAAGAGTGAGAGGAAGACATTCATGTGTTTTACACAATGAGATTCTATGTCAGATATGTGTTTAAAGTATCACACTTTCTGCAGACTCGAAGAAGTTACCTGTGTCACTTTTTTGACCAATAAAATGATGGCTGTAAGCAGGATTCTGGCTATAGAATAATACATGCTGCTTAATCAATCAGTGTTAATACCTTTCTGGAATATTTGGCTATTTTAATTTCTGAACAAGAATTATAAAGATAATTGAAGCAGGTATATTTAATCTCCTACCCACCCCTACCTATCACCTGGCCCCAACACCTAGCGCAGTGACCTGTTTCCGTAAGCCCTCCCAGGAGGTTACTAACTGACCATCAGACAACCAGTTCATCTGAGTTAAATTGTTCAGTCAGAATATATACACGAGTGTTTCCGCTGTGTAGCATTGCCCTCCCACACATCTTTTTTTTATTTTTCTCTTTTGTCTTTTTAAACAAGACTGACAACTTCTTCAGGCAATTTCTCTCAAAGTAGTGAATAGCTAAATGGGCAATTCTTCGAAATACATATGAAAGACAGGAGTGGCATGAACTCAATCTCTTTTGTGGGTAAATCATAAGTTTACTAGATCTCTCTCAAACTGGGGGTTCCCGGTAACCCACAATTACTTCCTTTTCAGTACTTTGGTACAGACTCCATTTCCCTGAAAACACACCACTCTTCTGACAAGAGAAAGCAACTTTAAAAAGAGCGTACCTCAGCTCACGTGTCTCTCTTCCCCAGCCTCCTTGTCAAAGAGCCGTGCAACTTCAGTCCAATCAATTCCAATTTATTTAAGAGTTATATTTACCAACAATTTCCTGAACAAGATTCTCAGCACCTTCTGCAAGGATTCTGTGCAGCAGTTTCTAACACAGGGCCCCTGCTCCCTGTGATTACTGAGGACCAGCTCTTTAGGGGACTTTACATTGTGCTGTGGACAAGGATGGCTTTGCTGGACACCAAAGCTATAAGCACAACAGCAGACACACTCCTATGACAGGGTGGTGCCTTGTTTAAGTCCCTTGTATGTGAGGGGAATGGCTTTCAAACACAGACCACTAGGTTCAGGAATTTGGGGGGATTTGGGACAGTTCTACTGAAGGATATCTTAAAATTGCTTTCTTAATCAAGAATACATTATTTTTTATTTGAATTTAACAATCTAAGTTTTTCCCCCTGAAGGTATTCAGAATTAGATACAGAAACTAATGGCATGTAATAAACCTAGATTCAGTGTAATTCTGCATAAGCATTAGATTTTAAAAGTAGAAAGTTTTGTAGATTTGTGATGAAAATAAGTAGCTGAGAGCTCAGAAGCTTAAACGTTACATTTAATTTGAAACCTATTACTTTTACTTATTTTGGAGGCATTTTAAAATAGATATTTTTTTTCTAAGACACATAACCTCTAATTAACCTATATTTGTAAATGTGGATTCCAAGTACTTAGGTGTCCAAAATCTGTACCTAACCCAAAGTATTATAAAAATGGGTCCTGGACTTCAATTTCACAAAATGGTTATAATTTGCATCTCACTTTCAGAATGTGTTTTAATGTTACATTTTCCCTTTCAAACCCCTGCTAAGAAAAATAAATAGATACACATTAGGGTTCTGACCTGTTTAAGAGTTTGTTTTCTGAAGTACTATTCTTTACATAGGTAATAATAGTTTTATATTTAAATTACCAAATAGTGTCTATGATTTGCCATTAGCCAAGTGACACTCTGTGAGTTTGTTAGACACTAGTTCAACCTGCATTAACTCCTTCACTAAAATTCTGTAATACTGAAAATCACTAGGGGAAAACCATCTATTACAAAGTTTCTTGATCCATTCTTCATCTACTTTAACCGCAGGTAAAATTATGTCACAACTGAAGCGCTGGGATGCTGCGAGCATCCATCTGATAAGCAGGGTGGCTGCTAAGTGACTCACAGGGATGGGCTGGACATGGGACCACGCGTGAGATTTCTTGAATGGCCTGCAATTTAAAACTTAGGAATTGTTTATCTCTATTATTTTCCATTTAATATTTTCAGACTGCAGTTGACCACAGGTAACTGAAACCTCGGAAAAGGAGACTGCAGGTTAGAGGGGAACCACTGTACTCCGTCTCCCCTCAGACTTTGAGACTTACAGACTTCTATGGTATTTTTAAAAAGCTGATCAGAGAACGTGTAAACTTCTGAGCTCTGGAGTTGCCATCTTCCACCCACAGCATGGCCAGATCGCAAAGCAGACTGACCTGGACTGCAAAATAAGGAAATAATAAAGTAGGGGTTTGGAAAGAGGTTGAAATGAAAACTAGTGGATTCGTGGCTTCTTTTTGTTTTATATTCTGAGAGATCTGCCAGGCCCTTCCTTCTGCCTCTAATAAACACACACACACACACACACACACATCTTTTAGATTTTCCCTATTTGCTTTAACTGGTTTCTGTGACTTGCCAAATAATACGTACAAATCTTTGTAAAAGGTGCTTTTGTTATTTCTTAAAGGCATGCAATTAATTTCTATTGCATTTTATGAGGCAGGCATCTTATATCCAGCCTGTTTTTTGTGTATTCTATGCAACAGTTAGATGTTTGTTGTTCTTAATTCCAAATTTTGTTTGTCATTAGGCCCAAACGTAAGTCTCCTTTTGAGCAGGCAATTATTTATTTGTACCATAACTATGTATTATTTCCCTCCTTGGTTCCCACAGTCTTTATGCATTATTTTTATGCCTTAAAGTTAACATCTCTATCTTCATAATTCTCTATCATCCTTGCTTTCTACTGTATTTTAATAAGCAAGATACTAATGTCTTCATGGATAATGCACTGCAGTAGCAGTTTGTCACACAGAATCCCGGAGGTCTCAGGAGATGCAACTCCCTGGCAAATACATTTTATACACAGAGAATGGTTTGTTAACTAGTAAAATGTTAGCGTTAACTTTTAACAGCCCCACAACTTCACCTCTCTTCGGATTTAGTATCATTTCTACACTTTTAAATTTTATCATTATTCACAGAGAATTATCATCTCATTGGAACTCTGTAATTTTTCAGTTCAATTCAGTTCATAATACTACATTATATATCCATAATTGGTCTAAATAATTAAAATTTATTGAAATAAATACATATAAAACCCAATTTAAAATGTTGCTCTGTATTTCATTTTAACTACTCTAAATAATAATGGCTTTTCAACTTTACTCATTACTACAAAATTATCTTAAGCTCAATTATTAGGCTTTTTGCCCCATTCCTTGCATCCTCCATCCAAAGTTGTACAGAAATCAATGAACTTCATCTGTCTCATAAATTTTGTTAATAGTAGATCAGAGGCCTTGGTCTAGAGTTGAGTCATTAACCATATTTTAAAAGTGAATAAATTCCAAAATATTGTTTCCGTCTGGTTTCTTCTATTTCGGGTCAACTGGAATCACTACTAAGAGAGGACGTGGTGATGGGAAACCAGCAGGTTTTGCACATAATTGTTTTCCACTGGACCTGCCGCAGCCTTCAGGCTCCAGAGGAGACACCTCCCAGGCAGCCTCCACTCAGTAAATGGTAACATGTTGGCCCACCGGCCAGGCTGAGACTTTCTTAGACTTGCCCTGCAGGCTGATTCTCCTCCCACCCAGCCGGCACTCCTCACCCTCCCCTTTCACTGGTGTTACATCTGCACTGTGATCGGAAGGCTCTCCCCATCTGTTCCTGCTCCATTCCCTTTATCTTTTCTGGTGCTTCCCTCACCTTTTACAGCTCTTTTGCATGTCTAACCCCATCTCATCTGCCACTGTTGGACTAAAACTAACCCATTAAAGAAACACTTAAATGAAATGCAATAATTTAGAGAAAACCTAAGTGATGAAAGATGGAGAACATACAAAATGAAAATGCTCCTGTGGTCCTGTGAAGGAAAAGCTGGGCTGGGCTAACAAGATAACTCACAAATCTAAGTATTGGAATACTGATCTGAGTTCTGCTAGACTAACTTGTAAATCTAGGTTAATTACTGTTGGTTTGCTGTTCATGTTTTTTGCTAGCCAGCTGTATTTTCAAAGATACATATCTGGCTTTGGAATGTTGGTTTGCTGCCTCCCCGCCTCCACTTTTGTGATGATGATGCTGCTAAAGCTGTTCCATGCCTATTGGCCGAATACCCCAAGCTTGTACTTTACCCTATAAAACCTCATGTGCACGTCTTGAAGGTGCTCAGAGCTTTGGAGCAGAAGCCCCTCTGAGCCCGCCGGCGTAATACATCTGAGTACTCCAACCCTCCAAGTGGTGCTTGTTTCTTGACTGGCCTGTCGTTTCCGTAACAGTCCAGAGTACTCAGAGGACACTCCCAGAGCTGCTGGGTCTTGGGGTGGAGACTTAAACATGAATGACATCTGGTAGAAGAAAGAAGGAAGTAGAAGAAAGAGTGTCCAGGTAGTAGCAGCAAAAGGAGAAAAAGAATGGAAAATAATAAGGAAAACCACAAAAGAGATCTCAGGTGCCCGAGATACAGAGTTACCAGACAGAGCAAACGGTACAGTTTGATAAACAAAGTGTGCGCCAGATTAAGGGGCTCCTAAATTAGGAAAATGTGGACTTCATGCAGTAGGTGAAAGTGTCAATAATTGTGGGGTTTACAATATACATGATTCTCAAAAGTAAAAAGTTAAGCCATGATTTTTGATTTAAATAGTACAGGAAGAATCATCTTTGGTCCATAATCATGTATTTATTTCAGTCTGTATTTCACAGATATTATACCTAAGGAGAAGACTAAAGTAGAGTTTACAAATGGAAATCAACTAAAGGAATCATATCAACAGCATCGTAAAAATAATAAAGGTAGGAAGCACATTTAAAAAGATTAGGAAATTTTTCAAAAGAACAAGAAGAAACAAAAACTGTTTCCTAGGCTGATAAGTAACAAAGAACAACTAGAATTGAAAACTAAGAATTTTTGTCCCCTATTTGTAAAGCAGGACTGTGGTGTAAGGGATTTGAGATGAGAGGAAGTTGAGGGTCTAGACAAAGGTAGTGGGATGAGTAGGAAATAGATGAGACAATCGCTATGAGAACAATTTACAAAAAAAAAAAAAAAAAAAAAGTAAAGGACAATGAACTGTGCCAAAGTCATCAAATTTATAACATAGTAGGCCTAACACTAGTGCCACAGAGAGAAAGGCATATTAAAGAATAAAAGACCATTTAGAAGGGACAGAGGGAGTTCACGTCAACCTCTGTTTGTATTTATGATGCTGCTGAATCCAACAAATATATGTGAACGAAAAACACTGGAAGCCATATCAGTTAACAAAGAATGCTGAAGCCATCAAGTCATCAGCGGCTGCCGCCACCCCCCAAGGAAGACAAGCCTGCAGCCCACCCTCTGCAGCCACTCACAGTGGTGCCCTCTGAGGGGACTCAGAATAAGAAAGGACAGGATACTGGCCCTAGATAGCTAGGTGCTTGTCAAAGGAATGAATTCAATGAGCCCAAATGTTTGCTTCTTTCCATACAGAGAAAAGCGCTAAATTCTTTAACTTGAGATGCCTGGTTTTCATCAGCTAACAAGTAATCTTATCATTTTCCAACTACCTGGTTGTTATTGTAAAGCTCCTCCCCTACCTCTTTGGAGCAGTCCCTCAGAGCGATCTGAGAGGCTGTCATCCTGGGCTCAGAGCAGTTCGAGTCCACCGAATGAAACATAACTCTCAGCTTTTACGCTGTGCATTTATTTCAGTCAACACATACATACTTAGTTCCCTATAATTATTGTAGTCCCTTCCCATTCCAGGGAGGAAATTCATTGAAAATAGAGCAATGTATAGAAACAATCTTGCAAACTGTTAACTTCTTAAAAATATTTTTAATATTTATTATTTCCTAAAATACTGTAAATATCTAAGTAGGTAAAAACATGTCAGCTAAAAGAAAAAGAATTTTCAAAGGATGCCTTCATCATTCCCTGCCCCCAAACAATGAAACGCACATCAACTGAACTACAAGTTCAGAGGGGTGGAAAAGCATTTGGTGATTGGGAGATCTGACTCATTTATTTATGTGATCCTTTTCAAGACATCTGAGTTCCCTAAGCCTCAGTTTTCTCATCTATGTAAAATGGTGACCGTAAAAGTTCCCCCATTTTGCAGGATATCTAGAATGAAGGTGCTAAAACAATGATATATCTTAGAATTCCATGTCATTGAAAAGCTAATTCTGCCCATTTTTGATGGAAGAGTAAAAACAGAGGAATGGGTATCTCCATATTCTACACCTCTTTCTTCTGCTTTCTCTTTCAGAACCCATAATAAGGATATGCTTTTAACTTCATTTTAGTGGAAAATGAGGGATTTTTTCAAACACTGTACAGAAAGAGTCACTGTAATTATTCTTCATGTGAATTAACATTATATACAATAACATTGGAACTCAGCAAATTCAAGATCTGTAAGCAAAATTAAATAAACTGATAATTAAAAGAAGAGCTAACAGACTCTGTTAATGAACTTTGTCGTTAAAATGCATACTTGGATGTTTAAATCTAGTCATCAATTTTAGGTGTAAATTTGGGTAATGACTAGATATTATTACAATCTTTCAATCTGTCTGTGATTACAGGATAAAATTAAACATTTTATAATATTTGTTTATAATTCTGTAGGACCAACGTATTTTCTAGGTGAGCATCAATTTTAAATAATTTGCAAATTAAACTTTTCTGAAAATATTTAAAAATATAATTCCTGTTCCATTTGGTGTTTCAAAAAAGTCCATCTAATTTTTAAGCTGACATTTTTATAGACTGAGATTGATACTAAAGAGAGTTTTCACTTACTAAGAATTCACCTGGAGTTTTTAAAATGTCAGGTAACAATATATTCCACAGAATCTGATTGAAGTGAGCAGTTTATGTTCATTAAGGAAGGCATGGGATATTTCTTTTGAAATAAAGAAAAAATTTAAACATATCTTCAATTTTATGAATTACAGCCTTTGAAAATAAAGGCATCTCCTGTGCATTTTAATGAAAACTTCAGTAAGAGAAGCTCAGTAAGCAATAAGAATGTCACTTTGATGAACATTCATAGCACTTGGTGGAATTCTGGATAAGAAAATAAATATTAAATATATATCTTCTTCTTAGAAATTTCATCCTTCTTCTGCCTTAGCTTTGAACAACCATATTTTCTTCCAGACTCTCTTTCCATTTATTTTCTTTCCCTCTCTTTCTGAATTTAAAAATACTGTGGTAAATATTTAACCTTAGATAACCAGTATTTTTAAGAGAAGAAGAAAACAAAAACCTTAAAGAAGTAATGAATGGCAGTCAACTAATATTTGGAGTTTGGTTATGTAGAAATGTACTGAATGCCTAATTCTTTGACAAGCAAAGGAACAAGTTTTTGTCCCTTCCCATCTCCATAAAATTTATCTGCTTGAAGTACTGAAGGATAAACTCAATAAGGGCCAAGTGGGAGATAAGGTACAAGAAGGCAAATTTGTGAATTCCAGACCTCATTTCCCTATAGTAAGGTCTAAAATATAAATATTGCTAAGATAGTGTGAACGAAAATATTGCAACGTGAATGAAAATACTGCAACCGTATCAGTAAACAAAGAATGCTGAAATCAAGTCATCAGCTGCCGCCACCCCGCAGTGAGGACAGGCCTGCAGCCGGCATCTGCAGCCAGCCTCTGCAGCCACTCACAATGGTGTACTCTGATCGGACTCAGAATAATAAAGGACAAAATAATGGCCCTAGAAAGCTAGGTGCTTGTCAAAGGAATGATTTCAATGAGCCCAAATGTTTGCTTCCCCCCTTACATAGAAAAGCACTAAATTCTTTAACTTGAGATGCCTGTTTCCTTTCAGATAATAAGTAATCTTTTAATATTCCAACTACCTGGACTTTGTTGTAAAGCGCCTATATATCCTAGCTCCTCCCCTACCTTTTCGGAGCAGTCGCTCAGAGCGATCTGAGAGGCTATCATCCCGGCTTGAGTCCTCCCACCAAATAAAACGTAACTCTTAACTTTTAGGCTGCACATTTATTTCAGTCGACAATAGCATGTCGTCATCTCTGAAAATGTTTGTTGTTGTCCCTTAGTGATAATCCCTGTAGAAATGACAATGCGCTTGTATTTTTCCTTATCTTTTAAAAATGCTTTTCTCTGTAATTATTCCTTTATGTCACTTAACTCACTAACTTGAGCACCAACTTAAGTTTTCTTTCACATGATTAGTTTAACAATTATAAATAAGTACAAAACATGAAATGATGCATTTGATTCTGTTTTTACACAGGTAAGTGAAGCAGAGCATTTTAAGAATGAAGCAAAACGAAGATTCAAACCTCAGTGCGCAAATAATTGCTAAAAGATCTGATAATTATCACTGCAACTCAAATTAAAAACACACACACACACACACATCTAAACTAGCATCAGTTCACACAATTTATGGACAATTGGATTCTTGCTAATTTTTCATTAGACAGAAAGTATCCCTAAAACATGAGGGTAAGTATGAGTTTCCATCAGAAACAACGGACACACGTCCAGAAGAAAAGATGTTCACTAAACAGATATGGCATACACATGTTCCAAGAGAGCTACCTTGAGTCAGAATTACAAAGCACATAATGAAACATGTTTTTTCTTGTTTTTATCACTTAGAATTTTAAATATATGAACTGTTTCTGAAGACCATAGTGTGGAAATCATCTGGGACTGAAGACCTCAGCTTCAAGATAGGGGCTTTAGGAGAAATATTTGAAGTGACAGATGATGAATGGAAGTTCTGGATATAAAATCCTGAAATGTATTTCCTAAGATCAGCAGGGAGTCACAAATAGCACTCTCCATTGCTCATCTATTCATGGACATATAGCTAAGATATATTTTCTTTCAATTTGGTCACTATGTCTTACTATTGAAGAAAAAAGTTTATGATATGTGATAGTTTTTAAGCTCCAATGGAAGTATTCATTCTACAAAAAAATACTTTAAAATATAGTCTGTCCTCAGAGACTTGAGCTAAGAAATTTTTTTTAACCATGTATTCAAATGGAAATATTTAAATGCTATAAAGTCATTAACTCTAGAGGTTGACAATTTCATGGAAAGAAGTTCAAGTTTTGAATGTATGGGGGGAATTCAATGGAGAATTTTGGTGGTATCATTTTTTGTTTTACATTCTGTTGAGGTTGACTGGGAGTTTGTGTCTGGGTACATATTATCAGATAGTTCTTCAGGACTAAGCTTTTTTACGCGTGGGAAGAATACTTCAATGAGAGTCAGATATGGTAAAACTGTAGAAAGAAATACGTGTCAATCATTCTAGAATATACACTTCACCACATCCTGTCTGAAAACAGATCCACAAATGATCATTCACTTTCTCTCCCTATTCATATAATTACCTTTTTATTGATTCAATTCAAATTCAACACATTGATCTGAAATGAATACCAATTGCTTTCAGGTCCAAATTTATTTAAATCTCAATTAAAGCAACACTGCTAAACTATGGGAAAAGTGGCCTCCCTCTCCCCTTCTATAGAGGGAGACTACACTAGACAACAAACACCACTGCTATAGATAATTATCAGAGTCCAAAGTCCTACCTATTCATTGTCTGCTTCTGGATGGGAGTTTTGCCTTGCAGGCACTCAGGAAGTGCATATTCCTTTTAACATCCCATAATAATAATACCACAAGGAACCTCAGGCATCATCTACTTCAAGACTCATAGACAAGATGCTTACAAAGCAAGAGAGTGGCAGACCTGGGAAGTCTTTCGAACCTCCCTTAGAGTTCTCATATCATCACATCCTCCAGACCCCAAAATAACATGTGGGCTTAATCATTAGTTTGGATTATATATACCATTCATTCATTCACCTATTTATACAAAACACGATTACTGATTTCTCCTATATGTGAGTACTGAGTGCTTGTCATATGCAAAACACTCTGGTATGTGTTGAGGCAGGGAAACAATGAATGAAAGGCACAGTGAATTAAACGTCATTGACCCAATGTATGGTAATAACCTGTCAACTGAATTTCATATTACTTTAATATTAATCTTGAAGCATAGATCTGGTCATTTCATTCCCCTGTTAAAAGATTCCCAATGGTCACCTCCGTAACCAAAAACAACTACTGAAAGAAGAAAGTAATTTTTACTTCATGTTATGCCTAGCGTCTATGTCCTGGCATGTATTTTCTATTATTCTGCTTCACCTTTCCATTGCTATTATCTAAATTAAGCAGCTTACTTGGTTAATTGGTTTTGGATTTCCATAGGACTGGTTTAAAATAGCAGCGATCTGCCATTTTGTAGCCAGTGGTTCTTGGGCAAGTTACTTTGCTTCATCTTATAAATTGGATGGTACCTAACTCGTAAGATTGTAGCAAGAATAACATAATGAAACATACAAAGCACATAAAGAAGAAAGCTAGCACAGTGCAGATGGACTGTGTATCTCAGTGCCAGATGCACTGTTTACTGTGGATAAGTGTGTGGTTGTAAGTGTGTATTGAACCCACACAACTGGAGTTTAAACTTTGCCTCTCACACCTACTAGCTATACGGACTTTAGATTACCTAGTATATTTAAAGCTCACTTTTAAAGTGGGAAATTTATGGTACTTATATCAAAGGGTTTTTGAAAGTTTAAATTAAGTGAAATATACAAAAAAATCAAAATGGTGTCTGGCACATAGCACTCTAGAAATGCTATTTAAAACAACATGTATATTTCTATTTCTATTAAACATTAATATTATAATTACTGTTTTCATTCCCTTAATATACATTGTGCATTCATAGCTTCATGCTTTTCTTCATATAGCTCCCTTGGTGAGAATATACTGACCTTTCTCTGTCTTATTCACAGCCCAAGGTTTTGAGTCTCTGTGAGCCCCTCCATTGGAAATGAGTTATTTCTCCTAACAGCCTAAAATACTTTATCCAGAAGACCTTTCTTATGACATGTTTCAGTTCTTATTTGGCTGCATAGGTATTTTCAAGATTACTTATGGGATATTTCAGACATACAGAAAGCTATAAAGAATAACACAATGAACACTTGTGTTCCCATTGCCGAACTAAAGAAATATTACTTCTGTCCATCAAAAGATACTATAACAACAGAGAACCCTGGAAAAAAACCAACCACAGGCTGGAAGATGGTATCTGCAACACATGCAGTCATCTGAAGCTGCTATATATCCCTCCCTGACTAAGGCTGCCATATAAAACCCAGTCAAATTTGAATTTCAGGTAACAGCACATAATTTCTTACTGCAACTATGTACCAAATACTGCATCCCTCCCTCTTCCTCAGAGGTAAGCTCTCTCATAAATTTGTCATTCATTACTTTCCTGAATTTTTTAAATACTTTCACCCTGTGTACTTTGCTACCACGTACAATGTTTACATGTTTTTGATGATGAATGGCAACATACTGTTTGTATTTGCTGCATCTTGCTTTCTTTTTTCACATAACCTTTTATGAGATGGTTACATGTATATTGATCTTTAGGTTATTTCTGTGTTTCATCATCATAAACAGTCCTAATTGGAACAGTGTGCAAACGTGTACGTTAGTGAGGATTTCTCTAGCGATTGCACTGAATTTTTCCACTGGCTTCCTTCAGGTCTGCACTCTGCTTTGTCCTTGTTTATGGACTTCACCGAGGGGCTCCCTCAGCCTGATGTGAGGTTGGTTAGGCCAACGGAAGGCTCTCACAGGGCATCAGAGGACAACAGGAACATGAGTATCTCTTGCTCCTTCCCTCCCACGTCGCCTCACTTGGTTGCTTTCCCTCGTTGAGAACCACCTCTCTGTTGCACAACCTTCCCTCGCAGCCACCACACTTTCTCACGGTTCTAGTAACCCCTCTATACCTTCCAGCATAGGGTTGCTAGTAACTCCTTGCTGACAGTGGTCCTGGATTATCGCTGTCCTCTGTTGATTTTTCTTAAGCCTGCCCAAAACTTTGCCGATGATTCCTTTATGACATTCTCCTTAATTATCTTTGAGTGTGCACCTATTTCCAGCTAGGATACCAATACGAGCATAAGCCTAGAAATGGAATTTGTTTTTAGAGTATGTATGCCCTCAACTTAACTAGATTTTGCCAGACTGTCTCCACAGAGGTTGCGCCATTTTGCATTTCCACCAGAAGCACGTATGAATCCCCATAGCTTTGCATTCTAGTACTGGTATTATCAGACTTAACGTATTTACAAAACAGACACAATTGTTGTATCTCGTGGTTTTAATTTACACTTCTCTGATGACTATTGTGTTAGAGTAACTTTTCATATTTTCATTGGCAATTCAGTGTCCATGCCTTACCTGATTATATTTTTACCCAGTTTTCTACTGTGTACTTGGTCTTATTCATTCTGACAGGTCTTTACATATTCTGGATTTTATGCCTATGTCAATTATATCCATTGAAAATACTTTCTCATATTCTGTGAATTATATTTTCACTCTTATAAAATGATACCTTTTGATGCCTAGAGTTTTTAAATATCAATGCAGTCAAATTGATCATTCTTCCCTCCTTCATAGTTATACTTTCTTTTTGTATTATAGATACTTATGTCTGTGGCTTATCTTCCATTAAAGACTATAAATTCTGTGTGGACAGAATAAATATATAAATTTCCTGATTCAACTTTATGTCCCTCAAAGCACTTGGTTCCTACTGTGCACACAGAAGGGACAGAGTGCACATAAATATTGTCCAAAGAGTGAGTAAAGCCATTTACCCCTCTACAGCATCTCCCCAGTTCTTGGTAAAAATTTAAAACCAGAATTCTATTTAGAATAGGGTGATTTCCTGAAATGCAGAAAGTTTTTTAAGTATCCCGAAATACCCAAAGATAGTAAGAATCAGAGGAAAGAATATATTAATTGAGAAAATATTTCTTCCTCTCACCTATTTTTGATGGGAATGGGTGTGATCACTCTGGAAGATACTTTTGGAGATGTTCTTTGATTTAGAATAAGAAATATAATATTCTTTAGTATAGGTGGTGGAAGGATTGCTTTGTATATAAATAAATGTACATCTATTTTTCAGTATATATGTACAGTGAAAAATAGACATATACGTGCATATATATAAAATATATGCTTACATATATAATTTGCTTTTTACTTCACCTTGCAAAGTAAGTTTGGTCCTCTAAGGTCAGAAAATCTGGGCTTGGTTTTAACAATGAGACAGTTTATGTGTCTTTGCAGATAAACAATTAACTGACACAGATTAGGGATTTCCCCAATCTGGCTGAAGATCAGAATTGGTCAAAGAATTTTATAAATGAGGCCCTAAACCCAGAAATCACAAGGTCAGCAAACAGAATGGTTCCCTGGCACGTGTGTGTGAAGTTCCTCAGCTTACCCTCAGGTACAGCCATGCCCAGGAACAGCTTTTCTAGGTTCAAACACTTGCCCAGTCAAGAGAGCTCAGTCACAGGCGAGAGACAGTCACTGGCCTGACAAATAAGAAAGGTCCTCAGCTAAGTGCTTCGACTTCCTCCCACGTGACAGACATATCCTGTGGTTCTTTCTATGATCCCAATGCTATGGCTTTCTGAGGACACCAAGGATGAAAGCCTCCAGCTCTCACCCTCCACAGATTATCTGCCTCTCAATTTTAACTTTGGAATTAATCAACGATGTGGCATTGATGCACAGGAGAGGAGTACACCTGTCAGAGTATTTTGAAGAAAGTGCTTGTGAAGTGCGGTGTGATAAAAGATAATCTATTAGTTCAACAATGCAGATCATCCTACACAACCACAAAATAACTATGATTATACCATTCATGTTAACAAGTTTTTCTTACAGCACAACATCTTTGGGAAACATTAATGACAGTAGCCTTAAGACGACAGCCCATGACCTCTGCCATCCAGTACAGGGCACATACTCCATGACAATTTCAATCTCCAGTCTGACTCATGGAACAGCCTGAAAAATTTTCACTCATGAGGTGTAGGGCTGTAGCTCCTCCAGAGAGGTCAGTCATTTGTCTGACACTTCAGGGGAGAATTAGCAATTGAGCTAAGTAGCTTTTTAATTGTGGGCAGAATATCTTCTTTTAGCATTACCCCGATCGACCAAACCACTTGCACACAGTCTAACATTCGCATGCTGACTTTGTTCAGAAGGCAGTCCTGGTGCATTAGAGGAGGCAGCTGGGTGGCACAGTAAATGTGTCATTTGCTATTTAACATCTCTGTGACCTGGATTTAAATTCGCAGTGGCACAAAATGCAACCTCAGTTCTCTCAGAAGGCTATTAAGTCTTTTGCAGTAAGCCTTGTTGAGAATCTAAAACACTAAAGGGTTCTTTGCGTCCCAACACCCACTCCTGTTTGCAGAGATGCCAAAATAGTTTATTTCTCTTAAAGGGACTGTTTAAAGGGGAAAGGATGGGCTTGACCAATCAACTGATAGGAATACATACTGTGGTTTATATTTTTAAAAATCTATCTAGCATGCTTCAGCTAGGATCTCAGAAAGAATCTAAGTGTCCTGTGGTGACTTTAAATCAAGATGCTTTTCAAGAACATAAGTTTTGTTTTTTCTGTAGGATAAAATCAGAATAAAGTGGAAAGCTTTAAAATAGATGTGCTTCTTTCCCTAAAAGTGTCATTACCTACGTTCTGCTGTATAATACAGTCCGTTCTGTTAGATCTGAATGTCAGAATGAACTGCAGCTGCACCTTTATACATTCAGAATAGTGTAAAACCCTGATTTTCATTAAATTAATTCCAGAAATATTTTTGTTTAAATATTCCATTTTATTAGTCCCTCCATGCAGGGGAAAAACTGCATTTTTGAGTTTTCTTGTACTGAAAATTTAATGTCTACTTTATTCTTATTCCCTGCTCTACCAACAGTCCATTCAAAGTTGTTCAATTTACACCAACACTGGATCAATAAGTACATTAATCAGGCTCACTCATGAGCTAACTTTAACAGCCAAGCCCTCAAGCACAGTTTTTATAGTTCTACCTTCCTCTGCTTGGTCTTTTCCTAGGATACCAGCCCCTCATTTGAAGCTGGCAAGAAACATCATTTACTGAAAACAGAGCTCCTGTTTACTGTAGCAGACAAGGTGCTAATTGTTTCTAATGACCGCAAATAAGTTTCTTATTCATTAAGTACGTCATTCAGAATGGCGGCAACCTTTTCTTTTTGCCCTACTAGTATGTCAAGCCAGAACTGCCCAAGATAAGGACTTTCACACATTGGCAGAATTTATTCACATACTAATATTATCATATACTAATCAGATGATGAGCTATGCCGCCGCCGCCGCCACTTGCTGAGCAGCCACCATGTGTACTTAAGGTAGCAAGCTGGTCATTTTCAAACTTCTGTGTAACTTAGAATAGTCTGGGAGGGCCTTTTAAAAAATATGGATTACTGTACTGCACAGAATTCTATTGACTCAAATCTGTAAACCAGTGCTGTCTAAAAGAAATATAAGGTGAAAAATGTATGTAATTTTAAATTTTCTGAAAGCCACACTAAGAAAGGAAAAAAGAAACAGGTAAAATTAATTTTACAGATATTTAACCCAATATAATCAAAATATCACTGCAACACACAATTGATATTTAAATATTATTGATGAGAAATTTTACAGATTTTGTTCTAAGTCTTTGCAAGCTGGCGTGGCCTGCATTTTAAGTAAATAACCAAGTTGCTCCTATTTTAAAAAATTTTTTTGGCGGTAGGTAGGTAATTAGGCTTATTTATTTACATTTTTTATTGGAGGCTCTGGGGACTGAACCCAGGACTTTGTGCGTGCTATGCATGAGCTCTGCCACTGAGCTACGCCCTCCCCTAACTGAGTTGCTTCTAAAGCAGTCATTGAGTGCTGGCTGAGGAAACTGCTAAGTATCTTAGAGAGCATAAAGGTGTGTAGGTGTGAAGACAGACCTTTCGCTGAAGAAGTTCATTTTCCAGTCGAACCCCATATATCAGACACTGGCATAAAAAAAAGTGTAACACAAGTTGAAAGTGACAAATGCAATCAGAATTCTAGGAACATGCATTGTGGGATTTCATAGGACAAAAAGAGAGAACTGTAGCTATGGGAATGAAAGAATGTTATTGAAGTAGATTAGACATAATTTGGATATGATGTAGACACCGGTATTCAAAATGTTAATTGATCTTTCTAAAGTCCTGCAGCTAATTGGTAGTAAAATGGAGTCTGCCCCAGTTCTTCTGAAGCTTCCCGGCCCCAGCTGACCAACTAGAGACCCACTAATAATCAGATTCCGTGATAAAATACAGGCTCTTATTCCATTGTACTTCCTCGTTGCTATTCCTATTTACTTCATTTCCCAACTCAAATATATTTTAACTCTCAGGTAGATTATTCTCCAAATAATATTATCAAAAATTTGCAGATTTTGGTTATTGGTGCACCTCATTATTTCTGAGTACAGAAGTTTTCTTCAAAGTTTTATCTTTTCCAACCTGCCCACCACTCACATCTTCTGAAACACTTCCAAATGCTTCTTAAACTTTAAGACACCAGAAAGGTTCAATTCCTATCTCTCTTCCTATTTATTTGGTAAAATTTTAACACTGTTAGGCGGAACTATATAATCATCATGGATTATCATCATAGTAGTACAATTTTCCACTTTAATTTGTACTTGAGTGGGACAGGACAAAGGTTGCCTAGTGGGTTCAAAATAATATATTTCTATATATTAAGTAAAAAACTGACGAATCTTTACAATAGATAGATCACATAAAACTTACTAAGGCTCACAACCATTTAAGGAACACTTTAAAAGTATATTATCTTATTTAATTAATAGTTAAGTTGGAGAGATCTTTCAACAATAACTCCAATCAGCTCAGCTTTTTATTATTAAATTTAAGCTCAAATTCCCAATTAAAAGCTGCTCATGAAGTGAAAATATGATAAACTATAAATACTAAAGCAGCATAATTTAAATTCTTAATTTAGTTACTTCATGATGTATAGCAAAATGCAGCATTTGAAGTAATTATTTATAAAATTACTTGGAGATAACTATGAGCCAACCAAGAGGTAATGTGGTCAAATTAAATTTAAATCAATTTCCTAAACTTGTAATCATTTTTTCCAATGAGTCATTAGAGCAAAAGATTTCTGTGAAAATATGAACCCATGGCTCACTGTGTTAGATCCTGCCCTTTGATGCTTTATGTTTTTGATGTAGAGGAAATAGTCCACAGAGTCTTCAACTTTGTTTTCTTTTTCAATTTTTACGCTTGTAAGAGAGGGGACAGGAAAAAAGGTTGCCTAGTGAGTTCAAAACCTGAATATACATAATAGTATTTTTCCTTTTAAAAATATCTAATAAGGTAGTTTTATTTTGTTTTGTGTTAAGCAATCACCCTTAGGAGGCCTTATTTACAGGTCATGTCTTTAACAGATCTGGGTCAACAGCTCAACAAAATACATTTTAAATTAAAATTACTAATTTTTTTTTTTTTACAACAGAAAGTAAGATGCTCACTATCCTGTTTTTCTTGGGTTTTCCATTTACCTGAGAGTGACACCCTCTATCCATCGTATGGGGAACAGTAGTGGAAAATAGTGAGGAGAAAAAAATGGGAAAACTGGAAATTATCCAGCTCTTCTTAGTTTCTCTTCAAAATGAGATCTGAAATGGTATGATCTCCAAGAACACAGAAAATACCAATATTTTCATGTAACTGTAATATTTATTCTTAAAATCCCAGTATTTTGATGCTTTATCTGTCTTTAAAAATAGTAATAATTTAGGTCCCCCTTGTCATTTGAAGTCATAAAGCCCCCTTGAGTCAATGTGGCCAAGGTCATCATATGTTAGATGTAGGTAAAGCAAATAATGAAATTTCTATGTCTAGACTCAGCTTTATCATTGTGTTTACAAAAGGAAAATTTTTACATAACATGTGGCATACTTCCAGCTGCTTTAAAGTGATCTCTCAACAGAGATTATTCACAGTATGTTTGGTATTTTGAAGATCTTTAGCAGAAGATGGTTAACTTTCTTAGAAGCAGGTAAAAAGTAATTTCATTGATGCACATGAAATT
Source organism: Camelus ferus (assembly GCF_009834535.1). Taxonomy (NCBI): domain Eukaryota; kingdom Metazoa; phylum Chordata; class Mammalia; order Artiodactyla; family Camelidae; genus Camelus; species Camelus ferus. Next base: position 22,499,238 of record NC_045700.1, read on the forward strand.
GCTGATTCACAACTTTCAACCTACAAAAGTCATAATTGTATATGGTTCAGACTAATTGTTGTCTGTGTATAAAGGCACAGCTCACTTGCTGAGTACAATTCATAGCTCACTCTGGAATAATAAGAGTATCTACACTCTCCTGCATTCAACAATACCTGGCATAGATGATAGCATTACATAATAATCATGGGGTCAAAATATTCTCAGGAAAGCACATGTTGGGGGAAAATAAGTCAAAGTTTCATTTAAACACAGGTACCTTTCACTTGGATTGTAAAACATATTAACACACCTCCAAAAAGATAAGTTGCCTTCTCCCACCATAACCTTATAATTAGCTAGAAAATATTTGATGTTGTCAATATAGACAAAGTCACACTGCACTGAAGGTATTTCAGGATCAGATTGTGCAAATATTCATCTTTAGCCAATAATGGTGTCATTAAATAAAAGATCTGAAGATAGTCCACAGGAAGTTGCTAAAAGTGAAGTTACCTAAATTGTGTTTTAACTGAGACCAAATAAAGAATTCAGGATAAAAAAGTATAACTGAAAAGTCCAATACGTGTGTACTACATAAAACTGTATTTCAAGAGATTCAACTACACTGAAAAAGGGTGAGTAAAGATTAGCTATAAAAGTACCTAATAATTTGTCACCATATAATATTAAACTCTAAAACAATTAGCTTGAGACGACTGCTTTATATACTATTTGAGCATGAGAATGACATAGCCTTACATATTTCTGTGATCTATCCCTTCCCCTTGTGCAATGATAGCTGAAGAGAATATGGTAAGTTTTCCCTCAGTTTTTTAGAAGCTATTACATATTCACTTTCTCTATTCCCTAAAAAAAAACTGGAATAAAACTCCTATAAGAACTCCTATAAAAGCTGTGGAACAAATACAAAGGTGAATATATTATTCAATCTAAAATATGTCTTTTAATCATCAGAAATTATGTTAAGCCAAAATGACCTTTGATAATACAGGAATTTTTTTCTTTCTAAAAATATAGACTAAAAGATGGGGATAACATTTATATATTGATCAAAAGACTAATTGTTAAACAACTTCCAAGCATTAGGTATGGAGAATATAATTTTGGATGGAATATTTTTCATCTGTTTGAACTCCATATCTTACTATGGATGATAGGGATGTAGGTAGTATATTTTCTTCTTTCTGCTTCTCTATGTGGTGTGAAGAACCTGAATACAATAATTTTAATTGTATGTTTTAATATTGTTTGAAAATAATCAACTGACACTTGGTGCTATTTTGACCTACCTAGAGTAAGACAAGATGTCAAAGTAAGAAAACACTTATTTTTTTTTAAATGCAAAGCTTTGGTCAACTTGCAGAAGATGTATTCCTATTATTGAGAGATTTTGTTATAATTGTTGGACTACTAAGATGCTAAAACTGTGGATTAGAGAGAAATGAATACATTTTACAATCCCTTTGGTCAATTCCACCAAGTAGCATCCTTCTAGTCCCAGGCTGGTTTTAAATCAACACTTATACACCCCAGCTCTTATCCACGGATCTTAACTATTTTTCAAATTAGTATACCTAATATATTTTATCAAGGCAAAGAAGGAAAATAGGTAAGTGGAACAAGTCTTTTATTCATTATTTCACTACTTCATCCAGAGATTATTTGACCATCTCTTGCATACAGCAGTAAATAAAACAGGACAAGATTCTTTCGGTTTTCATGAAACTTACAGTCTACTAGACGGAAGAGAGAGAGCAAGCAGAACAACATATACTATGACCAAGCGTGTTGAATACTGTGAAGAAAACTAAAGGAGGGTGAGTAATCAGAAGGGAGTTGTCCCTTACTTTAGATAGAGTTGTCATTATCTTTGATAACTGACATTTGAACAAACACCTGGTACAAAGGACTCTAGTGCGACTAGAGCAGAGAGCTAGAGGTGACAAAGGCAAGCAAGGAGCAGGGGTCAGCCCATATGGCATCATACAGACCAGGCACAGACTACGTTTTAATTCAAAGGCATGAAATAGAAAGTCATCAACGGGAGTATTTAACTTTACTGATGACAGACTGTATCATGAGACTGTTCTGCAAGGAACATCTACTCAACTATAAGCTTTCCTACCCATTCTGCTCCCGCATGACCTAGGAATCCCTCCTAGGAGGCTGCCGGTACCCTCGTTCTACTAGTTAAGATTCTGAAATAGTCTTTTATACAGACAGTCAAAGGCCTTGGAGTCTTTCTGACCCCTCCCCATTCCTGTGTCACTGTCAAAACCAGCACCCCAAAGATCTTCCAGTGGAAGAGTTATTCTAACTCATTTCTCCCCAAGTCTCTTGGGTACCTTCACTGTCTGTGTCCCCGAGGTCTCTAGTATGTAGGATGCAAAGAAATACTTGGTATTTCAGCCAGCAGACAGGAAGGTGTTAGCCTCCATAGTCTCGCTAAATCATTTTCCCCAGGGCAGGCCGATTCCACTTTCCTCCATAACTTCCCGTGGACGGTTGTTCCAACTCTACCTATTTACATTGGTCTGGTCCTGCTCTTGGAAGATGACTGACTCATTTCCAGTTCCCAAACCTTTTTAACTCTTGAAACTCCTGGAACTGGCCCAAGTGGATCCATTCAGATTTCTTTTTTTTTTTTTTTTTTCATTATCTGTTATGGGGCTCTTGCTTCTTCCCCAACTACTTCTGATTTCCTCTCTATTCTGGGTGCTCAGATTACTCCACTGTACAAAGAAATATGCAATTTAATTCTTTACTGATAGCTAAGCAATCCCCCAAGTCAAGCTGTTAGTTACTATTGGTCAACTCAGTAAATCTGAGATGCTTTACTAAAAGGGCAGACATCATCTAATGTCATAATGACAGGGATTAATAGAGAGGGATAAGTGAAATAAAAATACCAGTGGTAATGTAATATTTCATTCTGTTTGTTTGAATCTATTCAAATATAAAGATAAAGGTATTTCCATATTTATTTTTGAGAAATATAACTTGAAAGGTTATAGATAAGATAATAAAAGAACTCTTAAATTTTTCCATGTTTCCATGGGGAAAGGTATGTAAGCAATTGGTAGGAGATGAAAAACCCCATAAAGTAGTGTAAATAGTAAATTTATTCTTATATAATGTCAGTTGGGTTTTTATGGTGATTTATATCACCTCTTGCCAAACAGAGATGTGTCTAATGTCCTTTTTAAGTATGAACTGATTTGCTACATACAAATATTTATCATAAACTTTGCTAACTTACACAACTGAGTCTACACCACTTTAACTATGACTGTTTGGCAACAGAAACAAAGACTACACTAGGTCCTATGTACAATAATTTAAATCTCCGTGAGTTTTTTAATGTAGTGGATTTTATCATAACATGTATTTTTCACCTTAGTCTCAAAATTCAAAAGCACTAAAACAGAAGAACAAAAACTGTATTTTACTGCCCAATTAACAAATTTAGTTGCTTATCCTGTCAGTCAGTGAATTATAATGCATCAGACACGAATCAGTGAGAAACTACTTAAACTTGCACCTTGTAATCAGAGCTACAAATTTTGGCAGCAGGCCACATAATCTGGCTCTAAATGTGCAGCATTATTTTATTCCAGTAACGTATTAACAAAATGTACAACTGTTTTGACTTGGTGGATGATCTAACAACATCCCGGCAAAAAGCCTTTGTCCATTTTTTACACAAATGACTTTTCCTTGATGATAAATGCATTTTGTAATTTTCATGATGAATCAGTGGGAGAAATTAACTGTGGCCTTCCAGTGCTCTATAATTTTTAATATCACTGCTTTGGAAATGCAGGCTCCAATTCAACACAAAGTGAAATCTTTGTATATATTGTGCCAGAATTTCTTTATTATTTCTGCTTGTAATCCCCAGTCCTGGCTAATTTGCCCTTCTAGAGCCCATAAGCTTTATGGTGCATGAAAAAATGTAAAATAAGATATTTACCTACAACAAGATTTTATGACCGCTTTAGATGCCTCGTTTATGTCGTTATGACATGTCTTTCTATTCTAGGTGCAGAGTACACATGAATGAAGAGTGAGTTCCCAAAATACAGACGTATTCTAAGTGAAAATAAATGGCACAGTCACATAGAATTGAGATTAAATTTAACACAAGACTTTGAAGTAAGTGCCTTTAGTTTTTCTGTTTTCTGCATATGCTCTGCACAGGTCATTAGGTATGTGTTATCTCACTTTGGTTTGGTGGCACGCTGCCCAAACTCACCTTACTTGTTCACTATATTATTTCCAACACTACTGCTTGAACACTTTCCAGAGCTGCTTAATCTCTACTGCATTATTAATACATTCTCAAAAACGGGGCCCCAATGTTTCAATCAATCCTTATTTCTCACTCCTCCAAAATTATCACTGTCAGTTTACGTTTTTTCAGTTCTCTGTGTCCCACAGGTATGCATACTCCATCCCTTCATCCCATTCTTCCTAAAATTTTGTATAAATTATAGTCTATAGTCACTATCTCTATTTGGCAATGAGCAAATTAATCTTCTAGTTGGTTTTTCTCCATCACCAATTTACTAATTCTGTGTTCATTCAGATTCCAAGTGGCTTTGAAGTATATTTATAAAGGTTTTAATGATACGATTTGTATTTTTTAACAGCTGTTACTGAAACACAATATTTCTTTTTTTTTAATTTAATGCATTTATTTCCCTTAACGAGGCACTGAGTTTTGAACCCAAGGTCTCGTGTGCACCAAGCATGTGCTGTATCACTAAGCTATAACCCACCCACTACACACAATCTTTCTTGATTATCATGGCAATCTTACCAACTGACCAAAATTAAGTTTATTATCTTTTCACTAAATTTCTTTCTTATTAACTGCTTAATTTTGAAAATGACTTCACAACTGACCAAAACCAACTCTTATATTGAATCATACTCAGCTCCTCCTGTCTTTGGCCAATGGCGGCTGGTGCACTTCTGCCCTCTTATCTGTTATACCACCACTCCCTACTTCACATCAGGTCATATGAGCTTTTTAAGGAGGCTACAAACTTCCTGCATCTTCTCTATTTCATCCAGGCTTCTCTCCCCCACCACAGCGTCTTGTGAGTTTTAAATCCCAGCCATGCTGATCAGCTGCTCCCTGGTTCCAATCACTCCTGTGATCCTTTTAGCACATTCTTGTTTCCCTTCTTTCACCGCAGTCCCTTCTTCCTAGGAGGATTCTCCTTCACTCTCCCTTTTGAGCTCTTACTCGTTCAAATCATTTCATTCTCAGTTTTCTCAGTTCAAACTTTTGTTTGATCATTGTTTATATATTCTTTGTTGTCCCTCAGGACATTAAAATAATGTCTTTCTCAAAACCCTTATCTGTCCCTTCTATACTTCCTTTTGTAGTCTCTTCTCATCACGGGATTATGAACTTGTTAAGGGTAGCGATGATAACTTGTTCATGGATTTTTGCCTTCACAGACCTGGTGGGATGCTTAAAATACATGCTCGACAAAGGTACGTTCATCTCAACTACAGATATTTCATGCATATTTTCTTTTTAATATATGGCCTCTTTTTTTCTCTGTCTATTCAAGTATTAACCATGTCAGTAGTAGATTTGATTCTCACCCATCCTTCTGTTACTCTTTCGGCAATTACTGATCTTCCCAATTAAGATACCCAATTGTCTGGTACATTCAATCTCTATTATTCAATTTAGGACTTGTGTATTGTTCTTGGGTTGTGTTATCCTCTACTGCACCAGTTTCAATTTCATGACCCAAGACTATTAAATGCTTAAGGGCAGAAAACATTTACATCCCTATACTTCAATGCTGCAGAGTAAAACAATTTCTTCAGATTGATACAAGGGAAACAGTTGACATATCAATATACAAGTAAACGTGCACTTAAAATGCATTTTGCTTTACTAGTCTATCCATTATTTTTATTATCAACCATGTATTGAATAATCTGGAGATATCAATATGTACATTTTGAGAAGCAAATGCCAGTGATACAGTAACTGAGGATATAAGACATCACTCACTTACCTCTAATAGACACCACTTATCTCTTATGCCAGAGCCCTCTGGGGATAATACTGTTCTAGAGAGACTTTAAAATTTCTCCTTATAAGAACAATACATTTAATGAGCAAAAAATAAAGTTAGTATTAGAGACTTTCAGATCCATAATAAGAAAGTTATTTATTCTGAAGAAATTTCACTAATCAATGCACTTTAGCTGTTAAGTACATTAATACATTACAAGTTCAAAGCAATAAATAGGCTGATAAAATTGGACAAAAATACCATAAATACTATTCCTTCATTCTATATCTAAAAGGTCTTCTCTTTTTATCACCATTAGACTTTTCCTTGCAATTTTGTCTGCAGTACAGTTCATATGCCCAAAGGGTATAAAGAAAGAAGAGAAAACACAGCTAAATCAAAGAGCCCTCAGCTAACACAGCAGTCAGTCCCTTACAGAAAGCGTAGATTATTCTGTTTATCTGGCGACCACAGTCTTCCTCTGCTCTTGAAGATCTAGCTCTAGATTTGGATGCCGTTTAAAGTTAAAATAAAGAAGAAGAAAAATCAGGAAATCTAGTTAGTCAATCACATTAGAATCACTTCAGTTTATGAAAACTTATGCTAGGCAAAAAAGGTCTATGTCAGTATTTGTGCTAGAATCACAGAGGCCAATTGAAAAGCCAAGTTTCAGAGAACCGGAACCAAAACCCAAAAGCTACCAATTATTTAAAAACAAAACAAAATTCTTTAAAAAAGAAAAAAATCCTTTTCTGTGATATAGTCATATGAATGATTGAACCCAGGGTCTGGGTAGACAGTGCGTTATAAATATACGGGCAGAATGGCTTAGCTCGCTGCAGGCAATGCAGAAACTTGAAAGTGCCCAAATCCTTTTGCACATGGACCAACATAAAGCAAGGGTCTAGGAGAATGCACAGCTGTCTGATAAACAGAGACACGGTAACACATCTCTAATATCAACTTTGCAGCTCTTACTGATATTTCACACATGTTATCTTGGGATAAATTAGAAGGATATGCTCGCTGGCAAATTTGAAATGAATAAAATATCCTTGGAAATAGTATTCCCTTAAGTTACACAGACAAAAAAGTTTCTTATATTATGGGAGCTCCCTCTCCCCTCAATAAAAGACACCTTGTCCTGAGGACATCCTTGCCTTCATACACCCTTTGTTTTAGGCCATCTGTTTCTAGTTTGATAATGGCTTCACTTGTTCAATATCAGGGCCTTTCCTAATGTGTAGGTGACCTGCTTTTATTTAATTTTGAATTTAGCTTCTATTCATTTTACGATCGTACTATTTTGGTAATTGCGTACAGGCACCCAGAGGGATTTTGTAGATGGTAATATTAAAAATTAATAAGTGAATGAATTGGTATGATGATTTATATTACAAAGGGAGCCCATAAGGCATCAGTAAAAATAGTTTGGACCTAGCATCAGGTTACCAGTAAAAATGGTATAACACACAGCCACAGTTATTATCTTAAATATAAATTTTTACTTTCTTTCCTGTTCTTTCCCTAGCCTCCTCCTCCTCCTTCCCTCTCAAAATCCTCTCATATTTATTGAGCCCTGTGCAGTTCTTCTTTCGGAACTGACAATCCGTCAGTGCCATTCATTTTCCCGGCTAGAAACTGTAGGTGCCAATCTCTCTTTGTTCCTTTAGACCTCATCTACACCATGGCTGTTCCTTCTTCTTTAAAACTTAGCTAATCCCTTCTCTTTCCCTCCTCATTCACACCATCACCAGAATTGAGCCAGATTTCTTAAAATGAGTAATTAAGCTGGTAGAAATATTTTCCTCATGTTTTAATGCCTAGGCTTAATCACTTAGTATGTGTAGCCTAATAACTGCAATCATCTGAACAAATGAATGTGAATCATTGTCCAAATATAAATCGTTCCTGAACAGTGATCGAGTGTACAGTAGTTTTATTTAAAATGTTTGTGATAATTAACAAGATTATACTGAGATGCTTGTTTTATGAATTCAGTTTTTTGAAGATTTTTTTTAAAGTATGTATTCATTGATTCACAATGAGGAACTAAATATTTGAACGTAATAATATCTTATGTAATTGTTTTAATATTACACAGACATAGCATGTAGTGAATGTTTTTTTCAAATTAGAAGAAATATTTTCAAAACCAATTTCTTTATACTATTTACCCTCCCATCCTCCCCTCTTTTTTTTTTTTTTTTTAATGTAACATCTATTACTAAACTTTCCAAGTATTTACTAAGGACACTTTCTTTCAATTCTGTGTCAAATGAAGTGGAAATTTCCAGGTGTTATTTTCACGTTCTACATTCTCAGAGTTAGGTACCGATGACTAATTAAATCCACCAGCAGGTGCAGAAAATTGTGCCTGCAATTAATCACACCTGTGCAATATTTTGCCTATGAGGCAAAAGCTAGGCTTTTGTAAAGTTGGTTCTGAGCTTTCTGTCTTGAAACAAAATGTTTCTAGATGCACTTTTTAAAAATTCATATTTCAACAGGAAATAGTATCCTGTTTGTTTCTACCTGAATATTATAGTTTGTAAGAAATTTAGTTCTTGAATCTAACTTACATCCATTAAACTATCAACATTTAAATCTGATAAAAATATCTTTTATAATTTTAATAAACTATTTTTTCTACCTCCAGCTATATGTGTCCTCATAGGCTAATAACTTACTTGAATATTTAATCAAAGCAATATTTAAATGATTATTTATAATTTACAAATTTCAGATATATCATTATGCTAACAATATTTTCCATCTTTTAAATTATTTATACTTCTTTAAACTTCATATTGTCTCTACTATGTAGTGATCTATCAATATAATTCATTGATTTACAAATCTCTGAAATAAACAAATTCATTTCTAGCAATAGTGGGAATTTACATGTGAAAAGAAAATTGTTAATATAATTTAATGTTTGCTTATTTGGTATCTTTCTTCTTCTTAAATCCTACTAGCAAGTCTAATTCTGTTAGACTAGCAAGTCTGAGTCTGTTTTCGTAACTCTCTATTGATTGAAATCAGCATCAATGCCAAATGAAAGATGAGGAAATTCTAGCCTCGAGAAACTGTGTTTGCTAATTGATTTACTATTAAGAGTGATACAAATACAGGAACAGTACCTTTGAAAACAACATGTAGGACTCGATTTTTGTCCAGATGTATGTATCATGTTTTCATTTAAGTATGTAAAATAAATGAGCACAGCATTCTCACATACCAGATTAGAAGGAAAAGTAAAGCAGCTTTTTACATTCATTTCTTCATAGTTACATTTATTTTGCACTTATTTACATTTAACTTGCCGTTATTAATACTCTACAATGTTCCAGGCACTGTGATAGGCACAGAGGATGCAAATCAAGACACTGATATTCCCTCTGAGGAGTATATTCTAGTCAGCCTCTTGCCATCAGAAAATTACAAAATCATTCAATTATACATTATGTGAATGTTTGTGCAGAATTATATAAAACCCCAGATTAGGGAAATGATAATGCTTTTATAAAGTTTTTAGAGAAATACTGTCATGTAGTCTTCAATTATTTCAACACTACAGACAAATTATACGTGAATACTTTAATAAATCACTCGATACGTTTGTTCTAAGCAGGTACAAAACTCCTACTAAAATTTTAAGAATTTCAGACTGTCCTTTATAAAATAGTATTTATATGTTAGTCTGTTGTGCAGAAGCCTTTAATAACTCTCTAAAGGTAAATGGATAAAATCGTAACTTCTTACCTTGTTATTCTTGTCTCTTAAAAACATGATTCATGTGCCTTTCCACCCCTTCTCTAGAATGTTCCATATATGCCTTGATCAGTAAATGCTCATTGAGAATGGATTGATTACGCCCAAGTTAGTTTATAGGAGGCAGCCCAACAGACATTCAATACATATCACTGAACAAAATCTCTGGAAGGAGCGACTTTATCCTTTATATTCAGGAATTTTCTTCTGAAATTGGAAATGGCGGATTGAGAAACTCTACACCCAGATCAGGTAAGGGCTTGGCTCCTTTCTTAGCTGTCACGTTGTAGCTCTGAGACCCTCCGCTAGCTAATACTCTGAATTCTGTGTCACACTAGAGTGGGAATGACAGGAAGATAGAAAATACCAACTGTTAATTCCTCCCTCTGTGCCCCATGTGGTTTTCAACTAGGGTCGGAGATCAAAGAACAGTCCAAGAATTGGATTCATGAGGGTTTAGTGTTTCTAGTGAATAATTTCAAAGACAGCAATGCATATAGGCTGCTAACCTTTCGAGTTTTCAGAGACCAAAAGAAATTAAACACTCCAGCTTCTGATAGCTAAGAACATAAGTACTGTAGTAAGAGGGAGAAACTAGGCTGAGACCAGAGAATGAATGTCTACACACAATCAAGGTAATATATTTAAATATAAGCACACTTTATGCAGAAAAAATACAGGAAGAATTTTAAAATATTCTACCTGAAAAACTAGCCTATTGCATATTTGGTGGTTCTGCAAACAAATACACCTGAACCAATATCAATCATTTTCAAAGTAAAAAGAATGACATCTAGCCTGACAGCTAGTGTTCCAATTTTACAACCCTTGCAATTTGCAATGGCAGCGGTATTAAGCCATGACTATTAATGATGGCAGGTCTGCTGAGTGTTACTAGAGTGAAGATTTGATCTGTAAATAAATCCAAATTACTTGCTTTCAGTTTGCCCAGACTTCCCATAATTTGTTTTCCCCCCTTTATGCATACTCAGTGTAGAAAGTTATACTGCATAGCCATTTTTTTTCATTTTATCTTGATGTGATGTATCACATTTCGTCACATCTCATTATCACGTGATTCAGGCTAATGTACTGTGACTACGTCATGGGCTCTGCACCCACACAGGTGCTACACCTCTCCACCTGTCAGAATTCAAATGAGAGGAGTTTGGCATAAATCTAGTCATATTTGATGTTCCTGATTGAATCTGACAAACACACAAACAGCTAGATCTGATACTGGTCACATGCTGTGAAATTTTTGACCAAAATGACACTTTGCTCTGGTAAAATTTACATCTAGTAAAATTTAATTTTCTTTCTAAAGGAAACGGTTCTGCTTCCGTTTCTGTCCTTTCACATTTTTTTGTTTGTTGATGAGGATTCAGTCGAGAGTTCCAAGGGTTTCTTTGCTTGTTGGAAAGCAACACTTGCCTTCTCTATAGGAAGAGGAAGACAATCATTACCTTTTAAAATTCTGCAGTCGGTCTCAGTGTTGAGCAGGTCCCAACCCAGGCGAAGCAGCAGAACAGACCGCATAAATGTACTGAAGGGAGAGAGACCATAGGGTAGCATGCTCTAATTCCTTTTATTCTTTTCTCTCCTTTTAGTGTCTTAGGGACGCTGCGGCTGTAATGCACTGACACAGCTCGCTGACCCACTTTCTAAGCTGTGGAGTAGGTGGCTATTTGTGCTTTTCCTCTGCCTCTACACCAGTTGTGTTCTGATTCCTGAGAGTGACCAGCCTTAAGTATGTGGTGAGCTGCGATTACCCTAAGGGTCTTCAGCAAGGAAACAGATGAAGCCATGTGTATGAGGCCTCCTGAAGGCAGCAGACAATCTCTGAAACATTCAATTGTTAAGACCTTAGTCCAGCGAAACTGCAAAGTTTCTGTAGGTCAATGTTTTGAAAGAATTTTTATTCTCTTTTCATTGAGTCAGGATATAATGTAGTCAATACTCCATGTAAAACCCACTCATTACTGTTACATTTCTGCAGTGCTCTTTAAAGCTGAAATACTTACTGTATTAATTTTTGAGGAATGTTTAAAATTAACATAGTGGCCTAAACAAGTTAAAGCATATTTTATAAATTTTAATTTACTTCTATCATTTTGAGGCTCTAGAATGTCTCATTGATTAAATTAGAAATAGAGTATAAGACTTATTATTTTCTTCCTCAATAGCTCTTATGTCTCCTATGTCTGCTTTGATTCAGATAAATGAAAAAGACTGAACTATATGTACAGATATTTTTTTGACTGTCAACTTTATCTCCTAAGACAACTCTAACAAAACTTTGTAAAAATTTTTGCAAAAAATGCAAAAATGTATACTCAATTTTTGTGAGATATTAATAGTGATCAGGAAAAAATGTTAAATGCTTGGTTAAAAGGTTCGGAAAATGTTGAATTAAATAAATACCTTTATTGCGGAGTTTTTATTTCCTATTTTATGAGGAGTGTGTATTAATGTTATGAATATCCTTTCATTCATTTACTCAATCTTCAAATCATACACTTCTGCAAACCCAAGGAATCTTCTAGGCCAAATGATAAGTAAGTCACCTGCATGGAGCTCTGTGCTCCAGTGGGGCTCATAACTCCATGAGCCTGATCAGAACAGTGAAGATAATCTTGGCCGAACCAACAATTCCCCTCAACACAAAGGGTATACACTGGACATGTATGTTAAGTGAGAAATAATGATTTGCATGTTTTCACCACTACTTTCTGTGCTCTGACCAGACCAGACAGAGGTAAGTGTTCCGTGTCCAGGACTTCATTGTCGGATACAAGGATGAGTAGAACTGAGAGGCATCCAGATGGATGGGACTGATCTACATTGGGAAAGGGAAGCAGTAACCGGTGGGAAACGGCATGTGTGTGAAAGAGCAGGAGGTGAAATTCGAGAACCTATGAGGACTAATTTAGCAAAATGTTTTAGGGATTTCAAAAGTAAGAAGATACAGATTTTATGAAGATCGTTATGGTTTGAAAAGAGAGAATAGGAACCAAAATGAGGAGCGACAACTAAAAAAGGCCAGTTGCACATTATGAATGAAATCTTGTAAGACAGTATTACTTTTCAAAACATTTTTGAATGTTGGAACATTTTGAATTAATTATTTTAATGTCTCACAATGTTTAGGTGAGGCCACCAAGTAGCTTGGTTGTAAAAGGTTATACAAAGTTTCCAAGAGTTTTATTATGTCCTTAATATCACCAATTTAAATTATCCAATAAGCTATGATATTCATTTACGGCTCTCAAAATCTAAAATCCATATTGCCAAACCATTATATCGAAAGTGGCTCCCACAAATACTTTAAATATTTTTTTAATTATTGCTATTTTATATACCTTCTCATATTGTGTTGCTGACTGTTCTAAACATCAGTTAAACAATCGGTATCAAATATTATCTTGAGTTTGATATCCAAATAAGTTTCAAAAAATAACTGTAAGTTAACTGTACAAGAACAGGAAAAGTCAAATTACCATCAGATTGCAGAATCTTTTATACTATGAAGTGAAAAATAACTGTTTTTTCAACCTTAGTGTTATACCAGGATGCACTGTTTCTGTTGTCTGTGGTTCCTATAGGCCTAAAGTATTCATTATTCCAAATATTTTTATCGCAACATCCAATCATAAACTACATTATGTAAGAGAATTACATATGTACTATGTATTTTCCGTATTCTAAAATTGGTAAAACTGCAGTATATATTTAATATACAGAAAATATCATTTGAACAACTCTAAAACTAAGTATTTTTAAATGAGAATTGGTAAATTATTATCCTGTGTTCATTTATTCTCACCTTAGCTGATTCTTTTCAGTACTAATAAGGAGAGTTTCACAATTATAAAGTGAAAAGTGCTTAAGTGAACTTATCTCTTTTCTATTTCATTTCTGAAAAACAAATTCTCTGCTTAATTGGGTCACTGGGGATCATTGCCAATTACTAAAAAAAATCCAATGTGATTTTGCTCATCAATTTTAAGAAAATTATGTTGGAATGCACAAGTAAACCAAGCAATTTGAAAATTTCATTTGCATTAAAATAGCATTTGGGGACAAATTCTCAACATAATTCTTGGGAAATTCACATTTTTCTCAAAGTCTGAAACAAGGAAGAATGGGATAAAACATTTTGAACAGTTTAACAATGTGTCTAAAAAATAAACATATTCCATCAAATTTCATCAAACTAAAAAAAAAAGATTAAATTGGAAGGAATCATCTTATAGATAATTTAAAAATCTTTTTTGTCTTCTAATGTGTTTTTAAAAGGAAGGTTTTATTCAAGCATGAAAATACATGGCAGGTTAATCACATAGGTCAGAGCTATTGATAAAGGCAACCAATAAAACATACATCTCAAAATAAAAAAGGGATGAAACTCATGTGGACTATATACAAGCGTGTAGAATGGTTGTCAAACTACCTTATGTCTGATAAAGGAGCATCACCGCTTTTCATCAGTGCTGGCTTATCTGTTTCAGAATGCTCTTAGTTGCTGTTGTTTTATATCTGTACTCTCGAGTGTGTGGTGTGGGAATGTGCGCATACGTGTGCACGTGTGACTTTGTGTGTTTACTTTTCTTCTGACATTAGAGGAAACTGGGCAAGAACAAAAAAAAATTAAGAAAAACAGAAGAAAATGATGTTTTTCCTGGTAAGTCATGAAAGGCCAATTTCCTAAGTTGAATGAAGATTAAAGCAACAGGAAACTGACAAACCAATAGACTCAACTGCTTGATTCTTAAAAAAGACTGGAAGGGTCTAAGAGTTACATAAAATTGCAGACAGTCAGTTATCTCTACGAAGTAGTTATTTTTTAGACTACTTACTATGAAATAATAAGGATAGATTTTTACTTCAATGAATAAAATTAGATATTGGTAATCAATTCCACCTAGTTATTTGTATCTCTTTAAATCCTGTCCAATATTGGCCACCAACTCACAATTATTGATTAATCATAGTATCTTGCTGTTAGAAAATAGCAAAGAGGTAGAAGTTTCTAAGAGAAAACTACCTTGCAAGAAATGAATACTTCGGTGTTAAATGTAACTATCGATATGCTAGAATTACACCTGCCATGTTGCTGTGTTTCCTATACATCGTATCTGTTATGTCCCTGCATTTCTTCACTGTCTTTCTTGTTAAATAGATATTTTAGTGTACTGTTTTATTACCTTTGTTATTTTTTAAACTATATTTTAAAGTTATTTTCAAAATGGTTATTCTGAGGAATTAAAATGTGCATTTTATTAAAAAAAAAAAGAAATGAATATTTCAGAATTTCCTAATAGGGTGAAATGTAATCTCTGCTTGAACAAAAACAGAGTTAAAAAAAAGTTTAGTAGGCAGATGACACTACTAACCATTTAGCACTTACATTAATGTAAAATCTATATCCATGTAATTTCCTTCTATTTGTCATATTTTAGATATTTGAAATTATAAAGAGTAGGAGAATCACATTTTCTTGATAGACTCACAGACATGTTAAAAAACTTATGTCCCTTCTCAGATTTCTCTAATCCAGGACAAGACCCTTGTTTCCTTCTACTTGTCTTCATATTCACATTCAATTTCCTTATCAGTTCTCCCAAGAGACTGTGTATTTTCTTTCCAATTAGTCACTGTTGCCCTTTAAATTACATATTGAGAAATACAATATTCACGTGTATTTGAGTAACAAAGCAGAGAATATTCCATATGAATCATTCTGACGTGCTTAGGCAAAGTCTAGCTCTTCGGATGATAATACTACAGTATGAAACTGCCTGAGAATGGCTTACCAAATTGGATGAGAAAAAAATTGCATTTGGAGTGCAAGCCATGCAAATCCAGGCTTAGAAAATGACAGTGATCATCATGCCCATTATCAGAAGAATATTAATTTTGACATGATTTTCCATTCTTGTAATTGGGTTTTAGTCCGTCATCTATGTTCTCCCTTATGACCTCATCAATATATTTTTCACAAGAATAATAATAAACAGAACCTCTTTATATTTGAGGTCACCTTGCATAATTGAAACAATAGTGCAAATCATTGAATATCTGAAAATGTCCTTCTCTAATATATGTGAGACAAACAGGAGCATCACCATTTCTAAAGCCTGAGATAGAGGCTGGGTTGCTTATTCCTAAGTTACTAGCAAGTGTCCTTAAGAGGTCAGGAGTGGTACTCACTTCCTTGGAAACAGGTAATAAACTAGAAAAATGTGTTCCTGGCATTCAGCAACTAGAATAAAGGTAAAAGGAAGGAGCATGAAGAATCTCTGTTCATTTCATAGTGGGCAACCTTATTATGTGGCTCCCCAAAGTCACAATATAATGTCCTGGCATGTTCTGCATGATCATGTGAGTTTAAACTTCTTACAGTCCTATTTTTCTAAAACAGTATAAGAAAACCACCAATTGTCATCAAAACAGAAATTACAATAGAAATGATGAGCACAATCTTTTGTAGAGATTCACAGTGAACTGCATTTATGCTCTCCCCACCTTACCCCACCTGCTTTGTTGAAAGCCTGCCTCTGACATTCAGTACAGAAAATGGAACAGCGATTCTCAGAATAAATTATTAGAAAGAAGAAGGGAGTTATGGAATCCAGAGCCAAGAATAACAAATCTGGTAAGAGCAGAGGAAAGACAAACCTACAGACCAACACCATCAGATAGAACTTTATGGACAATTCAAATGTTCTGTGAACTATCAAATATAGTAGCCATTTGCCACATGTGGCTATAGAGAACCAAAATGTGGCTAGTGTGACTTAGGAATTGTTAATTTTTCTTATTTTAAATTGGAATGGCCTCATATAGGTAGAGACTACACTACTGAGCAACATAGCTACAAGACTATGTTCATTTTTATGTTTCACTAGTCTTAAACCTGGTGTTTATTTAAAAGCTACATCCTATTATCTGTTAACAAGTGGTAGGTTTCCTTCTCTCTGAAAAAGAAATATCAATTCATTTAAACAAACATGAAGTTGTTATATCTTACATTCTCCAAGGTATTTTATAAAATAAATGTTGGAAATACATAGTGGCTTCTGTGTTTCAGCTCACCATTGACAGCAACGTGATCTTAGGGAAGTCAGTAGTGATCTGAGTCTTAGTTTTCCTCATCATCAAATGAAAGTTCAGAATAGGTCATCAAAGTCTCAAATCAGTTATAAAATATATTTGTTACAAAATGCCATGTATCATAGGACTGATGGGTGTTAGGCAGACAGAGATTCTCAAGCAAGGTCATAGTATATATCAACTGTGGTGAGGCTGCTTCTTTAAGTAGGGTGCTCAGGAAGACCTCTCCGAGGATGGGACACTGGAGCTGCAACCTGTAGAAGTCTTACATGTGAAAATCTGAAGGATGAGCAGTTAAGGTGGAAATCACAGTAGATGCATAATTTCTGAGATGGACATGGGTCAGAAAAAGGTGTAGCTAAAATACAGGGAACAGGGAGAGGGGGCTAGGATACCAGAGCAGAGAGTTCAGCAGGGCCAGATAGTCACTTCCTGATAGCCTTGGTTGAGAGGCTTGGAAAATGGAAATCAGTTTGTTGTTGTTTTTTTTTTTTAATTCCTTGCTTGCAATCCTCATTGGTCTCCTTGAACATAGAATAAAAAGCAAACTCCACTTTCGAAGTTAACACTCTAGTTGCTATGTAGTGAATGGATAGTAGGAAGTACAGAGATGGAAGCATGGAGATTCCATAGAAGGCTGATGCCACATTTAATGATGTCTTCATGTATTATCTAGTTGGGTAACTCGTACTGCCAATATATTATTCTGTTTTTCTCCCAAAGGGATTGCATAGATTTATTCAAGTAAAGAACTATGACAAAAATAGCTAACTGTTTATCAAAGATTTTTACTCTCCTTTCATCATGAGAAGTAATGCTGGGAAGTAGCTGCTCAGCCAAAGACTCTATTTGCAAGTTTTCTTTGTCTTGGTATGGCCATGTGAGTAGTTCTCATGAAGTTTATATGAATATAAGTGATGCCTGTCTCTTCTGGATCAGGGTAATTAAGAAGTAGGTGTGCCTTAACTCTTTTCCCCTTTCCTCTATTGGCTAGATGTCTTTCCCTCCTTCACTGAAATACTGGAAGTCATATCTTTGGAAATGGCAGAAACTCCATTCTCCTCGGTCCCTGAATGACTGCATGGAACAGAGCCCCCTCACTGCTCCAACAAGCCAAAATACTCATGTTAGAATGTTCCTAGGCCAAGTAAATTTGTTTTGTATTACACTCCTAAAATATCAGGACTTTTGCTTTCTTCACAGCTAGGCTTTCCCTAATTAGTAAAGAACCCCTCCACAGCAATGCCTGTGTTAGGTAGTTAGATAAGTGGGGCCACCAGGCAGATAGATGGAGGAGAAGGAGGGTGGTCTGGCAGATGACAGTATGTCCACCTTCAGAATAAAGAGGTTTTACTTTCTCCAAATGAGTGCCAGCAAGAAACTGGTTAGAACCTGAAGCCACAACTGTGCCGTAGCAACAAGGACCTCACCAGACATGACCCCCAGCTCATTGTAATATAATTAGCATTGCTGTTTAGTGCCTCTCCATGGGTTTTTCTGTGTGCATCATGACTAAGGACATGCATAAAAGGGGATGAGCATGACTCAGCACTCCATGGTTAAGAGCTGTCAATCAATCAAGAGACCACCTCTAAGCGAGGGTACAAGGGAAGGGGCAAATAAAGACCAGTGTTATCCATGCTTGGCTCGGCCTGCCTCCTGTTCCTGGAGGTGTACTTTCCCTTGGCTAAATAAAACCTTTAAAATCTTTCGCTACACAACACTTCCATCTCTCGTTTGAATTATTAACTTTTTGGTAAGACAAGAACTAGGGTCTTTTCTCTCCCTCTTTTGGGGTAATACTTGTACCAACACATTATATATTTCTTTCAACCAGTACAATTCTCCATGTGTGTGAGTGGAGATGAATCTTTAAGGCCTTACTGGACTAACGGCTGACTGGAATCTAAAGCCATGGTCCAAAGCCTCAGGGGATCTAGTTTACAGGAATACACCAAAGAAGATCACTTTTTTAGTTGTCAAAAAGTAGAGTTTGAAATATTTATTATACAGATCTATACGGAGCCCCAAGAAAACACACAATACAGGGTTTGTCTACTTCATGATAAAACCAAAGTATAAGAGACAAAAATTGGCCGTTGTTTTTTGTTCCCTTTGAGAAGGAGATCTTTAGGCAATACTCCAGGTAACTTCAGACAACCAGAACTCTATCAGTGCAAAAAGTACTGGTCACTTGAAATATTTACATTCTTAATTATCTCTGAATACTAAAATCACAGCTAATTTTTCTTGATCTATGTGAATAACTCTGTTTTTATAATCTTACAGAAAGTATGCTGCAGGAAATACTCACATATTCTGTATCTGCACTCCAAGGAAACAAGCACTTGCACTTTAACTCCAAATTTGCATTAAATTGCTTGAACAGTTGTCAGAATTTATACCGTCTCATTTCCTACCTGGGTTATTCACATAACAGAATCGTGTTTGCCTAAAAATAAAGTCAATTCTGTGGGCAAAAAGCATAACTGCAAAACTTAGCTGGAGAAGATTTACGAACAATAGGGTTTATATTTAGAACAATACAGTATTTGAAAAGGAGCATCCATTTTCTTTTATGCTAAACAAGCTATACATTCCATTTGCATTTCTGCCGCATTTCCGCAAGATTATTTGTTCAGAGAGCTGATGTTATGACTAATTTCATTCACATATAAGAATAAATGTAGCTGGCTTGAGAGGGGAAAAAAAAGTGGTAACGCTAAGCGGTGTTCGAGAATGGGGAATAGAAAAGACCGTGACTTTCTGCAGCAGTCCAACTCGGAAAATTTGGTAAATCATAGGACAACTCTAGGAGACATTTTTGGTTGAGATAGTATTTGAGGCATGGTGCAGCCCAAATCACAGACAGAGGTTGGAAGAAACAGGACCCCAGACAAATGTGAGAAAAAATTCAGTCTTCCTGTTGGTACGACTTTGCTATTTCCCGTTCCCCTTTCTCTGTTAAACACAAACACACACACACACACACACACACACACAAACACTCACTCACTCACTCTTTATGATATTCCTTGGTTGCCCAGATCCCTCCACTGGGTTTTACCTTTCGGCTCTACAGATTTCCATTCTCTGATATTCATGTCATTCTCCCATTATTACTACTCTTTTTATCCCCAGTACATGGCCTATAATCTGACTGTTCCATCAGGGCAGGAATACTATGAATTCCTTTTCTCCTCTCTCCCATTTCATTGGCAGACACCACAATTGATTATAACACTCTTCCCAGTTAAGTCCCCAGGCACAGACTCAATCTATACTCTAGGAGGCACAATCTATTGTCTGAATTAGTACCTGAGTGTCATAAGGTAGCATTGCTTACTACAATAAACGGATTATTGACATAAATAACCCTCTCAAGGTACTTTTCTTTTTAAAAATAGTTTACCAAAAAAAGTGAAAACTATAAAGTGTAAAACATGCCTGTTAGCACTTACTGCCAGATTGGGGGTGGGGGGCAGGTAAGGGGAGGAGAACAACTACTAAACACACACATGGTGACAATGACAATAAAAAGATGTGGCACCCATTTGGCCTAGCCTGCTGGGGTAGTGGGTGGCAGGTGGGCAAAGAAAGGCTTGCTAACAGAGTAACATCTGAAATGAGTTTTGAATTTTTACTCAGAGTTATCCAGACCAACAATGGCACAGAGGAAAAGTTGGGAGAGAGAGAGAGAGAGAGAGAGAGAGAGAGAGAGAGAGAAAGGGAATAGTATGATGTGAGAGTACTGGGAAACATGGTAAGAAGTGAGACTTCAGAGTTTTGCAAGAGCAAGATTTTTTGAAAGGGTCAGCTCAAGAAGGAAAGGTTAATTATATTATATGGGTGAATAAGTATTGTATTGCTGGTTCAAAATAAGTATGTGACGAGTGTATATCCAAGAAAGAAAAAACGTTAACTACCACCATGGCAACAAAATGACCTTTTAATCCTATCTTCTCTGTGTCACTATTAGGTCTTTAGAAGGCTGAATGCCCATTCATATTATGCCTATTTGGGGAATTTTGCTATGGTGATATTTTATTTTAGAGATTTTTATCAAGGTTGTTATTGATTAAAAACACAAGTCTTAAAGCACAAGCTCAATATAATGTAATTTTTAAAGCATCTCTATATTTTTCTGAAGTGGAGATCTAAAATCACTGGCTTTATGACATGTGGTACTCTGAAGACTGTTAGGTAATTCTTGGACACATACTGATGCTTTGCTGAGGATTAGTGCCAGATTCTCTTTGGGAAAATACCTGAAAAATAGAATTTACTATTAATGCAAATTATCAAGTTAAACATGAATGAGTATTTCAGTTTTGACCCATACGTTAATAAAGAACCAGAACAAATATAAATCTACTCTAAGGTTTGGAATCTGATTCAAAACTGAGATAATGGCATTGGCAATGCCTGGTAGGAGGCTGAGGGCCATGAAGGAGGAATAAAATGTTCTTTATTTAGTTAAAAATACCAAGATGGCATATGGCTGAATGACTTTGAAATAGCTTTTAATGTTTAGACAGATAGCAAATTAGGTTAATAGTTTGAATTTTGACAATATGGTTATTGGCAAACAACCCATTTTCACTCCAAAGATGCAGAGAAGATTAAAACCTTTGCAATTTTATGCCAGGACATACCTATCAAAAAGTATCACAATTTTATATTCTGGTTTAGCAACAGTAATGTGATTTCAACACTTTTGCCTTCAAATTACTTTATAAAAAACAATTTCAAAAAACTCTAATGAAAATGTCAAATTCTTTTCAAAGGTAGAAGTAGAGAATTTACATTTTTTGTGTATCATTTTTTTAAATATTCAACTCAGTCAGAGATGATGTTAAGCATGAGGAAAATGAAGTAAAAAGCACAATTTTTCCCCTAGTAGTATTCTCTATTTTCTTTAGGATAAGTTAGATCAGATAGGAAAAAATTCAGTGGGAATTTCAGATTCTTATATGTTGACATATTTATCTACATAACATGCTGTTATCATTCAATTCATTAAATACTGCCAATATTTTTTAGCTGTTCAAGTAAAAGCAACTAAACTAGAGCTTGGGCTTGTCTAAAATACAGAACATATGTTTTAAAAATCATAATATTCTAAACAGCTTTCTCTTGTATTACATTATGACTATAGTAAAAATCATGATTTCTGGTACACAGAAAATGCTTCATCTCAATGAATCCACTGAATGATTTACAACTCGAACAAATTAAAATAGCTTCTTCTGAATAAATATGAACATGGTTTTGATATGAAGTTCCTGACACATTTTACAATCACGGAAAAAAAAAAAACAAACCTCTAAGTAGATACTTCAGTTCTTGTTTGTAAAGAAGAAATGACTACATACTAGGACTACTAGGAAACAATGGTGATTATGTAGACATAAGTAAGTTGGATTTCTTCCTCAGGGAAATGAAAATAAATGCTTATATCTAAAATTTGAGCTAACTTCCTGAGGCCTTATAGTCTTAGTATGTTCTTGCATCTTTAAAAGTAAATGTTAATGGATAATATCTGGAGATGCATAGTGATGATGGTTGCACAATGTGAATGTACTTGATATCACTGAATAGTCACTTAAAATGGGTTTAAGTGGTAAATTTTGTTATGCATATTTTATCACAATCATTTTTAGGTAGTTGATGGTTTCCTTATATTTATACTCATATAAATAAGGAGCATCTATCTAATCATACAGAAACGAGCACTGCAAATATAGTCATCTGTTATTTTGCCATTTGTTCTGAAGTATGTGTTACAAGTCTCCACCTATCACAGATAAGAATATAATAGTCCGGCTGGATGGGTAATTTTTCTTTTCTTTAGGTTTGCCTAATTTTTCTCAAGTTTATAATTATCCCTATTAACTATTTCTCAGAAATTTGATATACTAATAAACCTGTTTATTTCTAACATATATTCTAATCTTCGGGGCAGGACTATAAATGGAAATAGAAAAATTACGTTGTTTGCCTTGCCTTGTAAGAGGTACAGATATTTCTAAAATAGGGATGTATGTCAGTCCTTTTCAGACCAACATACCTTTTAAATTATGAATATATAAATTAGGGTAGATTGGAAAAGTACATTCTTTTCTGAATCTGCTTCTCTAAAATTGCTCTGAATGATCACTTTGGCCAAACCTGAAAACTAGCAATAATGCTTCAATGCTAGCTGATCTTCCTGAAAACACAAGTCATCTGTTTTTGAGATGCATGAAACAAAGTTGCGGTGACAGCATGGGACAGAGGTTCAAAATTCTGCTTCACCACTTATTATCTGTAACCCTGGGTAACTATTTAACCCCTCTGTATTTGTTTCTTCACCTGTAAAATTGAGATAATAATATTAATTAGTTCATTAGTTTTGGAGGAGATTAAATGAGTTGAAGCTCTCTTTGAAGCTCTCTTAGAACAATGTCACATACATCATTAGCTTTTATGAATGTTATTTCTCACTATTGCTCTTATCTCCAATGTGAAAATTTCTATTAGAGATGAATAATAATACATTTAGGTTATGACTATATTTATTATACTCAAAATGAATTCAGATGACTGAATTATAGAATTTGACTATTACATTGATCAAATAAACAAAGAATTGTCAAGTTTTCACTTGGTCAACAGACATGTATATAATTACTGAGGAGTTAAAAAATATTTAATTGAATCTTGTTTCAGGATATATGCTTCTCTTAGTATTGTGTTACCTTTTTGGATCCTAAGCACAGTGAGTTAGAGAGTAATTCTGGAAGTTCAAATTTTACGAACACTTCTCTATCCCGTTTCTCCCCACTGCATTATCTCTGACAAAGCGTCTGTCTTCTGGCTGTTGCAATTAGCAGCAATTAATTAACCTTATTAAAAACCAGTGTGAAGCTGATTTAAGCTCCTTTTTTTCCTTTCTTTTTTGTTTTCCTCTCCTTCTGTAAAGCTTAGGTTTTTGAGAAGTTCAACCAGCAGGAATTTATTTCTCTTTTAAATCAATGGATGTCTTACATAGGATTTATTTTCCCTTTAATTTCATAAAGCTTTGAAAAAAAAATACCATTTTGCTGTTTTCTGAATCACTTTATTTATGTATCTATATGATTATTTCACTGTTAGTGTGTGACTAGCACTACCATTATTTTCAGGCAAAGTACATACTTTTCTTTTAGAAAAGGTACCACTCTTCCAATCTTTGTAAACAAAATGATTTGCATGCAAAGCAATGATTTCATAGTTAATCAAAATGCATGTTATGTAACTGTCCTATGCAAAGGAATTATTATTAGTTTTCATTCCTTAACTTTTTTATTGCTTTGCTGATCATCTGCCCTGGAATAAATCAGTTAAATGTCACTGATCAATTATTCCTATATCTAAAACAAGCTTAAGGGTGAAAAATCAATATCCCATTCTGAAAACCAAGTTACCCTGCCCCTGAAATCTAATTATACAAAATAAGGACCTGATAGAAAATATTAGTTCTGCCAAACTCTAATGTTATAAGGAAAGACAGTTATTTAAATGTAACATTAATTAACAAAAATAAAAACAGACCACATTCAGCTAAAAAATTCTGCTCTGCTTATTAACACAGTATTGGTTCATTGTGTGCTCCCTTATTCTCTATTAAATCACTGAGGATCCTGATTGTGGAATGGATTAAAGCAATAATTGGCAACTTATATTTAGCAGAGACTTCTGGGTCATGATTATAAAAAACAGTCTATTGTCTTTATTTAAGAGTAATATTTATTAAACATCCTTAAGTGCTTTATCCTGGGGTGATATTCAAGTTCGTCAAAATGGAAAAGTTGTTCATTAGGTGTATGTAATTGGCCTTGGGCTATGTTTCCGTCTTGCCACAGATTTCCTATGTGCCATGATAAATCACTTCATCCCCTGGTGTAAGAATTCCTTTACTTCAATATTGCCTTCACTTTTCTCCCAGGTAGATTTTCCTAGTCTTACGTAGATTTGATAGGATCTGCAACTCTGAGGTTCCTCAGTTGGTTCTGCATTGTTATAGCAGCTCATTGCCCCTTGACAATGAAACCATACATAATTTCACCCAGCTATATTACCATAAGGTAGCCTCTTAAAATTACTCAATCACCAAAAGGCTCTCTTAAATTCTAAGCCCTTCCTCATTTCCCTCTAATTTGTTCTCCCACTTTGGGGAATTTTCTTGTATAATTATTAATATAACAGCTTCATAATTGTCTACCATTAATAAGTGTCTAATGTATGCATATTTCTATTATAATCCTTACATGGATATGTGTAAAAATTGATGTGTTAATAATTTTGCCCATCCACAGTCATTATGTTTTAATACTTACATTAACTGATTTTCTTCAAAATGATAAATTTCCATAATGATTTGCAAAATTTGTTTCTCCACTTCAATATATCTAAGCATCTTGCAACCTTCCCCTCCTTTCTAAAGATCCTCATGAACACTCTCTACATTTAGTTTAAAAAAACTTGCTTAATTCTTTTATTTTATATCCAGTTTTGCTACCATTGGTCATGTAATGACTAATTTACAAATGGTAATGATTTGCATAATAGATACTAGTCTAGTAATTTTTTTGTTACAAAGGCAATTAACTTTACTCATAGTTTTACTTTCCTTTAATGAGCTCCATGTTTTTCTCCCTTTATGACTTCAAAAGTTGGAGTGATGAAATAATTCAGCATCGCAGAAAGAAGAAAGTCAAGTGCCACCATTCACAAGACAACCAAACCAAACTGAACACTGAAGTCACTAAGGTACAGATTTTTGAGGAAAATTTATATTTAATATATAAATATATGCCAGTTTCTGTACTTCATAGTCTTTAAAGTTATTTGACCTTCACCCAATAATTATATTACTTTTAGCAGATACACCATAGTAATAATCAACTTATAGATCATAACTCATTTTATCTTCTTTAGATTTACATATAGAATTACATCTATTAGGTAGTTAGAAATGAGCACCAGACAAGGGGAGAGGAAGAGGGAGGCAGCAACCCAGAAGGTAACAATACACCGTGCTCAGGATAAGGGGTTCCAAGGACTTACTTTCTCTAAATGAGGGCCAGCAAGGAAGTGGCCAGGATAGAACGCAGCAGCTGCACAGTAGAGAGAAGAACCCAGTTTAACTTGACCCAAAGTACATTATGATGTAATTAACACTGCAGTTTGAGCCCCCTCCCGTAGGTTCCTCTGTGCGCACTGTGGGTAAGAGCGTGCGCAAAAGAGATGGATGTCCCTGAGCACAAAAAACTTGAGTCACCAATCAATCAATCAATCATGAAAACACCCCCTCAGCCAGGATAAAAGAACGGGAAAAACAAAGGGGCGGCACCATTTTTCCTCCCTTGGGTTGGCCCACCTCCAGTTCTCAGGGGTGTATTATATTTTACTACCTTTTTACTTCACTAATAAAATCTTCTGTTTCTTATCATTCTTTCTCTCATTAAAAATTCATTTTTTTCAGGTAATGAAGGACTGAGGTAACTTTTCTCCCCTCCTCTTGGTAACAAATCTATTGATTAGATGTTTTCGATTTCCCTTACACACTGAAATTCCATGATTCTCAAAAAACTGAATATCTGGTTTATCCAAGCACCAAAGATTTCAATTTCATCATATTTTCAAGTTTTATCCCAAAATATAGACGCCAGCAGACATTCTTTTATCCACTGAAGTGAAATTTACCCAACTACATTTCAGCAAATAAAAGGCTGCATACAGTGTATAATCATCTAAATTAAACATACAGTCTACTTGTAAAGAAGCAGTTCAAGACAATAAACTGACCAGAAATTAAAGTACTATGAAAAAGTGTACATTTTACATAAATTAAATAATCCTTAAAACTTTAATATAGAAAAATATTAATCATACATGGAGTGTGTACATACCACCATACAAACATGCATACTTCTATGCGTTGAAGTTAGTTAAGTTCCTTACGATTTTACAAACTTTAATTCATAGCAGTCAACTTTGCTCAATTGAAAATTAAATTCCACTTGTCAGTTTCTTACTTGCTACAACAATCCTCATTTTTGCCACATAGGAATTGACACGTCTTCTTAAGAAAGCAGCTATCTTAGGTTTTTAAACCCACTAAGCTGAACTTGACTCATAGGCTGTTATTGTGCTCTGACACATGCAGATCTAGGGTATCTCAAACAGTGGAGCAGGGGTTACATGTGTGTGGTTAAAACAAGTTAGCCAACAAATTGAAAAGCAATGTGTTTTTAAAACATACATTTCCAAAATTAAGCATGATAGGTATACATTTTAATATTTTCAAGTAGCTTCCTGGCTATTGTACTAAATTGGCTGTCATTCTTTTAGACTTATATAACACTTTACTAAAAACCCACTTAATAACAGCACATTTGAGATCAAGATAGGCACTGATTTTCTATGATCAGTGTAACTGTTCTTAAATCTAAGTCCGTCAATATGTTCTTTCAAAGCTAACTTTCCAATGGCACTTGCAGATTTAGTGGTCCTTTGAGTATCTGGCACATTGGTTTCTACCTATCTTTCTTTTCAGCACTTTAGTGTTCAGGATGAATGTTCTAAATGTTTCATGACATCGTTTTGAAGGCTACAGATTGTTTGTTCATTGGTGTTTGATTGCTCTAAGGGAGTTAACTTCATCTTCCATGTAACACTCAGTTACAAATGGAATCTTTCACTCTCACATTATGTTTAGTCCTTTTGCTCATTTAAGCAAATGTATTTGTAACAACATTTATACTCTAACCTTTCCCAATCAACCACAATTTTAAAAACACAAAACTTAACTGGTGCTTTAATGGAAAATCTCTGAAATCCTTCAACATCTATTATGCCACTCACACTTATGGCCAGCATGTTGTGATCACCATTAACATAGAAAAAGCAATGTCTAGTTATTACCAATAATTGGCAAAAACCTTATGCCCTGTGCCAATCCTTTTATAAGAGATTACAATTTCCTTAATGGAGGAAGATAAATATTGTTGTAGGTCAAAAACAGTTCAATATAAGCAAGTTCAAATATTTCAGCCTAAGACACACACATGCATTTATATATATATATATATATATATATATATATATATATATATATAAAATCTCCACATTTATACTGTACAACTATTATATTTACAAAATAAAATCACCCTGTTTATTTATTGAGTTAGAGACACATGCTCAGCAGTCTGTATATATCAGCTTTTACCATTCATCTCAATAAATATTCTGCTCCCCTTTTAAAGCTGAAGAAACAGACTGAGAATGCTATTACCACCTCAGGAAGAATTAGTGGGAAGATTCAAACTCAGACTGAGTGCAAACCCTTTGGCTTTCTACTTCACCATGCTTCTCTTTGTATCTGTTAGTCATTCAACAACCTCTCCTTTTTATGTTTTTTTCATACTGCTCACCCCAAACTTCAGGGATCATTTCTAGAAACTAAGCAAAACTCTCTATTGCACATGCAATGGAAGAGTAACACTGTCTATTTTTTGCCATTTTTTAATAAGCTATACTTAGAAAAAACAAATACAGTAGCTTCTCAAGGAAATGTTTACTTATCATTTCTGTGAGTCAATGTTTTAGTTTGCTAAAGAGAAAAATGTAACAAAGAAAGGAAAGAAATACTATGATCACAAAACGCTGGAGGAGCCCCCCCTCCCCATACACATTTGTAGCATTAGGGTTGTGGATGTTGCTCACTGAAAGTCTGCATGCTGCTTGACTTGGGAAATTAATGTTGTCTGTGGAATGTTGACTTAATTGGGTTGAAGCTATTAATCCACTCTGTCACCTGCTAATGGTGCCAGAGGATTCCAGTATGTTTTTATCTATAGCCACTTTTTTCTTCTTTTACCTCCAGGCCATATTATGAAGTGAGTAAAGTCAATGCTCAGGGCATTACAGTTCTCAGATAACTATCAAAGTAGTTTTAATTGCTAAGAAGAGTTTTGCTGACAATTTCCTAAATCATGTTTTTAATTTCAGCAAAACTAATGCTGAGATTGAACAGTAAGTTTTACTTGGCTAGCACTGCTACATGGCTGAATTGCCCAGATACTTTAAACCTTTTACATAAAAAAACAAAAGAATTTCATTTAATTTAGATTTTCATTATATTTATATTAATAAAAACCATATACATATAAATGTATGTATCTGTTGGTGTCCTGTTGGAAAAGTGGAACCTGACAGAAATTCAAGCAGGTGTACTAGGGAACTGGTTATAAAGGTGTTCAAAAGGCTTTAAGAGTAAAATGAAATGGAGGGGAGCTAGAGTGGCAGCAGTAAAATGAGGACTGGTTACCTAAGTACCAGGAGCCTGCTACTGCTCCTGACCCAGAGCCAGTATTTGCTGCTAGAGTTGCAAGACCTCTGCCCTGGAGCGACTGGGGACACGGCGTGGTCTCTGAGCCGGCATCCAGGAGCCCACGGTCCCTCTGAGTGTGCACACACCACCTGGAAACTCCTTGAGGAAGACAACCACATCCCACTGCTCTTTACTTTCTGGTGCTGCACAAGGCTCCACCAGGAGCAGGGGAAAAAAAAAAAAATAAGGATTTTCTTCTACCTTCCCTATTCTGACCTCTCAGCAGTGGCTCTAACTGGCAGTGCCTTTTGGGAAGCTAGGAGAAGTAGCCTGGGGAATGTAGTCGCCAACTTTCAAGGGAAGCATGGAGCTGAGAGGCAAAAGAAATGACTTAGCACAGTTTATTTTATTTTACCTTATAATTCTATTTGATTTTTACCATTGATTCATTGAGATGGTATCAGCAAAGTGCCTTTGGCCATGTTTTGTCCAGCCTGTGGATACACAAGAAATGTCAGTACCACAGGTGAAGGTCTTTCTGAAATCAATTTATACTTCTTTGCCTTCTGAAACGAAGGGGACTGAATATAATTTAACTTTTGCTCAGTGACTCAAGGTGAACTTCAGAATGCCAACGCTTATACTATAGGGACCACTGCCTTCAATGAATTTTGAGATGGCAGAATGATGCTTATTCCAATACAGATGAGACTCTGCACTGCTATAATTTTAAGATCTATTTTCTGTTTTTTTTTTTTTTTTTTTTTTGGTCTGGCTAATAAGCAATCAACAATAGCTTCATGTGGTTATCAGTGTAGACCCATTCAGTAATATCCTTACTGCTCCTAATTTTTTTTACAGTGCCTTGTTGTGTGTCAGGAACCAAGATAACCAACATTTTCTAAAATCAGATTTTATAAGGAGGAAATCTAAATGCAACATTGAGTGGCTGCCTGTAAAGGTTTGGTCATGAGCAAAGTACCTGAGTGTACCTGGTCAGAAGACCATTTTTGTCTACTTCATGTTTTCCTCTATTTTCTGGAGTTATGGTTGTTTGCTAAGTGCCCTCCAGGTAGTTGAGATAATGCAGTATTGGCCAGCTAGCAACAACAGGCTAATTTTGTGAATGGCTTGAGATGTATTCTGGATGATTCATCTCATAATAAAAATTATTGCATAATTGAGAGAAATAAATTCTTTCTCTCTATGAACAAAATCACAGCCTCTTTTGCAAATTTGCAAGAATCTGTTGTTCTCTGTGGATTATAAAAAAGGATCTTAGGGAATCACACAAATATTGTCATGCCTTGTGTCTAGATCTCACATTAAATATAGGTGTATATATATATATATACATGTATATGTATGCATATATATGTAACATATATAAACACATGTATATACATATCATATATTTTGTGTGTTGGAAGGGGAGTGGGGAGCATCAGAGACTGAACAGAGAAATACTGGGAATAAAGTATTTTTAATGGCCATAAATCTAATGATATCATTGAGAAAACCTTGACATGTCCCTCTATTGCCCTACAGTAGGACACTATGACCTAGTACAATTAATTGTCCACATATAAAAGTAGCATATCACTTTTATCTCTTGCTTCTGTAATTCTTTCAGCCTTACATTTTGGCTCTTCTTACATTTACTACCTTATTTCTAGCACTTAAAATAATTAGCCCGTGCATAGTGATTGAGACGAAGCTGACATCACAGTGGTACCTTTATCATGCTCTTACCTGCGAGTGGAATGACACCTGAAGGGCATTATGGTACACATCCCGCAAGGAGGGACAGAGTCACATGGGCCAGAATAACAGCTAATTAGTGACAGAATTGGGACAAAACTCAAATCTCTAGGAATTTTATGCTTGAAAACCTTGGGATTTTAAAACTGGGAGGAGCACAGGAAATAATTTCTATAATAATCATACTTAATTAGTTTTCTATTACTGCTGTGAAAAAAAAAACTGCCACAAATATAGTGAAACAACACAAATATATTCCCTTATAACTAAAAGGGGTCAGAAGTCCGATATAAGTCTCATTTGGCCCAAATCAAGGAGTCTGCAGGGCTAGTTCCTCTGTAGGCCTTAGAGGAAAATCTGTTTCCTTGCCTCTTTCAACTTGTACAGGCTGCCCACTTTACCCTCCTGACCACTGTCCTCCCGCTGCCAAGCCATGAGTCAAAGCTGGTTGAGTCCTCCCTTAGTGTCACTCTGAGCTCCTTGTTAGTCTCATCTCTCCAACTCTGACTCTTGTCTCTGGTCTGTTTTTAAGGACCCTTGTGATTACTTGGTGCCCACCTGGAAAATCCAGGGTACACTCCCTATGGTAAAGTTAGCGGACTGGCAAACTGAATTCCATCTGCAGTCTGAATTCCCCTTTGCCTTTTAATTGACATATTTAGAGGGTTTTGGGATTAGATGGTGGACGTTTTGGGGAGGCCATTATTCTACCCACCAGAGTCAGTAAAGGTAATAACACATATAAATCCTCCCATAGCTTTGTTTGCTTGTTATAGAAATCCTATCAGGAAGAAAGGATTAGCGTCATTTTGTAGCAGAGAAGATAACATCCTATGGGCTTTGAGTGTTATTGGTGGAAATTTTTAGAAATTTTAAATATAAAGCCTTAGAATTATTAACATCTTTATTCTGTAGAAGATGATTAATTGAAATTAAAAAGAAACACTACTATTTTCTTTGGGGGATCCATAAAAAATGCTTAAAGTGAGGGTTTAAATAGCCTGTCTTTTGGAAAAGAGGAAAGAAAAAGGATGCTAACAATCTTAGATCCAGTAAGACGTTACAAATGAATATTACTTTAAAATAGCTTTATTTCCAGTCTCTAAACTCTAAGATCTAAAAGTGGACGCCTGATGCAGTCATGAAAGAATGAATCGACACCAGCACTTATTTGTGGTGAGTTCATGTAATAATTTCATCCATAAATTGTCTTCCCAGACCTCCCCTAACATCACTGAACCTCTCCAAGTCTGTGTTCATATCAATAAAAAAAAGTTTATATATATATATATATTTATCAATATCACAAAGTTAATACATGGAAGAAGAGAATTAAAACAGGGTCTGTATACCAAACCAGCTCTATGGTTCATCGCACTTACTTTTCACCAGGGACAGTTTCAAATTTCACATGAATTCATTTAACCATCTGAACACCACTTTATAGGAATTCTATTATTCCCAACTTACATTAAAGACATTGAAGTCTGTAAAGGTTAAGCAACTAGCCCAAAGTGACCCAGATATTAAGTGAGAACATCAGAACTGGAGCTAAATTTGGTGTAGCTCCAAAGGCCACACTTTGAACTCTCTGGCAGATGCACCGGCCTAAACACAGCTCCGTATCCTCATTGTGCATTAGGGCTGTTGCCTGCTTGTTAGCAATTCTGCTCTTCAATTTAAAAGAAAAATACAAAGTAATAAATATTTACTGAGCATCAGAGTGTCAAATAGAGAGTTCAGCGAAGTGTAGGGAGAAGGCCAGCATACTGCTTTGCTTCACAGTCCCTGCTTAGCAATTATTTGTTAATTGATTAGTGAGCATGCTACTCAATGGGCTGACTGCAAAAACACCCTTGCAAATTCAAAGAAGAGTAAGGATATACTGCCATGCACATTAACAAAGACAAAAATGGTGAAATACGGTCAGATTTTTCTTCCCCTTGAATTACAGCGAAGTCTATTGACCCATTTGCAGCTTTTCACCAGTATAGATATATTAAACCTTGACTCTTCAAGAAATACTTCTAAAATATACAATGGCTTCATGTACTATTGATGCATCCATGAACATGTTATGCTACCATGTAAATCTTATACCAACTTTGGATGAAAAGGATATAAATACATTACAAACATACTCTCAAATTAGGAGTGTGAGCCCAATTTTATCAGGTTCTGACAGGTTAATGTGCTGAAAATAGTGGGGTACATTTTCAAAACAGCATGCTCTAATTTACCCATGCCGTTTCATGTTTATTTTAATGGTAGCTGCACAGTGAAATCACCACAAAACACTAAACACTTACCCAACTGTGTCTACCAAAGGAAAGGGAACATTAAATGAACCAAAAAAGGAAAATAATTACTTAACCTTAGCCAAAAGGATGTTCTCCAGTTTCGCTTAATTTCTACGTTCTAATGCTTTAGTAAAATATCACAAATAGGAAGCAATGTAAAAAGATTTTTTAAAAACTTTATATTGTATGCATCATGATTTAAAAAGCAGTGTATTTTAGGACATTAAGTAACCAGTATTGATTTATCAACCTATCAATCTTCCTTCTTTAATAGTCAAGAATTCTCATTAGTCATAACCATATTCATCTCATTATTCAAAAATTCAATGGCACACAATTGGGAGAGTTTCACCTCATCAGATGGCCTCTTTTTTCAAAACTATTAACATCATATCACAGACAAAATATGTTAATCTCACATTGGGTTTTAAAAATGGGTAGGACCACATCTCTAAATTAATGATTCATAAAATCATTTGCAGCTATTAGCCTATAAGGATAAGTACTGGTAGCTCTTTTATTTCACTGCTTAGTGTGATACCATCAATTTAAAGGGGCTCTCATAGGGGATAATTTATATATATATATCACATAATTCACTGAGACCTGTCAGGTTTTTAAAATTTGCATTGCCATGTACAATTACAAGTGTCAAAATAGGAAATAACATTCAGGCAGGAATTCTCTGAAACCTCTTAACTCCTAAGCCCAATCAGGAATCCTGTAAAAGCCAGGGTTTACAGGGTTAGCCAGAGTTCCGTTTTGCCACATAGCTTTCATCATTTAACTCTTTCAAAGGATGAGTGCGCATCGCAATGCTCTGACCAAGTAGAAAGAAGAGAGAGACGCCGTGGGCAGCAGGGAACAGATGTTCCTGCAGCCACTCTTCATCAGAAGGCAGTGCAGTCTCTCTGACTGCCTTTCATCATGCCACTTGGAGAAATGAACATGCCTTTGTGCTTCCGTTGCGCTCTCTAATCAGGACGTGAGCGTGCTTACAGATTTTCATTCACAAGTCCTTACGACACCTTTCTTTTGAAACTGAGTGACAAACAGCTTTTAGTTAGTCACAACTCAGGTATCAAAGGCTAGGATGCATATTTATGGCCATAAAAATACAAATAGGCTTAATAACTCTCTCTGTAGACACCTAATAGGTCATGTAAGGTCACCAGGCCTTGGACACCAGGAAATAGGCATCAATGTGATTCTTCAAACATGTACTGAGCACCATGTACAATCACTCTAAAAAGTGTTAGTAGGAATTGTTTAATATAAATGGATAATAGTTGTCAATATACATTCTATACCTGCACTTCTAGAAGCCAGACAGAACGGTATGTGGGTGCTGCGTAGACTCATGCAAAACTCATGTAATAGAGAAGAAAAATAACTGAAAATAATCATACAAGTGCAGCAGCATGGTATGTTGCCAAGAGAACCAGCTAACCGGTAATAAGCATAACTAGGAAGTCCCAGCTCTGCCTCTAAACAACAACATTAACTTGGGCAACAAGTTACTAATACTTTTCTGGGTCTCAGTTTGCTTATATTTTAAACACATCAGTATTACCAAATCTGAGATGCGATATAATGACTTGCTAGGTTATGGCCTTTGGCAAGTTTCTTAGCCCACCAAACCTTAGTTTCACACATGTGAGGAGAAAGGGGGATGGTAATAATCATGTCTATATTATCAGATTACTGTGGGAACTAACTGAGTTATTTTATACAAAGAACCTAGTGCCTAGACATCTACCTGTAGCAATTATTTTTATTATTGTCATAGTTATCTGTGTGTTCTTAGAAACACTAATTTTGCTGAAGGTGTTTTGGCACATAAATAGCTAAAGTAAATAAATACATTTATTTATTTTTTCAGCTTTATTGAGGTATAATTAATGAATAAAATTTAAGATATTTAAAGTACTCAACATGACTATTTGATATACGTTTACATCGTAAAAGGATTTCTCACCATCTCGTTTCATAACCTCACATATTTATCTTTTTATTTTTCTGGTGGGGGGAACATTTAAGTTCTACTCTCAGAATGAATGTATTTCTAAAGCTAAATAAAATAAATATACATTCAAAAAAGTTTGGAGCATGTCATGTTAAAGTCATTTTCTTTCCCTTCATAATATCCAACAGCTTGTAATAAACTAAAATGCACCATACATCTCCAAGAGAAATGTACCCATGAAGTGTTGCCCTAGATTATTGGAGCACAGAATCCTTACCTCAGAGAACAACTGGTAAATAGAACCTTCTGCCAGAAACATTCTTAGAAATATTAAAAGAGATGATCTCTGAGCTAACTGGGGTTTATGATATTGAGACCGTGGGTGTGTTACATGAAACACCTTGCAGAATATCACTTCTTTTGCCTCATTCTAGAATGAACAGCAGTGAAACAGGAGGCGTGTACTTAGAGCATTCGGAAGGACGACTCAGCTTCAGTTTCCTCAGTGGCATTTATGATTTGGAAGGGCAGGAATTTTCAGATTTGAATCTTCCTTTCCCAGAACGTAAATTTCCTTGCTGAGGAATTGAGACTTAACCCCTCGGTCTTTTGAGTACTCAAGCTGAGGCCCAGAGGTGAATCTGTAGATCACCTTACCAAATAGTCTTTCAAGCCACAGTAACTCTGTGATGTATATTAGTAATCTGATCAATTATTGTGGTAATCAACAGTCTTTTTACCCCCTTGCCTTTAATTAAGTTCTTAAAACATAACCTAATGAAACAGGTATTTAAAATTACTTTGAGTTGATTATTAATACTTTCAAGACAGAATCACAAGATTCACAAATTACTTGCTTAAGCTCTCTGCTACAAAAGAAACTCCACCAGTGCTTCGAACAGCAATTCTTTAAGTTGGTTCAACTTTTTTCCCCAAATGATAATTTGAATTTGTAGCTTTATATTAATTTAACAAAATAAGTAATTCAGTAGCTACTGCAATACAAACCCTTTTTGTAGATTTCATCCTGCTATTCTCATTTCATTCTTTTATGGATACAATGAATTTTCTAACTCTGGCCGGGTGTAAGTGTTTATATGCACAAGGCACTGTGGTCAGTGTGTAACTATCTTATGCGTAGGTATTGTTATCTATGTATTTAAAAATGAGGAAACTGAAGCTATTAAAAGCTTACCAAATTGACCAGATGTTACTCTGTTCTAGGCTATAGGCACTTAAATTCATTTAAATTTTTCCAATAATCCTATGTAGTAGATGTCACTGTTTTAGTCATTTATAGACAAGTGACTAAAGTAATAAAAGTTGCTTGCCCACGTTCAGTTAGCTATCAAGTGCTGGGGTGAGAAGCTGAACTCTGGCTATGTGATTCCAAAGGCCACACATTTACTTACCTGCCTACACTGCATCTCTCTTCTTCCTTTTCTCTCTAACCAACAATACCCCAATCCTATGGTAACCCATCAATCATTCACTTGCAAAACACAGTAATAAAACAAAGTTTGTAAGTGGTCACTTCATCAATTTTTTTTTAAACTCTCTTCAGTCAGCATCTATGTGTAGTTTCAACAGAGTCATAATGAAGCAAAGATCAAGCATCAAAATATTTATTATTAAACAATTAACTACACTACTACTATAATATGGGGGAAATCCTGCAGGAGAAGATAAATTGGAGTGTGAGAAAATATTAGAACTGAGATTTTTAGAATAAAGTAATCTTATCCTTTTAACATTTGTATTTTCTTGGTTTTATAATCTTCATGATACATCACTATTGCCTGCACTTTTATTATTTAGAATTGCCTACACTGAGCTGCATGCTTTAATCATTACTACTCTAATCATGGGGTACACAATCAAAAATGTTTTGATACAGTTGAACTAGTCTACAAGGAATGATACTTTGATAATAAGGACCTTCACTCTAATTAGAGAGAATACAAAAGGAAGAAAATAGCACATTTCAAGCATTCATTTAACATTTATTGAGAATCTACAATGCGTCCAGTACCGCATAGGGGTATATCAGGGAGAAAACAAAGTTTCGTTAAAGAGCTTTGATTCAGGGCAGATAGACCATGCACAGTAAATATAATAAGAAATCAACTACATAGCATGTGATGAATGAGTGCTACAGAAGAAAACATGAGAGAGGGGAAGGAGGGCTAGAAGCACGTTCCAGACGTAAATACCAAAGAATCACCCACCGTGTGACATGTGATGATTGTGAAGAGACAAACAAAATAGCTGTAAGAATTCCAAGGATAGAAAATCAATATCTGAGCAAGGAGTCATGCTAGGCAGAATTATGAGATGGCCCACAATGGTCCACACCCTTGTATAATCCCCTTCCCCTGACTGTGAAGAGAACCTGTAATTTACTTCCAATCAATAGAATTTGGCAAAGATGAAAGGATATTGCACAAGTAATTAAAGCCTCTCATCAGTTAACTTTAAATTAATATTAATCAAAAGGATATTATCCGAGGTGGGCTGCACCTAATTAGGTGAGCCATTTCATAGAGAGTCTTTGAATGAAAGATCTGAAGCAGCAGAGACACTAGCCCCACTGCTGATTCTGAAGAAGCAAGGCTCCATGAATTCTCCAGCAACAAACAAAGGAATTCTACCAACAACCCAAGGGAGCGTAGAACCAGAAGCCTCCCAATGAGAACACAGCCTGGCCAAGACCTTGATTGCAGCCTTGTGAAATACTGGGTAGAGTATCCATCAATCCACGCCTGGAATTCCGATCCATAAACAAATATGAGCTAGAAACGTGTGCTGTTTTTGACTGCAAAATTTGTCATAACTTATCACACAGAAATAAAAAAAAATAATTCAAGAGCTATAAAGTGAGACAAGATTCTGGCTGGGCCATGGAGGAGTTTTGTGCTGATCAGAAAACAGCACTTCCTAGAAGGGAGGTGCAGTCTTGTGGGCTGAAGGCTTAGGGAGAGGATGGTGGTTTTCTGCCAAACAGGGTTTACTGTTCCCCTCTGAGGAGATACAGTCCTGTTCCAGGAAGTGTGACTTAGTGACATCACTGCTGTTCATTTCTTCTGTGCCTTCTGCACAGTCATAAGCAATCGCCCTGGGTAAACTGCAATCAGAGTATGAAAGTCCTACTCAAGGGGAGGCAGATTAAAGCTGCCTTCATGGGTGTGGATGCGGTGACAACAAAAACCATACGTGGCGGAGCAGTGAGACTGAGGCAGGTGTGACAGGAAAGTGAGGGGGGATCTGCAACAGAGCCCTGGTCAGAGACTCAGTCCAACGCCAGCCAGCGTGGGCTCTCACAGTCTGCGCTCGGCTGGCCCTTGATGTTCCTTCAGCTCTCACTTGCAGATGAGAAGACAGAGGCTTAAGAAGAATGAGCTGAGTGTTTATGAACCTGAGCTCTGGAGGTGGAACTGGCTGGCCCCAAACCGCTGCTCTGCCACAGTTTCCGTTGCCTTCACCTTTTAAAGCCTCTCTTTCCTACGCGGGCAAATCAAGCTGACAGCGTAACAATCATCAGATTATTACAAAGGCCCCATGGATTAGTGGAGGCAAAATGATCAGTATATTTCTTTGGCATGTAATAAGTGCTTATTTAATAATAGTTATTATTTTCCAAAGTCATGTGGTCTAGGTGTCAATAAGATGACTCAAAATTTGTTTTTCATTCCTAAAAAGATATATATATGTATGTATGTATCTATGTATTTATGTCCTTCAGAGAGGCTGCAACAGGAAAGTTGGGAAGAAATTTACAGGAAACAAAAACCAAGACAAATGCCATGGAACTGGAAGAAACGCGATAAAACAGAAGCAAGTGACTGAAGTAGCATGGGGACTGAGAGAAAGGATTAATCAAAGTCAGTCCTATGCCCTCAGTTCTAGATGGAGCTAGGACATAAAATGGCCCTTGTTGTGAGAAATGTGACAAGGTGAGAGCAGGGGAAGGGATGTGGGTATGGAGTAACTACCTTCTATTTACACGCCGTACGGTACTTGGCGCAGACTACTAGCTTCAAAGGTTTACACTTCGCCGTAGAAGGACATGATGCTGCAAGAGGAATCAGCACAATTTTGTTTTCAAATAATAGAGGAAGCTACCAAATACCTGCTCATGGAGAATTTGACTAGAACCAGTTTCGTAACATTCTGGGCATTCTCTGGGAGGAGAAAACTGGGTTACTCAATGGCAGACAGTTATCTCTGAAGCCCTGTGGACTGTGCTCTATTATCAATGGATACTTTCAATTTATTCTATTTTTATTGGCAGTAGACATAATATATGAATGAGGCAGGTTTTCAAATAAAGTGCCTGCCTGATTTTACAGTATTTAATGCAGGCCCAGTTACTCTGAGAAAGAAGTCACTACTAATTACTTTATTCATGTGGCTCTGAATGAAAGAAAACTATGAATAAATGTGAATCCCAGCATTACTGATTAAGGTATGATGACTATGATGCTATAATTCATTTGTTTATAAAGGGCTTTATTAAAAATAATTTATTAAACTTGCAAACCCATTTTAATATGTGAATCTAATCTTATTTTCATAGTTATCCACCTTTCTCATTCTGCTGTTGGCACTTACTTGACAAAATATATCCTAAATTCAAGTCACTAAAGCAGAAAAAGACATAGATTTGGGAAATAGCTGTCTCTCATTCTTTTTTTCTCTTTTTCTCCTTATAAAAATAATGACATGTTTATAGTATTTTAATAAATGAGAGTTTGCTCAAATAAGTGAATAAAACAAAAAACAGAACAAATGCCTAAATGGCAATGATGATACTACCTTCTGAAAGACAGGGAGAAAATTTCAATGTAAAATTTGTATGTTGTATTTTTTCATTTCCCTTCCTCACTACCCTCCTTTCTAAATACTCCAATCAACTATCACAGAAAAAAAAAAAGTGAATGAGGACATCATCAAGAATCCCATAACAGTGTTAGGTAGTTAGATAAGTTGGAGCACTGGGCAGATAGGTGGAGGAGAGGGAGGATGGTTGGGAAGATGGCCTTGTGCCTGCCTCCAGCATGAAGGGGTTTTACTTTTTCTAAATAAATGCTAAGAAACTGGTTAGAACCCAACAGCCACAACTGCGAAGTAGTAAAAAGGACTTAACAGGACACGACCCAGTGTTCACTGTATTATAATTAGCACTGCGGTGTGGGCCCCCACCCATAGGTTCTTCTGTGTATATCATGGGTAAGAGCATGCACAAAGGAGAGGGCCGTGCAGAATACTCAAGGGATGTGAACCGTCAATCAACCACAGGACCGCCCCTAAAAGCCAGGATACAAGGCAGGAGAAACAAAGAACCGGCCTTTTTTTTTCCTTTCTTGGGTTGGCCTGCCTTCAGTTCTTGAAAGTGTACTGTACTGATTTTTGCTCTACTAATAAAACCCTTTATTTTTATCATGTTTCAGTCTTCTATTTAAATTCTTTTTCTCAGATAGGACAAAGAATGGAGGTTTTTTTCTCCCCTCCCCAAGGTAACAACAAGGAAAAAAAAATAATCGTATATTTAATCCTTACATTTTATGAATTTCTGGTTGCATATAAAGCAAGACTACTGGCATTTTTGCTATGTCATTGCAATTCAATAAAGGTTTTCAATCAACATTAATTTTACACTAACTACAAATAGGTAATAGAAGGGTTAATCAAAACTTTCTGAAAAGCCACATCCATCCGTTCAATCTTTAAAAAAAAATGTGTAACAAGCAGTTTGTCATACTTCTGGCAAGCTGACTAAAGATTGGCTTCTTGTATATTAGGCTGTTAGGAAGCTAATGGCATACTAAAAATCTTCTCTTCATGTACAGATTAATTGCATTCATACGCAATTTACATCATTATTACTTACTTTGCATTTCGATGCTTTTAAAAGTTTATATGGAGTTGAAGCACATTCTCCTTTGATGCATTCACAGCTTCGATTATCCATTCTGCAACTGGAATGACTAGAAGGCTGGAAAGGCTGTAGTCCCTGGCAGCCAACTGCCATCAATGTGCAGTAATTTAGCAGAAAGCTAAAATATTTAGTTAAATTATAGTTTCTACGATTGCTTGAAAGTTTTTTAAGAGGGTTAGTTGTTTTTTTTTTGTTTTGTTTTGTTTTAATTTCCTGTTTAAAAACGTAGGAAGACAGGACACTTTGCTGTCTACCTGTATGCTTTCCAAGGGAAACTACTGGTCTTCCTGTAGTGCTGACATTTTTTACTGGGTTTTAAAGTTGGCAACATGGGATTTTTAACCTAAATTTTTTTAAACTAAATTTTTAATGTGTTTTCTCTTCTCAATACAAATGAAGGAAGAAAATCATTACAGGGTGTAGTCAAAATTTGTTTTAAAAATATTTATAAAAAATGTGCAGAACTAGAATCTAACAAATTGAATTTTCTGATTTTTTTCAGTGATTAACTCATCCTTGTCCAAAAAGAAAAGGAAAAACTGGTCTAGACTACCTCTACAAAAACCACATTTGCCTCCAGATTTGATTTTCTGTCTCTAATAAAAATAGTAACATCTTAACTCAAGAAATCAAGCCCTAAATAGTTAAGATCAGATCTTTTAAACTGAGATGATTTTAAATTTAGGAGAAAAGTTATGGAATTTTCTTTCCTTTGGGCTTTAAAACACCTAATTAGTTCTCTGTTCATTTTATAATTAGATGCAAAATGTAACTCCCTCTCGTAGAAAAGTTTCTTTTGTTAGGGATCAAATCATTAGCAATATAATTTTCAAGGATATTGTGCCTTTTGTTGAAATTTAGTGTTAAAGCTCTAGATATGTCCAACTGATGATAAAATAACAAGGATCCTATGTTAACGAGCATTTATGTAGATACACTGATCTGGGTAGAAGAGTTTGCTTATCTAGCCATTAACTGCTGGCCAAGCAAAAGGAGGAACGGGGTCCTTGAGCTACAAAATATAAACTGGTCCAAAGTGCACTTGACCAATCAACACCTAAAACCAGCCAGAAGACTAAAAGATACAATTTATTTTCTGTACCTCTGACAGCTGACAACTTAAATTTGGCACGTTTACTTTCTCTAAAGAAAGGGTCCTAGGTAGGGCCAGATCAACATAAAACTGTCTTTAACTAACTCCTACCCCTTCTTTTCATACTTCATCCTGAAAGTTAATGTTGGCACTCTGCTCTTCAATAAGCAGATGGTAGGATTCTGCTGTGAGTCAGAATAACGTAGTGGTTTCACTATCAAACAGACATGGTACAATTCCCCCCGGTGTCACTTACTGGCTCTGCAAACAGTTTTTTAACCTCCTAAGCCTGATTTCTACTTC
Source organism: Camelus ferus (assembly GCF_009834535.1). Classification (NCBI taxonomy): domain Eukaryota; kingdom Metazoa; phylum Chordata; class Mammalia; order Artiodactyla; family Camelidae; genus Camelus; species Camelus ferus. The sequence continues at coordinate 22,541,897 of NC_045700.1, forward strand.
AACCTTACAGATTGCGATAACGATCCCTACATCAGTGGCTTGTGGGGAGAATTAAGCAAAATGCTATTTGTATAATCCAGCGTTGCCTACACCCTGGTGCAGTTTGCCCACAATTCACTAGACCATTTCCTTTACGGGCCAGTTGGCAAGATCACGGCTCTCTCCCATTCCTGCACCCCTACAAGAAATCCTAAAAGGAGACTAGGAGAGGAACTCCTCCATGACTAGGGTAACAGTTCTCGTTAGGTAATCCAAGTGTTGGCAGAGGACTTTTGGGTTCCTGTTTTACTACTGAACTAAGATCCTTTGTCTTCTACAGTTTGACCCACTGTGTTCCCTCACCAATTTCTATGGAAATGTAGTTCTATTCCTGGGCAGAGAGCTCGCAGGGGTGATAACCAGAAGTTTGAGGAGGGCCCTGGTCAACCAGTCTTTCAGCTTCTCCTCACAGCCTCGACCTCTTCCCAGTGGACAGGATGGAGTATGTGAGTGGAGATTCAGACGTAGGCTCACACTGGGTCCTCCACTGAGTTCTCTGTACATGGAAGTCAAGGGGCAGAGTCTAGCCCAGTCTGCCTGATGTCATATTTAGACGCAGTGACATACTTTTGGGGTTTTTTTGCATCATTTCAGAGGGCCTTGTCTCTCCCTGCCATCTGGTTTCCATTATATCTACCCCCAAAACTCCAGTTATTAAAAGTTTTGAATGGCTTTCAATGAATACTTGTTTGAAAGAATTAGAAATGTGCCTGGCTACCTGTTCTGGACCAAGTCATGTGACTCTGTCACTGTGAGGATTTATTTTCTCCTATGGTGCTGTGAAGAAGTCGAGGCGGCGGGGGAGCAGGGCGGAAGGGAAATCTGTATCCAGGTTGACCTGAATCTCAGTTTTTACCCAACAGAGAGAGTTTTACATACATCTTGTACGTAAAGTTCCCGGGAAGCTGTAGGTTTCTAATATACTATTTCATGTATTTCTGTTTTCTGGTCCTCCGTGCACCAGTGGGTAGAACTCCACCCTCCAAATTGGTAACCTCTGCTTTGCTCTCCATCACAGGTTCGCTGCTCCAAACCCCACTACCTAGAACCCTGTTTAGGCTGCTAAAGGTCAGGTAAACAGCACACCGAAGCGTCAAGAGATGTTCAGCCAAGGAGTATGCCCAATTTAAAGAGCATTCCTAGTCACTAAATTATTTAATACCAAAGAATAGTAACTCAAACGGAGGTACTTCAGAAATCGTTGCAGGCTGCATGTTACTGTGGTTTGTTTGGACAGGAACTTACCCTCAGCATCTCTTATTATTATGGCCCATGAGAAACTGTCTCTCCTACCTGGAAATAATGCCTCTGAATGAGAAAGTATCTCAATGGCAGACGCAAGGAAATAAGGACAAAGGAGACAATAAAGTCCAGATGGAGAGTAATGTTTGAGCCGATTACTGAGAGCTCTTTTTGTCAGATTTGTCAGCTTTTGTTTCCACATGCAACCAAGAAGCTGCCCCGGGTCCCTCTCTCTAACCTGCGCTGAAGTGGACATGCTACCATGAGTTGGCTCTTGTCCATCTCGGGAGCATCGTCTTGCGCTGGCCCTGCCTGAACACCCCTACCTCCTACACACAGACTCACGATTTCTCCACAAGGTTTGAGGCCTTCAGATTTTTGCATATTTGCACAGAACCCTCTCACTCAATTCTGTTTTTACCGTGAAACTTCACATCTGAAAAGACCAGACACAACGGAATCTGAAGGCATATGCAAATATACCTAATATTGTCAAAGGCATCTTTGATCTGTAAAAACATTAAAATAGCATAATCTATGTTTTCAGACTTTATTTTATGACATACATAAGTATACACATATACACACAATACATATATGTGTATATACATGTACATTATATATGAATACACACATATATTGCTTATATACATGTACACTTATATGTATACTGGTATATATACATGTAATATAAATACATGTAACTGGATATATACATGTGTGTGTGGGTATACATGCATGTATGTGCTTATAGAGGTATGTGCATTACGTGACCCTATATATATGTATATAATGACATATAAGTAGAGGTGTGAATATAGATATGTGTGTGTATATGTGCATGTACATATTTCTGTGTCTATTCATATAGATATGTAGATACAGCTATTGGTAAAATCTACGCTGTATAACATTTCCAAGGCTCTCGCACATGTGGTTTTTCAAATGCGGGCAGTTCTGCCTCCCAGTGGACATCTGGCAGTGTGAAGATAATTGTGTTTGTCACAACTGAGGAGGAGAGGTTGCTCCTGGCATCTTCTGGGTAGAGGTCAGGGAGGCTGCTGAATATGCTATTATGAACAGGACAGCCCCCACCAGTTTTCTAGCCATGATGGCAATCATATCAAGGTTCAGAAATCCTGCCTTACAGGTTTCTTTGCAAATAACAGCCACAACAGAATACTCTCCCATGTCCCCAAGATTAGATTAACATGACTGCACACCCGGTTGTAGATTGTGTTCTGTATACAACTGATAATCACTTTTATCAACTAACACAACTTTTCACAACTAGTACCCAGGAATGACAGCGGTTGATGATTTGTTATTAGGCACCAATTCTTATCAGGGATAGGAGGCTGCATGGTATTCCTTTATCCAAAGCTGAAGAGACCACCTCAGAGATAAACATTAATCATCAGGAAGATGCAATCATGCTGCTCTCTACTTCATGCATTGTGCTATCTTAATTATGATTCCTTCCTTTTGACAGTAAGGTTAAAAATATTAAGCAAGTTCAACTGAGAACATATTTGTTCCTCCTTCTAGTGAGCTTTTAACAATTACTTGATTAAGATCTGAGCTGTAGGTAGCTGTAATTTTGCAGGCTCGTTATATTATTTCTGGCTTAGTTAAGTGTTGACTCATTTTGTACTGTCTGAGAGCTGAAAAGAAATCGCTGGGGAAGGGCTAAAAATATCTTTGAGTTTCCCTTCTATTGCTTCCATTTTATTTCTCTTGATGTCTGCTCCAAATCACATTCTATGCACATAAGGAACCTTGCAATCTTTCAAAAGGAAGGAAAGTCTTCCTCTCCTCCCCTAGTGCTCTCAGACTTCATGAGTAGGTTTAATACTCAATCATTCCCAAATCTAATTTGACTGTTGAATGGGGTTTAATTTACATGATGATACAATTCCTAGCACCAGAAAGCACTGTAACCCTTTTTCTTCTGAGGTTAATGGTGATCTAGCTTAAAGCCTAAAAGATAATTACAAAGACTGTGCTTCAGGTGACAAAGTAGTTTTGACAATCCCAGACTATTGATAGCTTTTTAATTATACTTTTTTTTTTCCACTATAGGAGACTGTATGCTTTCAGTTTAATAGTGTGAAGGCCTGCTGCTGTGTTTTTAAAATTTATTTCCATTATAATTGATATTTTTATCAATTGATGCTCCAGGCACCTAAACTTCACCCCAACACTCTACAACCCCTTAAATAAAATTAAATGAAATTCTGGGTCACTATTTTTTTTATCGGTCCATGAAATATAAAAGAGTATCAACCAAGAAATATATAAATATTTATTAACTGTCTTGTTTTCTCTCTCACTTGATATTTTGTGACATTTAACAATGTTTAATTTCAAGTATTTTATGTTTTGTTTTATTTTTAGGTGAGAGTTTGTCACTGAAAAAGAGTATAATACAGGGAAAAAGTGAACAGACTAGGATTTAGCAAATTTGTTAGAATTAATGGAAATAAAAAAAAAAGAAGGAAATGCATTTCATGCAAAATCACTTACCCTTCTGCATGTACCTACATATTTTGCTAAAATAAATGTATTTTTATAAAATAACAGAAAACTATTTTAAAATGCCTATATATTTGTCTTTATCTTTAAGGTTAAATAAATCAAAATTTTAAAATTATTCTTTTTCAAGTTAGATAAGCCTGATTATTTATTTTGACATGATTTTAGCTCCAAAATTTTATTGAAGTATAGTTGATTTACACTATTAGTTTCAGGTGTACAATATAGTGATTCAATATTTTTACAGATTATACTCCTTTTTAAAGTTATTACATTATTATTCATAATAATGGCTATATTTTTCTGTATTGTACAATATATCCTTGATGCTTATTTTATACACAGTACTCTGTTCCAGCATCGTTAAATTGATATTATTCACCCATACGCAAACATCCACATGAAAGCCGAAAATTTTAGTCTCATATCCAGATGTTTGACTGTATTACATCAAATCAATTTTTACTTTGGATTCTCATTTTGTCAAGATTATTCATCTCATAAAATCTATTCTTAGCACTCAATTCTTCACTCAGAGTCAAATTATGATCTGATAGGTTTTTATATTCTTTGTGGTTTTTATAGAGAAATTGGATTGTAATCTAGTCCATACCAGACTAAGAGAATGCCAATCACAATATTTAGAACTTAAGGATGTTTATAATTTACCTGTTTTGGCACTGTCATTTAACAGGAAAGAAAACTGACGCCCAAGACAGTGAGTGGCATGTCCAAGATCACACAGGTGTTTAGTAACGAAACGTAGTGAGTCACCTGGCTCAGTTAGCATTTCACCACACCACTCAGATTAATAAGATTATTATTTATTTACCTTTCCTGTGTGGTTCATAACCTTTACAATCCACTTTTAGAAATTAAATGACCAAAACAGAAAGAAGCTTCAGACGTCACGAAGTCAGGTAAAAGCAGCAGAGTTTCTACGATACTGAATCTGAAATGCTTTCAGTAACACTCCACATGGTCCCTAACCTGTCAGGTCTTTAACATCTCTCGGCTTCAACCTCTCATCAGGAAATGGAGCAAAGTTTGAGGAGGATTATATGATATGACAACCTCAATGTGGCTGGCACTTCTGTAGAGAGGCAGGGATTGAAAAAGGTGCAGAGGTTGGAAGACACTTAGAAGATTTAAACTGGAGGAAATGAAATAAATGCTGAATATGTATCTTTGTATTAGGTACCTACCATGTGCCAAATTCTGTGTAAGAGCTGAGGATGAAACTAAGGCTTTGGGTACTAAAATAACTTGTTCAGTTCATTGAACTTATGTGGTTGAAAACAGAATTCAAAATCATTATCATGTTTTGTTCAAATAAGATAAACCTGGAATGAGACTGAAAAGTAAGAAAGGGGATGAGAAAGACATGGTCTTGGGAGTCCTTAAAAAGTAGCAACTGAAGATTTAAAAGCAAATTAAAAAAAAAAAAAGAGTTCTGAGATGAAGGTCAGTATAGGAAAATTATTGTAGAGTATGATATCTAATCTAAAAAAATATTCCTTTACTGATTACAGACAAAAATGTAACAGATTAGCTTAGAGTCAGGATGGTGAGGGAACTAATACACATTGATCAATACGAACTTTGCATGCATTTAGCATACACAGATGAATAAAAAATTATAGAAAATTTCTTAGATATGCAATATCACACCCCCAAAATAATTCACTTACCCTTAACACAATACAGAGATTGAAAGTGAAGGAAAATACATCATTATGAGGATTTTTGAAGAAAGAAGACTTGGCGACTGGCTAATAAGAAAAAAAATCTCACAAATTATTTGTCAGGTTAATGAGTTGTTAGAGGAATGTTAATTAAAATGGGGGAAAAAACCATGAGTAGGAGGGTCAGGATTGTTTATTAGGTCAGAGAGGAAATAGAAAGAAAAGAAGATGGAATGTTTCTATTTTTGATAGCTCTAGTCTGGAATTCTAATTAGCATCTATTTTGTAGCATGTTTTAAAAAATGAACTCTCGAATCATGCATAGCGATACGGAAAATTATGGCTGAAAATATGTTTTAGAGCCAATTTCAATTTGAAACTCTGAAAAATAACTGAGGGAAGAAGTATGTCAAGTTAGAAGCTGTTGTCAGAAACTGTAAATGCCCAATTCTACCTGAAAAGAAAGAAGAGGAAACAAAAAAAGGAATTGTCACGAAGCAGTAAAATCAGGTTACAGCAGTGTGACAAAAACCTTTTAAAGAAGTGGATGGTTGGCTGTCAGATACTGGAAGCACATACAATACAACAAAAACAGACAGTTATTGGACCTGGCTACTGTGTGGTCGTGGTCACCATGGTGAGTCCTGGAGGGGGCTGAGGGCAGAGAGTAAGAATAGCAGAGAGGGCAGGCGGAGAGGAATCAGAACCGGCAAGAGGCAGACCAGCAGCCCCCCAAGCCCATGTCAGAGCCTTAACTAATTTCAGGGAGACATTGTCACTGACCCATGGCGAAACCGGTGGGAAAAAGCTAAAAGAAAATAAAAACAAATTAGAAGATTCTATGAGTATTTACTTATTACTTTGAGAGTTTAAATATTTTTCTTAATAAAATTACAGTAATAAGACATATGTTTGTTTTCTTACAGTAAAATAAAAATGTTAGCCCCCATTAATTGACTTCCTCAATATTCTTTTATAAATACTACTGGTCAACAGAATTCTAAAGTTATGTGGCCTCCAGGAGAATATTACCTTTAAGGAGGAGTAATCGTGGGTATGAGTGCAAAGACAGTATCTAGATGAGGTAGCTGGGTTACTCTAAAGGTTTATGAAGTGGGGAAAAAAGAAAAGAAAATTAATGAATATGGAAAATAGGAGTACTATTATATATTTAACAGATATTTAAAGGAAGGGAAGAGGAGTGATATAAAGACTAGCGATAGAAATATTGGCTTCAGAAAGATTGGCACTGAATTCTGTAAGGCAGGAATTTGATGAAATTGATGTCATAATTCAATGTATGTCTTTGTCTCTCCACAAGGTATTTTCCTTTTACTTAACATCCATGTAGAAATAGAACATGAATGGTGAATACTACTTAAACTGAGAAATAAACCTTTTTATTGTGAATATATTTAGGTAATGAATATATTATAATTTAAGATGTATTCAACAATACGCCATTCTCTCCCAGTAATATCACACAGGTTGCATTCTACATTTATCTGATTTTAAATGGGGTGAATCATGGCTATGCTGGTCACTGTTCAATCTCTCAAGTTCTCACATCTTGTAACAGCCTGGTACATGGTAGGTACTCAATAAATGTTATGCCGAATTATAGAAAAATATTTGTAAATTGCTCAGTGTAAAGAGACAATTCTTCTATTTGTGCTCATTTATTTCTTACATGACCTTGCCATTTTTTTTTAGTGTTTTTATAATTATCTTATTTTACCTTCAAAAGGATGAACACGTGATAGTAGGGTCTAGCATTTAAATGGTTTATCATCTGTAGTCTTAATAATTATGTGCTATACATATAAAATTTCTCCTGCCTTGGTGTGAAAAACGTCCTTTATGTGGCTAGAATGAGTTATCAACTAGTATTTATGTATTTTACAACAAATTGTCACTTTCTCTGATTAAATATGCCTATAATAACATTATTGTGATCATTCTTCTTAAGTTACAGGTGATATTTAAATCATGATGTCTCCTTTTCCTGGAATGGCCATGCCATTTTCTAAATAAATACCTCCCTTCAGGTAGAAATGAATAACCAAAAGTCAGCCACATTAGGATATAGACACTTAGACTCTAAACATTAAAACTTATGATAGAAGTGTGAATTGCAGTCAATCTATTTGTAGTAATGCCCTTTACAGAATATAAAATTATTGAAAATAATAATTTATTGTAATAGAAATTTTCTGTGGTTCTTTTTTGTAACTTTTCCTATATTGTATAGTTTTATCTTTAGCTTGATTCTCTAAGAAAAAAAATCCAACCCACATTCAGTGAAGCTTTCTGGTTTTGCCTAATCTCATCTAATTTTAAATTGAAAAAAAAAAATGCACCAATCCTCACACAAAATATTTCTCTTTTTTCAGCAGCAAAGTCTGCATGAATTAGACTTTGATCCATCTCAAAAATGTGCTCATGTTCATAGAGATTAATTGAATACAGAATTGAATAATTGCTGAATTAGGATTTATATCTAATGAAATTCCAAGCCTGACACACTTTTTTTTTCTCAGAAGCCAAATTTGGAGCTTTCACTATTAAGATAAATGCCGAAATTCTTCACTTCACATCACTTTCCAGATAGATATGTCTTATACATGTATACTAATTGTCTGTAAAGATCTGGAATTTAATTAAAAGGCACAGTAAAATTCAAATTAAGTGATAGTTTTAGATTACATATTCCTGGGAACATTACAGCCCTCATATGCTGGCTTTTCAGTGTTTCATAGAAAAGCTTTATTAAAAAGACTTTAAAGTGAGATTAATTTAAGTTTAAATTGTCACTTACAGAACTCTTCCAGTTAGCCTGAAGCAAAATTACATCTAATTCAAAGTTAGAATAAAAAAAAAATTTTAGCCCTCTCAAATCTTTTAACTGGTACTAACTCTTATTTCATTTTTAATTTCCACAATCCTCTGAGAAATTAACCATATTGTATAGACTATTGGTTAGTCTAAATTATCGCAGAGGGATGCAAATGTATGACTACGTGTGTGAGTATATGTGTTAACTCAACAGTTCAAGGGTAGAAGGAAAAATAAGGTAAATTTGCCAATTATAATACAAGATGCCCTTGGGGTGTACTTTGACTCCTCATTATCACTTCCAGCACACATCCAATCTGTTCAGAAAAATATATAGCCTTATATTCAATTTATGTCCAGAAAGTAACTTTTTTTATCACCTCTGATGCTAATACTCAAGTCACCATTGTCAATTCCCTGCTTATTACAGTCAACTCCAACCAGACTGCCATTTTCACCCGTCCCCACTGCAGTCTATTCTCAACACAGTACTCAGAGTAACACTTTAGAAGCCTAACTCAGGTCTCGGTGCTCCTCTCTTCAAAATTCCTCAGTGGCTTTCACCTTACTAGAGTAAAAGCAGTCCTTGCATTTATCAACAAAGTCCTTAACACCTGACCAGGATGACTCCCTGACTCCAATCTTGTCTTTTCCTGGATTTCTCTACCCCAGCTAAACTCCCACCTCAGGACTCCCTGGCTAACCCTTCTACCCCAGCACACCTCTCCAAATATCCATAATGTTTCAAATTCTTGCTCAGATGTTACCTTTTCATTGAGGGATTACTTGAAATAGGACTTTAGATTGTAATTCCCCCACTGCCAAAATCTCCAATCCCTTTATTCTGCTTCGTTTTCTCCACAGTCATTATCCTTTTCTGAAATTCATCTTATTATGCACTACATTTATTGTCTGGATCACCATCTTAGGATGTAATATTCAAGAGAGCAAATCTTTTTATTTGTTTTGCTCACTGGTGTATCTCTAGCACCTAGAAAAGTGTTTGTTTGGCACGTAGGCTATCAGGAGAAAACGGTCACAAGCAGTTCAAGGAATATGTCAGAAATCAAGAGACATTTGACATGGACCCTAAAGGACGATGGGAATTTACACAGGTTGGGGAGACCCGAAGCATGCTCAGAAGAGTCTAGTTCCCTCAGACCCTGGAGCACACACAGCGGAATTTTGGAAGATGATAGAGCCATATTGGGAGCATTTCGTGTAGGGTCTTGAATGTCAAGGATGAAGAGCTCATACTTCATATGGATTTTTTGTTTTATTTTTTTCCCCTGTGATAAGCTAAAAGATAGTGCTGATATGTGTAGGCTACTGAGCTGGTAAAACTCTTCAGACTGAACTGTGGCTACAAAAGGATTTTTTATCTAATTCTACCATCTCCCAGATCATTGTGTATTTTCTGCTTTCTGTCTATTTGCTGGCTCAACTTTTATTTTGTACCTCTTAAGACAGAAAATGTTCAGTGAGTAGCTAGGTTAATTAGAACTTGTTCTGAGCTTCTGCATAAAATAGAGTAACTAAAAAAAAAATTAAACAAATAAAAAATAAGCCTTCCCAGTGTGTGAATTCTTGGTTTATGGTGTAGATTTAATTAGAATTGGATTAGAATCAAGATCGAGGGTGGTCATACATCTTCTAATTAATTTCAGGATTTAGCACTTGAACTCTTCTGTAAGTTCAGGTCAATTTTAACTTCTCGCCCTCTTGATTCTTGCTAGAAAAGCAAAGCAGCTAGTAAATGCTCATTCTAGGCACTAATTGCAAAGCTGCAAAAATCTACTTCTTTGAGTGACAGTGTAACAACATCTGGCCTCACAAAATAGAACTTTCTCATTGCATTCCTATAAAAAGCAATTGAATATTAGTATCACAATAAATGCTAGCCTCCTATTGACTTAGGGAAAAAAAAAGACAAAAACAACCAATAAAGCTTTCACAATACAGAAACACACGTTCTCCTTTACAAGTCTCTAATACTTGGCATTCTCGTATGTACCTTTCACTCTAAAGGCACAAAGATTCACAATCAAAAACTATTATAAATGAAACAAACAATATTGTTAGTGGCACAAACTCTCAAATTTATTTACTTTATGTAAATTAAGTAAATAAATAGCTTTTTTTTTTTCCTTGAATAGCTTTTTAGGATTTTTTTCCTTTTTGTAATTTGTGTGTGTGTGTGTGTGTGTGTGTGTGTGTGTCACACTGGAAAAAGAAAAAGGGCCCACAACAATATTATTTGACTTTTTTAAGCCCATGTTAAAATTCATAGAGTAAATCAGGACTTCACTGATGAGAGGAAAAGTACTAGAAAATATCAACTGTTGTCATTTTTGTTTTACTCTTTTAAACATTCATGCTAATAAACTATACATTAGTTATTTTATACGTATCACAGTAACAAAATGGTCTAAGATATAAGTTTAACCTCCTGCTCCAAGAAGCTCTTTTAAGTATTTTAATTTGATACTTATGATCTGGTGTTAGTCCTAATTGGAGTATAGCTTCCTATAAAGAACCTCTGGTGATACATAATTTACTTATAAAAAGTTAGCAGCCCTATAGAATGTTGCAATTATATTTAACAGAAAAAAATGGAATAAAAATTAACAAAGCTTCCTAAGTTTCACTTTGTACATGATAGAACAAAAAATATACTACCAACTTTTGCATAAGGATGAAGAACATATTTAAATATTCTCAATCAGATGACCTTTCGTTTCACTGCACGAATATTTGTCCTTGTTAAGCCCTGGTGCCAAAAGATTATTGCATTTTAAAGCCATTTCAAGGCTAAAAATATTCAGAATTTCTACTTCATAAAAATGTAAATTTGCATAAAGTGATTTACACTCTTAGAACACAAGGAGCATGAAACTAGATTCTTCTTATTACATTAGGACTTGTGAATGTCAGATCAGAAGTGTATATTTTGGTTACTATTTTTATAGGAATATAATGAAAGTTCACCAGGTAGTTCATACTTTTAAGAAAAGAAGGCCAATCCTGGACCATCTTGCTTTGTTTTCCCAGCATGAGCAGGAAAACAATATAATGAAAAAACAGACTGTAAATTGAGCTCTTTAAAACATAATGTAAAAAAAGTTACAATGAAACACTTTTCAATTAAGAATGTATAGCATAATCTCTTCTGTGTTTACACTGGAAAAGTTAATTACGTGAATTTGAAACACATGCATTTCATTATTATTTTTTGCTTTGTTTTAGAAGGTGAGCAGTTTAAGAGGTGCATTTTGCTGTTGTTCCATGCTCAAAGGAACGTTACAGGTCTAAGTGAATTTAAGGGTGTGGTGTTCTAGGTACATTCCTTAGTTGGACTTTCTGGGGTTTTTTGCAGGCTGTAGATAACTTTATAAAATATTTGCTCATTCAGTCATGTTGAAAAATAATAAATAACTAAATTTCATCATTTTATGTTGCTCTGTCTAGACAACCACAGCTGAAGATCTGTGGAGGCCAGGTACTAAAGTGGTGCAAAAAGGTAGCACCCTCCACCAGAAGGATCATATCCGCATCAACTGCGAATTTACCCTTGCTCCAGGCCTTTCTGTCAACAATCTGACTTTCACTCCCAGTGTCAGACTTGAACTAGAACTTCCTATAGCTTCTGATTTGAGTGTTTACCCTTGCCCATATCCAGTTACACATTATAAGTTGACTCAGCAAATATATCATTATCTCCTCCCCAAGCCCCATGTCAGTGTTGTATGTTGGCCTCTGACTACTTTTCACATGATTCCCCATTTCTTGTATTTGGAGTAATTCTTCACTTTATTGCCTTGAAGTGACTTCATAACCCAATGCCCTGGCATGAAGTCATCGGTTTAAGCTCACATACTGTCTCTTTGTAATAAGGTTATTTCTACTTTCTGTCTGGAGTGAAGATCCCGATTAAGCCATGTGCTTACCAAGAGCATATGTACTATAGAATATGGCAGGTCCATTCTACAAGAACACTCACCTCTCTCAAGGTAAAATAAGCTAACTCACCTGGGACATGAGTGGCTGGGGTAGGGGGCAAAGACTGGGTGTAAAGGGAAGATATTGCTTCTTCCAGGATCATTCACATTTTATCATGAGACAACTTGATGCACAATGCCTCGATCCAGTGAATGGATCCCTCAGAATGAAATTCTAGACCCAATGGAAGGCTGCGGAAAAGACAGTTTGAAACTGGGATGCAGATTTAGCAGATAATTCTCATATCCCACGAAAGGAAGTATTTTACTCCTTCACTTGTGTGCCCATCGAGTCCTGCCTCTCCAGAGGAGTTCAAGTGGCTACCAAGTAAATACCTTTACCTCCTTCTTCCTCTAGGGTTGGTTTCCATTTTTATAATAACATATTGCTTCTCTCTGAAAAGGGTTTCACATAAGATGTATTTTGAGATACACTCAATCTTTTAACAAAACAGAATATGCTCACATATGATCAATGGAATGTAAATTCCATTTTGGTCCACGCTATCAGGCAGCTGTGTAAGAAAAAAAATGTGTATGAATGCTTTTAGCCTCACATTGCAGCTATGAATGGAAGAGGTTTGTCTACTAGGCTAGGCAACAGTACAAAGATCTCAGATAATGTCACAACATGCTAGTATAAGTGGTTTTAAGAACCAGATTATCATTTGCTGTAAGTATTGAAATACACTTAGTTCCTGATTGTACTGGCATGAGAAAGAAGGCGTAGCCATCCGTATTGTATGGGCTAAGATTCTAGTCTCTTTTCCAAGCAAACGATGTCCCAGTTTTATATAGAGATGGATAGAATTTATTTTGGAGATGTTTAGCTCATTTTATTATTTCTTCAGGAAGTTAGGTTTTTGTTTAAATGGACAAACTGGATAGACATTCTGGTGACTGACATGAAAGCCAATTGGAAATAACACTAACCAAGGAAGACCTCGCTGGCAACTTGAAGTTGTCAGCCAAAGAGTGGCTCCATAATGCATTCTGCAAGTGACCCGTACTTTCATTGCAGTCATACTGATTAGAAATGCCACTTTCAGATACGTCATGTACGAATGGGAGAGCCATGTTTTGTTTTTTGTTGTTTTTGTTTTTGCTTTTTTTCCAAAAGAGCAGTTATAGAACACAATTACTAGACTATAAACCCATATTTTATTCTGAGGAGATTAATTTCTAAGAGGTTATTCATACCAAAACAAAAACTACAAAACAGAAAATATTAATGACCAGCGTACTATCTAAAATGGACTATAACATACCAAGCACAAAGTAAATTCCTCAGAGAATGCAAGCATACTGGGCAATTCTGGTGCCCCCAAAATGGCATTCTACCCCAATGCCACCTTTATACACTTACAAAGGAACATGCAGAAACATCTGTAGCCAATACATGCTTACTGAAATGAGCTAAAATACTCCTCGGGTTATAATGATTGAGAACTGAGAGAAGGTTTCATACTTTCAAAGTATTAGAGAAAACATACTGAGCCTAAGATTTCCCTACCTGTCAGCCGAGGGAGGCTTGAGAGGATCCGAGGAGGTGAGCTGCCCCAACTGGAAGAAGGCGCAGGGAGCCAACATGGAGCAAAACAGCACTTCATCGCAGCACAAGTGGGTGGCGCGCGTGCGGGCGGCGCTCAGGTGTACGCATTTGTCCTTTTAGAAAGCTCGTGGCGCATGCGTGGTGTTCAGAATGCTGACTCACGCTACCAGCGCATGCGTACATTTACCTCTTACCAGGTGCAAGCTATTGTGAACTTCGTTCGGCCTGGGCCCCACGGCCTGCTCGCTTAAGGCTGCTGACAGTACCTTTCTGATTTTATCTGCAGTTATTGGCTCTTTGAACAAACTTAACTACATCATCTTTTGTGATTATTGGGCCAGAGTAGAAAGGGTCCCTGAACCCAGAGAATGTCTGCGAGCTCTCTCATCCCACAACCATCCAGCAGCACAACCACAATCCTGAGACTTTACAGTCACTGCGACCACATTAGATGTCCCCTCACCAGGGCTTCCCCAACAAGGCAGCTGTCCAGCAGCCCTCCATTGTCGTGGTGTCTAAACTTTCTCAGCCAAGGCTCACGTTTCAGTGATTTCAACAACGTAGGGCATTGGTTCTTAATTTCGGCTTGTATCAGAAGCACCTGCAGGACTTGTTAAAACACAGATTGCTGATCCCATCCCAGCGTTTCTGATTCAGTCGATCTAGGATAAGGCACCCCCAAAACAATGGGGTCCCATCGTTTCCCAGGTGATTTTGTTGCTGCTGCTCCAGGGATCACACCTGAGGAATAAATGCGTTAAGACCAAGTTTCTCTAACCCCCTTCACTCTCATTATATGCTTGTCATCTCAACAGTCAGCTGAACTCTTTATTTGCATTTTGCTCTTGAGCTAGAGAATTTTATCAAAAAAAGGGAAAAAAAAAACCCACCAAACCCTATTTTCTTGATCCTCTATACACTTATATTAATTGAATTCTCCAGGTTCTCACTGCTACACTAGAATCTGTTTTTCTTTTTCTATTTGATTAGCTATAGTTCTTCTTCTGACACTCTATAAAATCTACACCTGCCTCCTGAATTCATTTGGATGTTTCATTCTTCCACACAGTTATTCAACAGCTATTTATAAAGCAACTGCTAAATAGAGATAAAGAGAGTACAAGTAATATTGCTGCTATAATAGAGTTTTTACATTCCAGTTGGAACAGAGGAAACAAAACAAAAAAGTTAAAGATAATGCTGGTAGTAATACGTATAAGGAAGAAAATAAAACAGGACAAATTGATGTTTCTTGATACACTTTTACGTATACACTTTTTTCCTTCCTAAAAGAAATTTTCCTATTTCTATTACTGGGCACCATTATTAACTTGTCTGGCAGACAACCTTCCCCTCAGCTCCCTATCCCAAACACCCCCCACCTCAGTCAGTATGTAATTTTTACTCCCACGTAATTTTTTCTATCTGTATTTTTATCATAACCATTTTTGGTCATTTTTTGTAGTTTTTTGCTAGGAACAGTTTAATAGCTAACCTTCATACCACAATTTTCTGCAGGATGTACTCACCCAAAACCATCCTTTAGGATTGTGGTGCTGCCCCACTAGCATCTCAACTGTATGAGGCAAGTCCTTTTATTATTTCTATTTAGAAATGAGGGGACTAACGTGTTACTAAGTCAGGGAATTTGAATTCTAGAACCGGGGCTTTTAACAATAGCATAATAGTTGGTGATAACAGATGAAAAGCGTGCAATACAAAGTGCTATGACAGTAGGCAGAGCGGGACATTAACTCCTCCCGGAGGACCTGGGAAGGCTTCATCAGAGCGGGGTCACCTGGGGTAGGCCTCGTGTCCATTGGTAGTTTGTGCCTTAGGTTAAATTCCTAAAAGAAGATAAATCCTTCCTCTCAGAAGAATGACTTTCACGCAGTGTGCTTTGCAATGTATTGATG
The DNA here is from genome assembly GCF_009834535.1 of Camelus ferus. Lineage (NCBI taxonomy): Eukaryota > Metazoa > Chordata > Mammalia > Artiodactyla > Camelidae > Camelus > Camelus ferus. The sequence goes on from NC_045700.1 coordinate 22,557,699, forward strand.
AGTTGATTGGCTAATTGTTTTTCAATATCATCTAAATAGAAAAAAAAAGCTTTACATACTGTGAGGAGAAATGTATTTCATTATTTTAAAGTGGAAGGCTAAAGCAGAAATAGAATTACAGTGATAACTTGGATGAATAGCTTTGACTTACTGCCTGGCGTCTTCCTTAAATTTCCAGTATCCATTGCCTAGATATCTACATAGGGGAACAGGGTAAGCCCAGCTCTTACAAAGGCGAGAAGAGACAAAGGAGACACTCATTAGATCTGATAGTTACTTGGCCTATGAAACACATTAAAAAATAAATATCAACATTTCAAAATCCCATCCAAAAAAACCCCTCACACTTTATTTTTGCCTGTTTCTTGGGAACTGTCAAGCCACTGCCACCTTTAAAACATAGTGACAGCTGTGCAAACTTTGGTACAAGTTGATTCACATTTTTAATTCCACTTGAAACTTAAAGAACACATCTGTTAAGATATGAGTTTCATGCCTGTGCTTCAATCAAGTTGCACCATTTTTCTCTCTCAGCTTATATGCATAATCATATTGAGACAGCTGAAAAGCACAACGTCATGTTCACTGTTTTAAAGGCTAGCTTCCATGACCAGACCTGCCCTGTCATGTCATGGTGGCCATGTTCCTGAGAGAATCAATCTGTGTGAGAAATAACACCTTGGGTCTTTTCCAAATCATCAATTTTTATGAAATATATTTAGAAAACACACATACACACACACACACTTTCCATCACAAAGAACCTCTAGTGACTGAAGCTAATAAGCTAAATTCAGTTAGGTACATTTTCTGAGAGGCTAACTTAAAACCCTTTTCCCCAGATAGTGAAGTGCATGGGCATTTCTGTTACAGCCAAACGAATACAAAGTTCTCAGGCAGTAAAGACTACATTTTGGTAGGAATGGGGAGGGTGCTACTTTCTGGAGGGTATAGCCCAATCTTACCTTCAGTACCCATACAGCAGACAAGATGAGAACACACAGCTTGACTATTTACATAAAAACATAAACACGTTTTTGTTTTTGAATGTGTAGCTTCCTGAGCTCTTGGGGCCAGGAGTGGGTTATTTTTCATATTTCCTCATGGTACATCTTGTCCTCCTCATAAGAAGAATTGCCTTCCTCCTCTGACAGGGAAAGAGAAACATGAGCACGGAGCAAAAATTTCTCAAGTTGACAGCAGGTATGACTTTTATGGGTGCTACAAGAATATGATCTATTCACTTGTAGCGGCTAGCAAAGATTTTGTAATTCATACCAGATTGGGAAAGGTCACCCTTGCTCAGAAGAAACAGATGAGGGGAATTTGCATGTGCTTTGTGTGCAGAGTAGGGGCGCCATATATCTGACCACGTGCACTTCGCTTCCCATAGAGAGGGGTCAGATTGCTGTATTCACCCGTCGTCGGTGCATATTGGAGAATCCCAGAATTTAAAAGACCCAGCAGACTGTCTAGCCCAATCCTTTCATTTTGTCAGTGAAGAAATTCAGATTTATAGAGGTTGCTCCTTTTCCATATACTCTGTTGGAAATATGTGAAAAAGCAAATATTAGAACTCAGCATTCTTGATTTTTACTTTCTGGTCTTTCCATTACACTTTTATGGCATATGTTGATAGTCTATAAATATGGAGATTGCATAGTAACTATAAGGAGGAGGACACATTTCCACCTTTCTCTGTCAAGAGAATAGGATGAAATACACGAATGGGATGCCTGCTACACCATGAAAAAGGCTAACAGTAGCTGACCTTTATCAACTGCCTGTTATGTGCCAGACCCTAATGCTCTCATTCACATTTGTTCAATTACTCCTCCAACAGCCCACTGAAATAAGTAGCATTATTACCAGCTTTCAGATTAAAAACAGGGAGAGGCACACAAGCTAAGCAACGTGGCTGAGACCACATAGTGTGGAAGCGGTAGAGTTTGCAATTCAATAGCTGTGTAACACTCTCCCGAGTGCCTCTGAAAACAGATACCAAGAGTGACAACATTTCTTTCATCTGAAATCTGTACATTTGCTCACTGACCGAGAGTAGCTGTCTTTTCAGGAGTCTGGGTTAGACAATGCACAGTGGTATGTGTTTTAGTTTTTGATTCATTATCCCACTCTTAGTGAGCCCTGATGGAATGGACTGTGCTTCATTTTATCACTACTTAGAACTCAAAACTTAAAAAAAAAAAATTCACATTAATCTTTAAAATCTATTTAATCATTCATTCAATTACTAATTCCTGAATCCCTATTATCTTTAAGGATCAGTTCTAATCCATGAGCAAAAACAAGAGTGTTCTGGTTGTTAAGGAGCTAGATAGAGAGGATATGTTCACTGTTTAAAAAATTTACATCCAGTGGAACTCTCTTTTTGGTGTACAGTTTTATGGGATTGATAAATGTATAGCCCCTTTGTAGTCAACATTTCTATTGCCCCCAACCCCTGGCAAACACTAATCTACTCTTCATACCTATAGTTTTGCCTTTTCCAGAAAGTCATATAACATGGAATTACAGAGTATGTGGCATTGTGACTCTGGCTTCTATCACATAGTGTTTGTGATTTGCTGTGCGTATTAGCAGTACATTGCTTTTAAATCTGAGTGCCGTTCTATGGTATGGATGGAACACTCTTTATTTATCCATTCACCGATTGAAGGACATTTGGGTTGTTTCCCATTTTTGGTAATTAGGTACAAAATTGGTACAAACATTGATATACAGATTTTATACTACCAAAAGTTTAATTTATCTTAGGTACATGCTTAGAAGTAGAGTTTCAGGGTCATATGGTAAGTGCCACTCTATAAGAAACCATCAAACTATTTCCCAAAGCAGCTCTAACAGTCTGCACTCTTACGAGCAACGTATGAGTGCTCCAGTTTTCCACACTTTTCACAAGCACCAGGTATTGACTATTTTTTTTTTCTGAGCCATTCAAATAGTGGTATCTCATTGTGGTTTTAATCTGCATTTCTCTAGTGACTGATGATATTGAGCATCTTTTCATATGCTCTTTTCCATCCTTACATCTTCTTTGGTGAAGTGCTGTTCAAATCTTTTGCCCATTTTTTAATTGGGTTGTTTTCATATTATTGGCCCACCCACTTTTTAACTCCCTCATTTACTGTTGGCAGTGACTAAATTCTTGGATGACTCTGCTTCTCCTGTTCCTACACTTGACCAGTCATCATAATCACCTAGAGAACTTGTTAAAAGACAGTTTGGGGCCCTATCTCAGAGTTCCTGAATCAGAATCTTCAGAGGCTCAGTCTCAGAAATTTAAAAAGTCTCCCTATGTTGAAATGCAAATGCATGATGAGATATTACATTCCTAATAGAACAGCTAAAATAATTATTAAATCTCAAGGACAGTATCAAATTCTGGTGAAGATGGGGAGAAGCTTTTCTGGAATTTGAAAGATGTAAGTGAGTAAATGTCCAAGTCTCGCTGATTTTATGCATCTCAGAACTTCCTGATGTTTATCTTATTCTTAGAATTATGAAATCATAGAATGACAGAGCTCGAAGAGACTTAAATGCATCCACTTTCAATTTATTTTCATACATAAACTAACAAGCAAACTTGGGTCCAGAGAGGTGAAGGAGAGAGGGCTCCAAGAGAAAGAACATTTAGTTTTAAAAAAAAAGTTAGGAAGGCAAGAATGACACACCTGTCCCTTAGTTCACACTTCACAAATTACTCTGGAAATGTTTCTCATTTTCAAAATCCTCAATCCCCACCATATCTCCACCATATTAAACCTCTAGAAATCCCATTCTGTTTTTCTTCAATACTTTTTTTTTTGCCCCACATCTTTTTTCATAAAACTCTAATCTATACTTTTCTAACTCTAGATTCCTACTGTTTTCTGAAGATTGTCTCGCTTTTTTTTCTCCTTTTTTGTTCTCCAAACTAGTTGATGCAATTAATTTCTGATGTGACAGGGAAGATGGAAGAGGCTGAGTGTATTAGAGCTTGAAATAAAGACCTCCTCTTTACTCAAATGACTAAACACTGACTTCTTCAACCTTTTTCTTACTTAAGACTTTTCATTCTCCTCTGTTACCTTTGGAAAATACTTATAATCAGTTCTTTATAGAAAAAAAATCTGCATGTTCTAAAAGTGTTTTGGTTTAATATTTGAATGTTAATGCATCTGTGTGCACATATTTTCCTATGTGTGCACATATTTTCCTATGTGTATACTTCTTACATGGTTAGCTCCTTGAAGGTGATGGCTGGGTAGAATGAAGCTCCCTATGGCGTCTCGACTAAAAACAGTTGCAATTACGCTTCTCATCAATGGTATGAAGATGACAAGAATGAGTCATATTAAAAAGCAGTCAATATTTATGTCTCATGTTCATTACGGCAGGAAATGTGAATTGAAAAACCACTGCTAAAGATATTAATGGTTGTAATTTAAGGAAATTTATGGACTATTGGAGGGCTTATATATTTAGTAATGATTTTCATCCTTTGCTCATTATACAAAACTTTAAATGATAAATGACCCTGGAATATTTTCACAATTAAGTTGATACTGAGAAAGCGATGAAAATGAGATGGCTGATATCTGGGGGCTAGGATATTATGAAGGAATATTTTGAAAGAAACATAAGCTTTAGAGGTATAAGGCAATTTAAATCCTGAACTGCTGAATTTAACCTTCTGAGCATGTATTCAAACCAGCGGCGCAACTAGTAAAGGCACAAGATAGATTTGCGCTGGGGATGGAGTGGGGTACAAAGCAAGTCTAGAAAAGTTATTTGTGTAAGATTTTTATTACCGATGATACGCCTGGGACTCATGACCTAGAAAGAAATCACTCTTGATGGTAAGGGCAGGCCTTGGTGATATTAGTTATCTTGAAATTGGGGCTGGGTGTTCTAAATATTTAGTACCAGCCAGTGTCATTGAAGTACTTGAGCTTTTCCCAGCCACAATTTATTAGATATTTGAAATCCAAATGTTCCTCAGTCCTGCTCAAACCTATTTTTATCTCAGCTGATGTCATAATTTTGTTCTTACAGACCTGTCAAAGATGATTTTTTAAGGTTGCCACATAATTTCAAGCTTTTCATGTTCTTTCTTACACCACCACATATTTTTACTCTGAATCATATACTTTAAGTGTTGGTCATATGTGTGCTTTTTACAAGTCTGCACACCAGTCTTCTACTTACTCTTTCTGTGTTAACTTGACCCAGTGTATGATATGACTTTCTATTTGTGTGCGTTTATAAGGAGATAAACATGCACACGCTAGATAGACTGCCAGACACATGCCATCAAATCACTGGAATAATTTGTGTTCTCATGTTATTGGTGAACTAAATACATCTGGTTCAAGCAGATATATTTGGAGAAAAGCAGATTTTCCTCATTCATTGATAGGATTTACTTAATGTGCTGGCTTTCTCAAGAAGAATGACATATTGTCAGTGGTTCTGGGTTCCCATTCCCTATCACTCGATTTCCACGTTTTGCTTCTTCCATTATTCAGCATCTGTTCCAGGTTAAATTGTACCTCCAAAAGCATATGTTAAAAGCCTAAATCCCAGCACTTCAGAATGTGAACTTATTTGGAAATAGATCACTGCAGATGTAATTGGGTAAGAAGAGATCACACTAGAGCACAGGTGGTCCCTAATTCCATATAACTGGTAACCTAGAAAAAAGACTGCCCTGTGAAGAGCCGGACATGTGCACAGGGAGAAGATGGGAACTGCCCTATCAGAAGCCAAGGAACTGGCAGATGCTAGGAGGAAGCTGGGAATAGATCCTTCCCAGTACCTTCAGAAGAAGCATGGACCTGCCAACCCCTTGATCGTGGACTTCCAGCCACTGGAACTATGAGAAAAAATTTTTATAATTTAGGCCCCTCAGTGTGTGGCACTTTGTTAACAGCACCCACAGCAAATCAATAGAGCATCTAGCAGGAGTCAATAGGTAGGAACCGACTCATCCACTTCCTACCTGGCTCTTCCATTAGCTATGGCTTCACCTGTTCTGCCCTCCTGTTGGGAGGCATGTGTCAATCCTTCTATCACAGGCCAACCTCTCCACCACTGATCTGGATCCCATCCTCTCACCCATTCAGTTCCTCTTTCTGAGTCATGTATCACCAATCTCTTACTCTCAGCTAAATCCTGTCCCTCAGCCCATAACCATGGTCAGATGCTTGCCTGTTTAACAGCTGGAAAGCATGCCCAAGACTTGCTGCTGCTTCTTTCTTAGCGTTTTACTAAATCAGGAATTCAGCATTCTGACCTGTGGAAATGACTATCCTACACATCAGCAGCCACGTATCTAGTACAAAACTGTTTTAACCATCTTCATATTCTTTTATTTTTGGTTCCAAAATATATCCTTAGTAATATCTTCCTTCTTTCCTTTTTTTTTTTTTTTTTTTAACAAAAATCACCCGTAGATACACAGGGCTTTGCACCCTATAGCCTCGGGCTCTCCTTTGTGGAGGATATGAAGGCTTCCTGGCTTGGGGCCCATTCTGGGGCATCTCTCCATTCAGCTCAATGTGGATAAGATACAGGCTGCAGATCCAGGCAATAGAGGACTGGAGACATCACGCTACCCCCTCCCCTCCCCATTGTCTCAGCCACTGGCTGACGGATAACAAGCTTCTGAAATTTTAACACTATTCTGCATATGATTCTGTCTGATATTCTACTTCTTTAAGGAAAATCTTCTTGCCTGGCTCCCATTAGACTACTTACCCAGGATTCTCTCCCTGCTTTTTAAATTTTTTTTTTCTGTACCTCCTTACAACATTTCTCAGTCTTTAAGCAAATATAAAAATCTCTCAGTCCCCCCCAATTATAAGATTCTGTCACCATTCTTGGCCCATTGAGAATCATTATTACCCCCAGAGGCCAAGATGTTTCCAACTTAATTCTTATAATTTGACAATTTTTTTGTTTTGAAATATAACATATTACAATATTTAATAGGATTATTTAAACTATACTCTTCCAGAAATTAGATATTTGCCTGATTTCCTCACTCCACATTTCTGTCTTAAAAAATGTGTTATCAGTCCTCTTGGTGTTACTCAAAACTTCTTCCCATTCTTTATTTTCTTTCTCTATGGCCTGTTTCATCTACTTCCATACATACGTTATTCCATATTTCATTACTTCATACATATATTATGAATATACAGATATCCATATATGCCTATGTCTTTTTTGTTTGAATACATTGTTTTCTCCTAGAATCCACTCCTCCCCATCTTCCAACACACCCACACTTCCTCTTGCTGTCAAAACAGATTGGTTGGGGTGTTGGCCCTCATCCAAGCAGTTAAATGGCCAGAAAAAATGGACTTAATCCCAGTCCCTTTGGTGTAGCATCATCTGAACCAATTCTGGTTGCTTCTGTCTCCTTCTATGAACTGGTTTAGGTAGGGGTATGTGTCCCAGCCATTGTCAATGAGATGAAATCTCCTCTTTGAAGACAACAAAGAAGCTTTCCCACTAATAAAGTCAAAGAACAAAGTGGAATTACAGGAACGTCTGATACTGAATTAAGACAGTTTCCCCAACCTTAAAACATCTTGTTCCATAATAATTACTTTTTTATTGTTAAAACCATTTTATCTGGTTATGTATCACTAGCAGCCAAAAGTATGACCTTCAACCAGGATGCTTTCACCTGAGTTCCAGACTAATATTTTCAAATATTCACTAACTAGTTTGATCCAGATATATCACATGTACAAATATAACTTGTTTAAAGGAGAACTCATTTCGTTCCATAAACTCTACCTGATCTTCTGCCTGAGTTTGGTTTGTGTGTTCATCTTGAAATCGCAGTCATTAATGTCCCCAAATCCAGGCCAGGGAGTTGGAGTCGTGTCTGCCTACCTCACACTGCATTTCCCAGGTGACCACTGAGTCCTCAGGATTCTACATGCAAAGCATCTCTCAAATCTGCCCTGCTTTCTATAATCTTACCTGGAAAACTTGAGTTTCCTTGCCATCCAGTTGTTGCATATCTAATCGGATCCAGGCACTGCTTTCACAGTTACACTTCTAAGACACTGACAGTTTTAAAAACATCTTTACAGGAGCATTATTAGCAGATACACTTTTCCTGTTGCCTTTTGGAATAAACTATTAATGCTGTAATATCCAGTTTGCTTAGGATCCTGCCTTTTTGCTTAATCTCTAAACATTTTCACACCTGGTCCAGCGCCAGCTGTCTACTACTCAGTCCCTAAATATACCACGGGGACAAGTGTGCTTTTATTTATACTTTTCCCTCAGCACATTATGCCTTTCTTTTCTTATTGAGCAGATAAAATCCACTTTCAGCGATGCTTCCTGTGTAAACCTTTTGGGACACACTCCCTAGAAGTGGAATTAATCCTTCTTCGGGGAAGTGTTACCTAGTTCACACTGCAAGAATATTATATATCATTTGTATTTTTAAATCTTAAGTGATTAATTATTATATTTTAAATTTTGTTGATAACTCCTAAATAGATACTAGGATCTTTATTAATCAAATACAAAATGATTAAATAAATCTTTACATTCAGAAATTTAAGAAACTGTAAGTAAACTTATTATAATAATCAGTAAGATTCATAATGGATAGCTGCCCACGCTATAATAATAGTAGGGCAGGGAATACATTATACTGTCATAGTGACTACAAACTTGACAGTGTCTATCAAATAATGGTGCCTCGATGATTACTTTTTAATGAATTATTTTACCTTTCTATGTTAACATCACACTTTGGAAAGCTGTAAAAGTATGAAGAAAATAAATAATTTATTGGTAGAATAAGAATATTTGATACAGAAATGCAGCAAAATAATCATGGATGAGTAAAAATCTAAAATCCATTCCATTCATATGCCAATCATTTAAAATGGGTAGGGTGGACCCTTTTTAGTGATACAATTAATGCCATCTTTCAACCAATAACAGGTAGACAAATAATATTCAGGATTTCCTTTTTATACCCATTTTCTTCGGTTTAATTTGTTTTCCCAAGAAAATGGTTCCAGTTATATATCAGTCACGAGAACTCTGATGCTGAGTTGAATCAGCTTGTCTGTAGAGCATGGCAGGACACCCAGCATGGCTTCCTCCCACCTGTGGGTAATGGTGCAGGTGCTCTATTGAGAACCACCGTGGCAATACTCCAGCCACTTCAAGGAATTTTCCCTGCCCAGGTGGTTCTTAAATTTGGCTGCTCATCAAAATCACCAGTGGAGCTTTAAAGAAAGACAGGTGTCAGGGCTTCAATTATCAAGAGAAGCTGATTTCAGTATTCCCGAGTAGCGAAACCCACCCATTTGTATTTTTAAAACATCCACAGATGCTTCTAACGTGTAGCTTGTGCTGAGAACCACTAGAACTCTTAACCTGGACATTCTAACCTTCCTTTTGAAGTCACCTTTCTTTATCCTAATCATGTGGCCAGAATAAGCCCCACTGCTTGTGGGTTTTGTTTCTGTTACTCATAGTTAGGTCTAATTGTTTTCGTGACAATTTCATCTCTGGATTTTGTCTTTCAAATGTCCTATAACTCCTTGCTCTGTAATCCACAGGCCAATCCCACCTTTTTCCCAAATCAGTTCTCAAATAACAGAACATCACCTAAGGAACATTGCCTTAGATCATCCCTTATAATATTCCCTTTCTAGTCTGTCCTCAACAGGAGCAAAGATGGTGAGCATATAAGCCTTCAAAATGTGTAATTCTTCTGCTCAGGGACTACTTAGTGTGACCAGTCATCAGATAAGGGGATGCCCAAGAATTTCATGGCCAACTGAAGAATGAGAATGTTGTATCAACCACTGACATCTTAGAACAATTCTCAGTTAATGAAGACAGAGCTAGTCCAGAGGTTCAATCTTACAGAAAGGTATTTTTGAAGAACTGCATTTTTTTCCCTTTTACTCTATGGACACGTGGTCTCTTACTACCACATTTATTACTTTTCCTTTACCCACCACTTTGCCTAATCCCTGTTACTATTACACTCAATTGCAAGATGGTAAAAGTCTAAAAGAGGCAAAAATGTGTATAGTTAAAATTCCCAAAACTCAAAATTTTCATTGATCAAAAAGAATGTTGGAAAAGTGATATTTTCCCTACAATCTTCTTCTGAATTAAAATCTGTTTCATAATTTATATATTAAATTTGCTTTCACTAAAGTACTGATAATTACATTTCAAACAGATACCATGGCTTTCATGGGTTAATCGTGGAACTTGTAAATTTTCACAGAAAACAATATACATATCCAACTACCTTGGTAAAGCCCTTGATATATCTGTTTTAATCACAGATTCAAAGTGTTGAATTCACTAAGTGTTACATACAGTCACATTTTCCTAATGAAAAAACAAAGATAAAGATTGCCAGCCCATTATGATCTTCTATTGTGTGTTCTGTAATACAGATTGGTACTACATAACACAACAGATTTTTTTAAAAAAATACAAGCACACATTTAAACTCATTAACTGTGCTTGCTAATGTGGCACAGATGTTGGGTCACACAGATTACTATATGTAACTGTGATTTTAATGAATTAAAAAAAGACTCATTAATGCTGATAGGCATCAGATTTTTCCTTTCTTCCCTTTGTTCACGTTCACAAGCGCCTAAAGTGGAGGGATGCTCAAAACAAACACAGAAACAAAAACCCACAGGGCTATTTTGAATTCTGTATTCCTGGAGAAAAACAACAAAAAGGAGACTGATTTTGGATTCACTTCCATACTGCTCTCTCTTTTGGAAAGCGTGGCTTTCCAAGTTCATCCAGTTTAATGGTTTCGGCCACTACCCTCTCCTCCAGGGAATGCTGGGGAATGAGTTACAAAGACCAAACACCATGCACATGGTGCTGTTTATGAGTCTGGGTGAGAACTAAATAAGGACAGGGGCACAGCTGCAGACACACAGCAGGTAGAGAATCACTTAGGAGATAATAAAAAGTAGCAGGATAATAAGTTTAGAAGGAGCGAAAAAGTTCAGAACCTGAGGTGAAGCCCTGGAGTGACAGGGAAGCCTGGAAGAGTAAAAGAAGAAAAACATCTAAAAGCTAGCTTCAATTCCCCAGCCCGGAAAAGGCAGCATTTGTAGGCTATTACTTATTAAAAAACAGTGAAATCTGGTGCAGAGGAAATGATACTGCACTGTGAATGTCGACATCTGAATTCCGGTTACAGCCCGGTCACTAACTTCCATGTATCTTTAAGGAAGTTGCTTAAAATCTTTAGGTCCCATCCTTAAAATGACAGTGTGAAATATGAGTTCTACTTATATAGTTTATACACTTCTAAAAGTTAAAAAAATTTAAATAAAACATTCTTAAAGAGTTATACAGAGAAGAGTATCAGACACTTATTAGCTCCATCCACAGGGTTGCAAAAGAAACTTAGTGGCCGCATCAATTTCCTGTGCAGCATCCCTGAGAGTCAGGTTGGGCTTTTAGATTGTTCTGCATCAGTGGGAGAAGGCACCACCTAATGAGCCAGTGATTCTGCACCTGCCCGGCTCTTAGGTTTAACTGACACTCATCTCGTAGTTTTAACCCCTGGAACTAGATCTATCCTCAGAATAATATAAAATAAATACATTTCTTCTCCAAATACCTACAGTCACATTTTCGACCTCCTTAAATTTTATCTAGGCTATGAATGTTCTTGTTTCTTTGAGCTCTTGCTCATTTACATGATGCTGAAACTCGAGAAGCAAAGGGTGTGCTGACTTACAAACAGGTTCGAGCTGTTGGTGTCTGTTTTAAATGATGATACCCTGAATGCAATGAATGAGACAGAAGTCCCCAGTTTTAAATAATTCTATATGATTAACATCAGGGATGGCACAAGAAACTTCGGCTGCTCACCAACTCAAAGAAAAGCATATGAAGTTGAAACTACATGAATTGTTGATATCTGATGCCTTTAAGTCTCAAGAACTGATAGTGATTATATAAAAAAAATTATAGCAAAACTCAATAATTATAGGGTCATGAACCAAACTAAGTCCTTTTCACTTTTTATGTCATTTAATGGAAATGGGCTATCTGATAAAGCAGGTCATTCTCACTTGCCATGGCAGGGCTGTCTCTTAGGGAAGCCAGCTCTGCATGAAGGCAAGTCTGGAGTTCAGTTGATTTTGGACAGCATTTCTTCCTCTATGATCTAAAACTCTGGACCTATCAAAACCATCTACCTTTGTGTCCTCCTCAGTTAGGCAAAACCACTCAGTGATATCCCATCTCTTCTTATCTGTACCTATCTCCTCTCCACCCTTCAACTAAGTGAGATGTAGGGTTTTTTTTTTTTTTTCTATTTCTTCATTTTTTAGTTTTGGTGTTCATTTAATATATTCATGCTGGACAGCAGAAAAGACTCAAGCGTAGCATTGATACCAAGATGTTAAATAAAGCCTAGGTCAATTGTTGTCTTTTTCTTGCTCATGCATATTGGCTTTGTATCATAATATACCAAGAGCTCACAAGAACAAATAGTTCATGTGTAAAGACTTCCAGGCACCAACATTTTTGAAGCAGCCCACCATTGGTAGGCATACCTTTTTCCCTTCCTTGGTACTATCTTTACAGCTTACCCTGAAAAGTGGGTTTTTATCATAGCAGGAGAAACGATGATAAAATGTGCAACCATTGGAAGTTTTTCCCGGTTAAATAGTCTCGGTCAAAATGTACTCAGTGAGTCAGGCTGGAGACAGCCATGGATGGCTCCTCTCCATTACAAGACAGCTTCCCCATTCCAGTCAAATCTGTCCAACTCCAGAAGCCTGTAAACCACATCAGTCTCCGTCATCTTTATATAACCTTAGAATTTCCACAGAAAATACTGTGATGTGTGTATGTGTGTGGGTCACAGACCACGGGTAATGGAAACACAGGTAGTTAGGAGGTTCTGATCAAAAAAAAAAGAGGAGAATGGGTACCAACAAATAATGGCTGTCTTGTAATGCTCAGATTAAAAAAAGGGCAGTAAGTAGAACCCTTACCAAACACAAACCAAATAGAATTCCTGGGACTGTGAGGAGCTGGGGTATATGTGGTGAGGCAAGTCTTACTGCGTATGTCTGAGTAGCTGGATGTGGTGATGATTAGCAGGTCAGGGAAAAGTAGAGGTGGTAATACGAAAACGTGCTTTAATGAATCTGAATTTAGCTACTTTCTATTTGATTTTGCCTCCATCTGTCATTCATTGTATTCACTATTCCTCGTTGTTTTATATAATCTAGACGTGTCAAAATTTTTTTCATTTATGGCTTGCTAAAATTGTTGAAAATGCCCGACTAAAGTAGAGGATACAGGAGGATCCTATAAGTGTTTATCAATTAATGAAGCGGCACTTTTCCAGAAACTTGCTATTCAATTAGTTATAAAATGCAGCTAATTCTATTTTTCATAGTTTCTCCTCTGGGGCTATTGGGATCCATTCAATTAATTGCTGATATGAAAATAATGCAATTGATACAGTGTATCTTCCCAACTCTGAGTCCTCTCCCCCGAGTACTTCTAGTAGCATAAAACTAAAATGAGGTTGGATTAGAATGTATTTGTATTTGTTTATAGCTTTGGTGAACACAATTTGGTCTCCAGTGATTGGCAATTTTTAATAATCCTGCAGCCACCTCCTTAACAACCTAAATGTTTGCCTAGAAATAATACTATGTTTATAATATTTGTTATTTTTTAACAACCAGAAAATGTTCATGTTTCCAGTCTTCTATATCTTCTGTTTGTTACTGTTCTTCAAAGAATAAAGGGTTCTGAAATAACATTTGCATGTCCTGCGAGGTCAGTTTTTCTGAAGGACAGGTTTGAAATCATTTAGAGGAACTCTGTTCTCTCATATAATTTCCTTATCTCTTTTTTAGTTCAATTTTCTCATGAGTGTTCTGCCTTTACCATTTAAAAACTGATTCTTCTCCTTGATAGAGATGAAACCAAAACCAGTTACGCATTATCCCATGGAATCAAAGGGAAACAGTTTAAAATCTAGTCTAGATAATGCACATAAAAAGCTCTACTGAGGATTTTTTAAAATAACTCAACACGTTTAGTTTGGTCTGAAAAACCAGACCCCCAAAATCAACAAATAACGTTTTTATTAAGTGGCCTATATCTAGGAGTGATTCCTGTCTATTAAAATGCCAATCGCATTTTCAAAGAAAATGAAAGACTGAAGTGTCTAGCCTGATAGTCAAATCAGTTAGACCTATTTTTCCATTTCTTCTTTTTTCCCCCCAAATGGATTGACTTGCATTTTAGCTGAATGACAGTCAAGACAGATATGACAGAAGTAGGAAAAATTTTAGCTGTGTAACTGCAAAAACTTGAATCCAAAAATTTTAGTGAGTAGCTACAACTTTATGCACCGTTGGTTACTCTTTCTGGCACCACCATTTATATAAAGCCCAGAGAGACACATCTACAAACTTCAGTGTTTCAACAATTAGATGAGCACTTCTACTGAGCTGGTCCCTTAGCCTGTGAAAATATATTTCTAAATGTCATGGAACCAATGTCAACTTTTTTTTTTCCTGCTTTATTTTTTTGCAGACCCGTATTTATTTCTGTAGTTGAATCCTCATGCTTTTTGTTAAGACTGCCTCTTTGAAAGGGAGAAGGAAATCTATAACTTGCCTTTCACAGCAGGTCCCAGAGATCTGTCAGGGACAAGAAAGCTGTTATACAGAAGCTCAGAGGAGCAGTTGGTCACTCCAAGGCACAGCCATATCTGACTAGTTAACCATGTAAAAGCTGGAACTGAATTTATAGAACCAAGGTAGACAAGAGGTGGAAAGAAAAGCAGGTAGAGAGCACAAGTCTATTACATGGAATTACCTGAAAAGAATAAAGAAAATGGCAATGATATCGTTGGAGACAACTTTTGAAAACTGTAACTTTCAATAAAGAACTAAACCCTAGGTATGCAAAACCAAACAGAACAAAATAAAAGCATTTTGTTGTTGCTGTTGTCTTATCTTTTCATTTGACTAGCTTGGAAACCCACAGAAATTATTTTTAAACAAGTATTTTGGTTTTTGATAGGGCTAACTTCTATAGGAATTGATAAACCTTTTAGAATTTTCAGAATGAAGTTTTGTTGCGTTGGCTTGTATTGTAGGTATTCTGACTTTCAGCGACCCAGCTCACTGGGAAGTAGAGAAGACAAAACCTGAAATTCAGTACAGAAGGATAGAAAGTCTTAAGAATTTACTTTTGCAAAGATATTATGTGGATTTTCAATTACATAGTCTCCAAAATTTTCGGCACAACTTCAGAATTGAAAACGTGCATATTACACATATTTTAAACTTATGAAGGCCACGCATCTAAATTAAAATTAATCTACACAGTTATACTTCTCCTCATTATAGGAGAAAAGATGGTTACTTTTTTATTATGGTAAAATAAATTGAGAACTGTTAAATTTGGGGATGTAACTGAAAGTAAATGCTAAAATGAATACTATACTTGTGCATTTTTTTTTCTGTAGCTTTGTCAATATTCAGTTTCTTTTGCAAAATGTGTGCTGTAAGCTCGCCACATGAAATAAATGGCTTTGGCCTTAACGGAATGCTATTGTTGGTAGTACATCATAACCCCAGCCTCCTGATAAGCCTTACTTGGCAGTAAGCTACATACGGTGGCATTTAGAAAGCTGCAATAATGATGATGAAATTAAAACCCCAGAATTTAAGTAGCTTATAGGTCAGTGTACTGTAAAAATGTAGGTAAGCATAATAGTGACCTCTAAAATGTTTGTGTTCATTGGTGAAGGCTGAGCTAACTAGAACAGAAAGTTAAAATAATTATTTCTTTTCTGAATGTTCCAAGTAGAGTGTCCTGGAATGAACACAAGTGAGTTCAGAATTTACATCCTCTTAAAGCAATAATATACCCAATAATTACATATTTACGTCTATATATCATTTGACCTCAACAGTCTGAGGTGATTCTGAATTATGCCCTTTTTGATTTAAGTGTCTGTTACTAGCAACAAAAAAATTGGGCAATGTTTCTTCAACAGTCCTGGCAAAACTTACTTTAGCTATATATACTAAGTCTAGAAAAGCCTTTCTCAATCTATACCTGTAAAAAGTGTGCCCTAGTAAAAATGCTGAAATGTATTACTCTAACCACCTGAATTCTTATCCAAACTCCCATGATTTGGAATTAGTCATGTGGAAATTCATCCAGGTAAGGAAAGGTCTAGTTATTTTTTTGTTTTCATGTATTAAAGAGTTGATGTGTCCTTTATTGCTATTACTGAATGATGGATTAACCACACCAAGTAAGTGCCTTCATCCCAGGATTCCTCATTCATCTCTCTATAAAGTGTGATGTTTCAAGGAGGAGTGTGATACAAGTTAACACACATATCAACGAAGCTCACTGCTTTTCATTTTTAGTGTCTCTAGGGACACTATTATTCCATGGAACCCACTTTGGGAAACGTTGGCCTATTGATAATATGATTTTTGCTTATCTTTGCTTAATCTTAATCTATTTTAAAAACTCCTAAAGACTCCCAGATGCTCACTAATCTGGGTTAACTAGTTTTAACTGGAATGACATTCCTTAGCTAAGCAAGTGAACAGAACTGATCTGACAGGAAAAAGGTATCTTTCAAGAGTCAAACTTACCATATATTGAAACACAATCAATGTGAATTTTCTTTATTCACTGTGTTCAAAATTTTAATGCACAGAATAGTTCCCACTTTTTTTTAAGACCACCGTTATTAAGGTCAATTCCTTACATCCCCTATGCTGTGACAGCAATGGCCATAGGTGCCCACTGATGATCTTTTAGAACCAAATGACAATCTAAACCATTATTCAAAGTGGATATATAGTTGTACATAGAAAACAACAATAAAACCTTCCTTTTTTTAGGACAGCAAGACAGATCTGAAGAATTTAAATCAGAAAAACTAAGTGATCATATACAGGATGTCAGCTAGAGAGTTACTAGACGTCAAATAAAAATAAAAGAGTGTATTTATTTGGCACTATGACAACCAAAAATTATTAAATGTTTCATTGATCAACTATATTTTTCCTTTACTCTAAAAATGAGCTGTCAATCCATTTTTCAACAGGTTAATGACAGAATCTTTTCCCTGGAAGGTAAGAAAAAGCACACAGGTGCATAGTTATTTACTAGGTAAGATCTTTCTGTTAAAAGAATTAGCCTTATTAATTCTTTTAATAAAGTCCCTCCTAATACTGATATTCAAATGAAGAGACGAAGAAATTTAACAGGGTCATATTTTACTGCTCAGCCCTATGTAAAAGCCCTATGTACCAAAAGGGCCTGGTATGCAACAGACACTAAATAAATAAGTTATATTAATTATAGACTTTTACAGTCCAGAAAAATTGTTATTTAACCAATTTACTAGTAACCCTAAAATATCTCCACAAACATGCGTGATTTGTCTGAGCTATATTTTCAATCTTCACTAGTATATTTACCTGGCATTATTTCTATATATCTAACACCATTTTGCTTTTTCACTATTAGAAAAGTCAAATATGATTTTTATCATAATTTTATATTTGAGTCAATTATTTAGAACTTGAAAAATAGCCATTTCCTGCTGGTGCAATACGCCACAACAACCCCTTCCTTTGTATGTACATGAAAGGAAAAAGAAGTCATATTCTTCCATCTTTGGGCAAATTTCCATATGGCTAACTTCATATCATTCATCAGGGAACCAGGCAATATAATTAGCTCACTTAGCAAAGTGAAATGTGAGTTGGCCCATGTGGCACAGTCCAGAAGTAAACTGACTAGTGACTGCTCCTTTAGGCAGCTGATCCACCCATATCATTCAGTACGATGACCTACGTCAGAGCTGGAGCTGATCTCTGCACACCCCTCCTGCAGACCTGGGAGATGTGCACACATAGGCTCTGGAAAAGGTCTGAGAATGCACTTACATCTACAAAATCATTCTATAAACACACATATGCCAACAATGCCAATCATTTCATGTAACATAAACTCAACTTTGAGTAATTTTTCAACAGGCAAAAATTTTTGTGCTTTTTTTTTTTTTTCAGATTACAAAATCTAAAGCCCCTGGAACATTCATCAGTTTTATTTTTTCTCTCCATGACTATTTCCTCCTGTAGCCTACATCATGAAAAGACATCACTGGTCATCCTGATACAGAAACACTCATAATTATTATGAACACGTAACTGTTAACAGAAACAAGGGTTAGGGTTGACAAAACATCTTTCAGGTTTGACCCATTTTACTTCTTTCTTGGGCATGCAGACACATGCTAATATTCATATCTGTGCTAAATATAAAAATACCTAAGAGTTGCTGGATGAAGCCCAATTTTATATAGGCAGCCTATTAGTTTCTCCATCTTTATACGCATTGACTTATATAAAAAGGAAGAAAAAGTTAAATGAGTTCTCTTTAAATGTAATTTCCTTTTTGAAACTATGTATGTATGTCCACACATCCTAGTTTTCAAGATTACTGACATTCTGTAAATGCATATATGCATTTTCTCCATTACGATATTACCCAAGTTAAAAACAACAAAAAAGGAAGTGCCTGTGTAGGAGTAAGCAGAAATAGCACAGTCCCAGTGTCGTGCTGTCCCCACAGGGCTCCGGGATTGTCTTTTACATTTCTACATCCAAGTCACTTCTATTCCTATCGCAGTTCATAAAATTGGGTGAGAATTTGAATCTCAATTTTCTCATTTAAAAAATTCACCTCCCCTGTCATCACCATGCTTGATTTTAAAGGAAAGAGTCTCATTTTAATTGGGAATGTGGTGATAAAACAACGTATTTGCTTTTATCAATTTGGATTATAATTTTTCCTTCAAATAGCATTAACTAGCATTTATAATTAATGTTTCTCCTTTACCTTTATATATTGTTAAAGGAAAAGGTTTATGTATGTGACTGGTGATCAACTGAGTTCTGTCTTCTGTTTCCCTGATTATTTGGTCAATGTGTGGATCAAGCAACTTTACTTATTATTTACTTTGAAATCATTATAATAATTCTGACAAGAATAATATTAATGACCTAATAGATCACACGTAACATATGTCTTGCTTAGTAGATGTCTTTTAACTTTTAAACAACCCTGAAAGCACAATCTAATTAAGGGTTAGCAGGTTTTCAGAGATGTTCCCTCAATTGCCCAAAGCCATATAGTCAGTAAACATCAACCCTGGCATTTGAGCCTCATCTCTTTGGTAACAAAGTTCACACTCCTGAGGAAAGGAAATTAAAAGAATGGAGCACATGTTGACATTCATTACATGAATACTAATGGATAATGTCTTCCGTTTTGAAAATACTCAATGTGAAATATGAATAAAACAGAAGGCCACTATTTAGGGTACCGATGGAATGATTTGTTTCAATTTCACAAATTATTTCTTAAACAAACAAGCTGTAAACAGGGCTATAACTGATAAAATAAAAGGAGAGACAAAAAAGCAGGTAGTAAATGACGTCTGATCTTGCTTTCTCCTGCATCTCTCTGCCTCTTCAGCCACGGCCCAGAAAAGGTAGTATGTGTAGACACTGATTGAATTTCCTTCTCTACTTTAGGGTTGGCCGAGGGCAGTTGGTGTTATACAGATAAATTAAATAAAGAATACGACTAAAATGACCCAAGTAGCGACAGAAGAACAAGAGGACCCTGGACTCTGGGTCCTTCCAGTTCCCACATTTGGACCACGGGAGGTGACTCCAGCACCATAAACAAAACCCTGAAGGGCCAGGACAGGACCCGCTGCCCTGAAAGTGGTTAAGCCGGCAGTGGGCACAGTCCACTGGGTTCCTTCCTTCAGGGGCATCATGCCTGCCAGCGGGTGCGAGGCTCCTCACTCTACACTGACTGCCTCTCCTCCACTCTAAATGAAGAGAGAAGAATGAATACAGAAACTATGTAAAAGTGCCCTAAAAAATTTTCTGGCACATTGTGGGCACTCAAAACTTTTTGACCACTGAATTGAAAATGTAATCTTTATAATGTAGTGGGAGTTTCTGGGTCTAAATTCCACTTTGATCAGTTAACATTAGTTAAGGAATTCTGCTGTTCTACCAGAATTCATATAAACTTTCCTCTGCATTCTTCTTACAAAGGTAGGCAGTATTTAAAAAGTTTTGTCTTATTTTTTCTGACTTGTTAGAAAAAGGAATCTGGCAATTATTGAATGCCCCATTCATTCTCAGGCATTGAGAGTATGCCATTTTAATACATCCCCACACTTCAGACAAAAAATGATGCTCTTGTGGGTTGATGAACACGTTCACTACCAAGTTAGTAGCTAGCGCGGTAGGGATTCAAACCCAAGTGTCTTACACTGAAGCAAAGGCTCTTATCACCCTCTTCAGTACCTTCAGTATTAACTTGGTACAGAGATGGATCCTTTTTAGCCTAAATCTTAATTGTGCCAATCGCTGTACTTGGGTCAGAGCTACCTTTCCGTTATGGGGGCCGTGCAGGGCCCAGCCCTTGGGAGGTGCCATGTATGTTGTAGTCTATGGAAATGGGCTCCCTGGATTTGCACATGGAAGCTCCGACTTCACAATCACCACTGTATCAACAAACTCTCTACTCTTGTTCTACATGTTGTCACATAAAATGAAACCCAAATTTTACTAGAGAAGGTAGTAGTCCATATACTTCAATGGAAAAAAATACTGGGATTTTCAATGGAAAAAAGACTCATTCAGAAGATCTGTGGTCGTTCCTAGCTTGGCTTGTTGGTAATTCACTTAGTGTATTAAACTTTTCTCAATCCCTTGGAGTATAATAACCACCTTAATGATATTATGTGATATTTTTTAGGATCCATTGGCATGGAATAAACTTATAAACCTGTGGCAGAGACAGGTTAGATATTCACAAACTATTTCCCCTCTATTTTGAGTAGACAGCTACATGACATTCCCCAGCTTTGCCTATGGTTAGGTGTGGCGATCTGAATGAGTTCTGGCCTACGGACTGTGGGCAGAAGTGATGGGCGACATGTCTAAAATGGGCCCACAAAAACATAACTGTGAGATGCTCTGCTCTGCTGCTGCTTCTTCTGCAGAGAACCCAAGACAATGCCAGGTCTGTAGGGGAGACTAGAACCAATGGAAGCCTCTGGCACCCTCAGGGTCTACATTGGACTGCCTGGCCAATAAATAGATAAATATTTGCAATGCTGAGGTCCTTTGTTATAGCAGTTTTCCCACTCTGAATGGTGTAAGACTTACGCAAACATTGGTGTGTGTGGGGGGGGTGTGTTACCATCTATTATTATTAACATAGAAGCTAAAATCCAGACTTTCCACCATGCCAAAATTCTACTGTCATGAATAATCATTTTGTATATTGTTACTTGTTGTAGAAGTATTTCCTAAGGTTTTCCAGATCAGCTAAAGCACCTCAATTCCACACACAAGGATTGAATTGCAAGTGACTGACTGATCTTAACTTAGCCTACTTCTGCAGCATCCGCAACTGCCAAAAAAGGGTCTTTCCTGAGCATTCTTCTGAAAAGAAAGGGTGAAACACTTCCTGCTGTGTACATGACTTTTGAGCACCTTAAATAGTACTAAAAATAGGCAATAGTTTTGACCATTTGCAAGATGTTTTGTGATAAAGGTACAGATAGAAATTCAAATTATTTATATTTGATACCAGCCCAAACAATATGTCATTGCTATCTGTAGTACACTGGAAACTTGCATTTCATACTAGAGATTGCTATTGTGCAAAGCTCCTCCAACATTCTCCATTCTCAAGGCAGACGATGTGACACTGAAGTGGATGAAGGAGAACCGTATGTTCTCAGCCAAGTCACAACTGGTCCATGAAAACAAATACTCAGAGAAAGACAAATACTGTATGACATCATTATTTGTGGAATCTCAAAAAATACAACCAACTAGTGAATATAACAAAAAAGAAACAAATTCACAGATACAGAGAACAAACTAGTGGTTACCAGTGGGGAGAGGGACGGAGGGAGGGGCAAGATAAGGGATTCGGATTAAGAGGTACAAAGTACTATGTGTAAAATAAATAAGATACAAGGATATATCATACAGCACAGGGAAATATAGCCATTATTCTGTAATAACTTTAAATGGAGAATAATCTATGAAAATATTGGATCTATATTGCACTAATATAACATTGTAGATCAACTATACCTCAATTAAAAAAAAACACTCAAAAGATGAGTGTATCTTCAATGGACCATTAAAATGAAGATTCACTGTCTTCATTTAAAAACCTAAAGTTATAAAGTCACAGGCCTAAGAAGGACTTGTTTAAAAACAAAATGTTTAATTTAGCTGACTAATTCTCCACTGTTCTAAAATGTGAAAATGTTTTAAGGTAGGAATAGTTTGTTTAAAACAACAGTTTCTAAATATATCAAAGCATTGGTCCAATTCTAACAGCATAAAATTGGCCAAAGATTATTTTTATTAACCTCACAAAGATTATTTTTAGTAAATAAAGATTATTTTTATTACTGTATCAAGGAAATCCAGAAAGAGTGTGAATATTAAAAGAAATAACCCTGTTTTTCTAATAAAAAGTCTATGTCCTGTATGAATAATAAATCAAGAAAAGACTGAAAACAACATAGCAGTTACAGGAAAATCTTAACCTTTCCCAAATGTTATTATATGTAATTAATAAACTTTTGTACTAGCAGGGATAATTTTTTAACGGAAACACATGTATTTTCCTCCAGAACTTTATTGCTTCTCCTCCTGACACGACTCTTAGATATAGCTTTCATCCACCCCTCCTACCGCAGCTTTGTTCCACCTTTTATAAAGTATCAAGGAACATCAATAAATATCACCTCAGGACAGGATTCAGAGTCCAGATAAAATATGATGGCCATAAGGGTGATAAACACTGTACGAACTCTACTCTATCAGGTTACATTAACGTGAAATTATCTGCCTTACTGGGATCTCCCAGGGTCTCACACTGTTTGGCTACGTCAGTCATTGGTGGCTCTTGCTACTGACAAGTCTCTCTTTTTTCACTCAGTTACAGCACCTTATATATCTTGTGATTGTCGAATTACTATAAAAAGGTTTCATCTTGCTCTGAAAGAGACCTGTTTCCCTATCCATTCCATCTACTCCAATATTTGAAAGAAAGACAGACGGACAAGCAGCAGGCATTTACTGACGCACTGATTCAAGATGGTGCCAAATCACTTCTATCGTCAATCAGGTAAGAATAGGTACTATTCAGAGCAACCTTGTTTTTTTTGTTTTTTTTTTTCTTTATTAGTACAGAGATGAAAATAAAGACATACAGAGTTTTAATTCTATAATCTTCCTGTCATGAATAAAATGCTTTACCTGGTAAAAGTCAATTAGCCCACCTAACACATGGCTGCCAATGCCAGCTCTGCCATGGAGGTTTATGACTGAAGAAATTGACAGTCCCAAAGGTAAGAACTTAATATGGTTGATGAGGAGTATTTACTCTCCTTTTCAGTTTGGACACCGAAACTTTCAACACAGTTAGTTGTCTGATTAGACTGCTCATGCATATCCATGTCCTGACAGTTCTCCCCAAGTGAACCACCTAATTAAGTGTTCTCTTTCTCTGTGTGTGTGTAAAACACGTATCTCGTACACATTTGTGTGCAGTAAAAGAATAATAAATGGTGTCAATGAAAGGGTAATAAATGGTACATTTGCCACCAGTTTCAAGTAATAAAAATAAGTCCAGTGCTGTGACAAAAATATATTATCATTTGAAACTTTAATTCCAATCTCGGTATACTATCCTATCTTCGAGCTTGCATGTTGGTCACAAAAGTGACTGAAAGCAAAAGGAAAACATTATTTTGATAGCTGCCACTAAGCAGTACATGTTCTACTTTGGC
The DNA here is from genome assembly GCF_009834535.1 of Camelus ferus. Classification (NCBI taxonomy): domain Eukaryota; kingdom Metazoa; phylum Chordata; class Mammalia; order Artiodactyla; family Camelidae; genus Camelus; species Camelus ferus. The sequence continues at coordinate 22,581,676 of NC_045700.1, forward strand.
ACAGAAGATAACAATTGTCAATCCGAATAAGTGACAAAGGGGAAGAAGTAAGATACCAGATCTCCTACAATTCTATTTTTGCTTAAAACAAAGAAACAAAAATTCTGTGCCAAGAAAAAAATTTGACATTTCATTTCCCTTAGAAACTTGGCTTAAATTAAAGAGAATATTTAAAACAACTCAATTAGTTCAATGACTTGATTCTGATTTTTATCAACTGGCCGAAAATATCATGGGAACAAGTTGGCCCACACGGAGTGGAGGATCCCTCTACTCCCCAGACATACACATGCCACACACTGAGGAGCCTACTGTTAAGAGTGCTTACTCCTTGCTTTGAGGCAATCACGTCCCCATGAACTGTCTTCCCAAATAAATTTTTATGGAGGAAATTAGGAGACACCCCAACATTTCACCTCATGCATAATATTTTCCCCCATGATATGGGTGTCTACCAAGCAAATAAGTATGTGTCCAGAAATATATGACTTTATTCTCAAGTCAAGGGCCCCAGGGAGAAGAACAGCACTAACATCAAAGTTACACCCCTAAGAAACGTTTCATGAGAGAAGTGTCAGCATACACTTTGTTGGGTATGCAGGAGGCAGAAAAGAGTAACGCTCAAGATGGGGAGGAGAAGTGAAGTTCAGCTTCTGGGACTAAGACCATGAGTGAGCAGATGAGCATCTGCAGGGGGCACGGTGAGTGCAGGGCAGCATAAAGTAGTGACTTCCAAACACTTCACCACAAAGACTCCCTTCTCACATGTGCACTGATGTGAGGCTGTGTGAAAAAGGACATTCATATATGATATTGGTGGATTTACACACTGATAGACTATTTGGGGGGAGCAATTTGGTGAGACTTACCACATTTTAAAGCATGGAATCTCTAAACCCTGGCAGTTTCCTTTTTAGGAATCTAGAGTCCAAAAATACACAAGCCATCAAAGGTGTAGAACCTGTACCTTTGTATTATATTCGCTACAAATTTGCTTAAACTTGGGGAATAATGACAAAAACCCCAAATGACAATAATCACAGGAATGATTAAATATGTATTCATACTTTAGAATACTGTCTAGCCCTCAAAAATGCATGTCAGATCTCTGGATTTAGAGACACAGAAGTATCCTCAAGTATGCTGTTGTGTAAAAACAGTTAACTTGCAGAATAACATGTATAGTATGATCCAGACCATATTCAAATCTATAGGGCTGTATTAGTATGTACAAAAACAAAAGAAAAGACATGTTCAAGGTTCATACTGTTTACGTAATAGAGATCTATTTTGTTGGAAGTATTTTTTAGTAACAAGATTAATACTGGTTGATTATAAACAACAATCACACAGGGGGAATACAACTCTTGATTTTAAGACCAAGATAAGGCAAAATAAGAAATTTGGCATTTCACCCAATTTCAATGTAAGGATTTGTGAAAAGTGGTTATGACACTCAGCCTAATATCACTTTTTTGGCAGGGCTTACAGATCTAGAAATATTTGGGGACCACGTGGATGGAGGTTACCCGTTCCGCGTAATGTTACTTTGGTCAGAAGACTTTAAAATTGTGGAAATAGAAGTGCCTGTAGAAATCATGACTGCATGGCAAACACTGGCAAACAGTTCTGTGCTGATAGATCTGTGACAACAGTGGAGGGAACCACTGATCATCAAAAACTCCTTGCTTCTCTAAGGGTGCTTCAATATTGGTCCTATGGAGATGATCAGGAATCTTCATTTATGTGGGAACTCCTTGTCTCCACTGCTAAATTTTTCAGAATTAAAAAAAAAATCAAGCAACTAAAAAGAAAGTCTCTTGAAGAACTAGTTTTTTAATCTTAGGGTAAACAAACCCCTCAAAGTTTACCTCGATTATAAGTCTAAATAAAATAACAGATGAATATGAAAACTCAACATATAGTTCCCTGGAAACATTTCCCTCTGGGTGCCCAGAGTCATGCCACATTTGAAAGAATCTGGCTGGCCATTTGTCCATGCTGCGGTGGGAGGTAGGTTGGCTTGGGTCAAGAATGAACTGTGCAGAGAGGGGAGGGGACAGCTCAGTGGGAGAGTGCATGCTCAGCATGTGCAGGGTCCTAGGTTCAATCCCCAGTACCTCCACTAAAAAAATAAATAAACTGAATTACCACCACTCCATTTTCAAAAAAAGGAGAATGAACTGTGCAGGGAAAGCTGAGGGAAGCCTGTTCCCATTACCCTGACACCAGACAGTCTGCTGAGTGACCCACCTCAATGAACAATTCTCTACATGCACCTCAGTTATCCCTATGGAGTTTCAGTACTTTGTGTACATTATATTCCTTTTTTTTTTTTTGCTATTTAAATATAATCTTTTTTTATTGAAGTATAGTCAGTTTACAATGTGTCAATTTGTGGTGTACAGCATAAAGTTTCAGTCATACATACACATACATAGATTTGTTTTCATATTCTTTTTCCTTATAGGTTACTGTAAGATACTGAATACAGTTCCCTGTGCTATACAGTAGAAACTTGTTGTTTATCTATTTTATATATAGTAGTCAGTATCTGCAAATCTCGAACTCCCAATTTATCCCTTCCCACCCCCTTCCACACACTCCAGTAACCATAATTTTGTTTTCTGTGTCTGTGAGATGGTTTCTGTTTTGTAAGTGAGTTCATTTGTGTCTTTTTTTTTAGATTCCACATATGAGTGACATCATATGATATTTTTCTTTCTCTTTCTGGCTTACTTCACTTAGAATGACTATCTCCAGGTCCATCCATGTTGTAGCAAATGGCATCATTTTGTTCTTTTTTATCATTTAGTAAGTATTCCATTGCATAAATATACCACAACTTCTTTATCCAGTCATCTGTCCATGGACATTTAGGTTGTTTCCACATTAGGTTGTTTCCATGTCTTAACTATTGTAAATAGAGCTGCTATGAACACTGGGGTGCGTGTATCTTTTTGAATTAAGGTTCCCTCTGGATATACACCCAGGAGTGGGATTGCTGGATCATATGTTAAGTCTATTTTTAGTTTATTGAGGAATCTCCATACTGTTTTCCATAATGGCTGCACCAAACTACACTCCCACCAATAGTGTAGGAGGGTTCCCTCTCCAGCATTTATCGTTGGTGTGAGGTCCTTTTTTAATGCTACAGTTGCAGTCCAGCCAAGAACTTCTTTCTGATGTCTTCTTAGGCACTGTTGAAAAAGTCCTCCTCCTCAAGATTAATGGTAGATGTCCAAGTGTGTTTGCAGCGTGTGGCTCTGACCCCTCACTGTTTGTATCTATCACTATCATTCTTCCCCTTCCCCTCACTCTGTCTCCCCTGTGCTTTTCTTGATTCTTTTCAAGCTTCCTTAACATGTGTGAAGATCTCTGGCTTATGCACAAGGATGGGAATTGGTGTGTGCCAAAAGCTGACTCTATCAAGTACATTTGTTGATGAGAATTTAAGGAGGAAAAAGGTAAGAACTCCACAGGGGTAGTGCTAATTGATTTTCTTTATAAACACATAAGCAATTACACAAGTGACCATCTGCTTTGTCTGCATGAAGTTAATGAATACACAAAAGGAATCAAATTTGGAGTTTACTTAAATCTTAAATCTAACTGCCTAGATAGCTGTTTGGATGTGTCATAAGGCAAAAGGAAAGTGCTTTAGTCTGCAGGATAAAGACCGACAAAAATAAACAGGATCCCTCGTTTCTTTCATTGAGAAGCAGTGAAAACAGAGTTGGTTGAAACGTCTGAGAGTACAGCCATCAGAAACTAATGTATAACATTATTTCCAAATAGGTTTATTCAGCCAAATTGGGTCTATGAAATATAGAAAATCATTCAAGATAATATCACTGTGGCAATTAGCAATTTTCCTTTAAAAATTTGTTCATTTTGTTTGGCTCAACATTCTAGAAGCACTCATAACTATTTCTTGCAGATAATCGTTGGGAATAAAAGATCATAGCAGAGATTAATTCAGAGGATAACTGCTGTAAGATATCACTCCCAGACCCCAATGTTAAAAAGCAGATATTTTTTACTATCTTATTTTAATGGATAAACAAATAAACAAAGATCATATATATATTTGAAAACCGAAAATTTGAAAGCAAACATTTATTTCACCTCTTCAAGCTGGAATGCTAAATGTGTACAACTGCAGATCTGCGTGCCACAACCTTTTGATGCACAAAACCCAAAATTTATTAATATGTAGAAATTTTATACTTTGATTTAGTAATATCTCTAACATTGTTATGAAAACCCCACTGGTACCGCATTGATTCTGCAAATCATTACTGACTTGTCTTTGCTAACACAGCCTGCATTAGTTGCTGAATATACTGCATTGACCAAGAGGGTCCACTCTCATGAGACTTAGAATTTAGTGAATAAGTCAGGATTTTTAAGTGCAATTACAAATACTGCAACGTGTCCCAAAAGAGCAGAGATAAGATCACATATAACTGGGAGCTTTGTTGGACAGTAAGTGTATCAGGGAAGGGCAACCTGAGGAAATGACTTTGAGCTGATAACTAAAGAATGGCCAAGAGTTCGGGGAAGAAACGCTGGATCACGATTTAAGCTGATGGTTAGAGCATCAGATATTCTCAATTCTATTTCATTTCAGATTTTTAATAAAGTCAGATATGTCTTCTAATGCAAGAGAAGATACTGAAATTCAGGTCATTATCACATGAGAAATAATTTTCACAAAGAAATGACATACTGGTGGATGCCAATTTAAAATCTGTGTAAACAGGAATATGTAAATTCATTCATTAAATACAAAAACAAACTAAAAATAAAATAGTGGGTGTTGTCCAGTGTGGATGGAGTACTCCTCAGAGGGAGCCCAGAGTATTGACAACTTAAGACTCTCCCCCAGGTTCTCTCATCCCCCTTCTAGTTTTGTATTCTTAGTAGTTTCCTAAAAATGCCATAAATTCTAGGCAGCCTCTTCTACATTCTATCCCCTGAATACCTCTGACTCTTCCACATTTACGCGTGCTATGGTCTTCCGTCTGCCAGTACCTCCCTCACTCTGTAAGGCCCATCTCCTTGGCAACTTTTCCTCACGCCTTCAATCAGATGATCGTAGTTCTTCACATACACATTTCTGATGACCTACCATCAAATTCTGGCTCACGTGATACTGTTTTTAATATGTAACCATCAGTTTCCCCCACCTGACCGGAAGCTCCGACAGTGAGTGAACTTTGGCTTCTTCATCTTTCCATGCAATACAGACAACATTTTATTTAATACTTGGAATAAAAATGGGTTAAACTGAATTGAACTGAATTAGTATGCAGCCTATAAAACAGCTCCTCTAACTCAAAATTCAGCTTTTGTTGCCCGTTTTTCACACTGAAACCATTTCCACAAAAAAGTTGTACAATTATTTTTTAAAAGCTCAGCTTGCCTTAAAATTTGGAAGATTTTACATACTTTTGTTTAAGAAATACCATGTTTTACATCAGTGAATTTTACAAGTGACTCAAATCTCGTCTCTTGAGTTAGTGAGCCATAGGGAAAAGCTCACTGTGTGGTAGAAAACATCATCCTCTCCATCTCTCCCTCAGCACATACCCAGTATGCCATTGGTGTGCACCAGTAACCATCCTCAGTGCCAGGGAGAAATAGCCAAGAGAACAGAAGGGTTTCCATTATGGGGCTGAGAGGCGGGAGGCAAACAGAGAAGGGGAAATATAGAGACATGCTTACAAATAGTCATAAGTAATAGAAAGTAAATAAATAGGATGCCGACATAGAGAATACCAGGCAGGGAGAACTTTGGATAGAAGGTTAGGAAACATCCCTCTGTGGTGGGAAAATTTAAGCTGAAAAATGCTGTAATTTGAGGAGATTAGGAGAATCTAATGGGTGTACTGAAGGGCTCAATATATTGAACATAGACAGCAGAAGACTCTTTGTGGAGAGAAGATATACATTAAGGAGAAATAAAAACATGTCAGGGGAAGAAATAAAAGAATCAGCAGAAGGTATGGGAGCTCCTGGAGTTATAACTGAAGATTGATTGTTTAATCCTTACAAATATTTGAACCTCATATCTAATCCTGCTAAATATATCCTTTTTATAGTTCCTTCACTTATTATATGAAATTGTTCATATCTCAAGTAACTTCAAGAGCCATCCATGTTTGTACCATGGCATCGGAGCCTAAGAACCATTGTTATCTTTCTCCAGCTGTGGACCCTAATAACACATCACTCAGATCAGTATCCAAAATGTCCAAGAAGCACTGAAACTGCTCCCCTCACAATTCATTACCCACCGATGGTTTGCTGGAAAATAGCAACTCCTAATGCTGCAAGATCATTAAACTTTTTACTTGAGTGACTCATAATGGATTATTTCTTATTTTTCAGGAATGTTCACAATAAAGAAAAATACACAACCAAGTATATGAATATACTTAGCACTATTGAACTGTACACTTAAAGATGTTTAGGATGGTAATATTATGTGTACTTTACCATGATTTTAACAAGTGGTTAAAGGACCTGAAAATAAAAGAAAACAAAGCAAAAAGAAAAATAGATTTTGGGGCTCTTATTTCCTACAAGAAAATGCCATTTGGACTTCCTGTTGTTGCAAATGTTATAGAAGCCAAGTCACTTTCCTTTGTCGTAAGCACAACAGAATTGAAAGAAAGGATCTGGTGGGCAGAGTTTTGAAAGGCAAACTAGAACTTCTCCAGGCACCAAAGACGCTGGAGAAAAGAATTCTGTCCTAATTAAAGGGTGAGTCACATCCAGCATCACAATTTATTAAACCTTTCATCATCAAAATTTGGAAAGTATATGGGTGATAAGACGTGAAGGGATGTTAAGTCTACTAGGAAAGGGTGGGCCAGCCTCTGGAGAGGCTGCATGACATAAAGCTTTATTCTGGTTAGGGAAGTGTTTCAGTAGAAAATAAACACAAACAAACAAAACCAACAGATGAACAAAAATTCTGCCTAAAGATCCTCTCTATATCAGAAAACATGAAGGGAATAAACTTCGGAAATGGCTATAATCCGCATTTTTGTCCTTGCTGAGACTTTATGGCCCTTTCCATTCACAAAAATGCATGAGATTATTATCATCAGGAGATGTTTAACTTTATGAAAATTAACACGAGGGGAATTTAGATCTGTCTTTTGCACATTTTCCTTCCTTCCTACAAACCTACCTCTCTTCCCCAGCGATGATCATTTCAGCCCCAACAATCTATTTTATTTTTTAATATCCTTTTATGGCCAATAAATATTTTTCTTTATCCTATGTTACCTTTTCACCTAAATTAAGCACTTAAACGCATTCTCAATGGGAAAAACAGACAACTCAGCATTTTCATACCCCTGACAAAGAAAGAAAATTGCATGTTTTACTTTTTATGGTTTCTATTGGCTTCTTAAATTCTGTCATCTAATAGGACTAATGTTCATGGTCTAGGAGTATATTTACCATAAATAGTTTTAGCAGTTATCAAACATCGCAGCTTTACTTTGGCGTTTAACCAACCTCAACCACTATTTATTGCCTCATATACTTCTCTGCTGTGAACATAACACCTTAATTACTCCAATCTCTATTTCTAGGCCTGATTTAGAAAGCCTGAATAGGGATAAGCATTTATTTTTGTTTGTTTGTTTCACTTATGTAAGAAGGCAGTGCCTGTACCATAAGCAATCAGAGATCGGGGCCAGAAGTCAGCAGAGTGCGTTTCAGTGACCTGAAAAATCCGAGTTCTACGGCAGCAGAAGTGCAGATTCTCTTCTGTGCAAGAAAATGGGGAGTGGGAGGCAAGCAGATTGTCTACTATTTCTTTCAAATGCTCGCATCCATGTTGAAGTCTAGTGATAATGTTACTGGGAAAGTGAGAAACAGTGCTAATTTTAAAATCTTCGATTATTTTTAAGTAAATGGACACAACTGGGGTCTTGTGCTTTAATAATGTATCTTTGTTTTGACCTGAGTACATGTCCACACTGTTTTTTCAATATTTTTAATAAAAATAATCATTTACAAGGTATAATGCTTTTCAGGTTGTAGGACATTATCTCATAAAAAGCTGAAATTAGAAGGTGGATTGGGAAATAATGAAGTGGATTAAATTTGTGTCTCTCATCTTAATTTTTGGTTTTTTGATCTCTTAAGAGTCAGCTCAAATAACTCCTTTTCTGGGGATTTTTTACCTATTCACTACTGCAGAACTGAAGAAGCGTTCCTTAGAACATACTTGTGTCTATTCAGCTTTCTACAGGGAATGTAATGGTTACTTGCACTTGAACCCTTGCTACAGGACAAGGTACACATTGTAACCTCTTTATATTCAAAGCTGGCCTTCAGTGCGTGTTTGCTGAATGAAAGGTTGTTTCCTCAATTGACCATAAGACAACTCAGGGTCCTTAAAATGCAGAAATGGGGATTAAAATGTACTTTTACTTTTTCACCGCATTACCATGTCCCTTTATACTTTAAGTATAGAAATGACGGGTCCACCACTTTGTTAAGATGTTTAAACTACCTGGAACTACCCTCAGCCACCTCAGTTGGCCTGCTGTCCTGCCTCACAGATGAAGGTAAACTTTGTAATTATACGTACTGCTGGATTTTAACCTAAAGTAGTATTTACTATGATAAAACTTGCCCTTTGGATTTGCAGACTACCCCGTACTAACCCCACAGACAGCATGTCACCTACCCTGTACTTGACTCTATCTTCATCCATTCCACTGATTTAGTAGTTATCCTGCTGTTCTTTCTTTGCTGAGAAATATCTTAGAACATTTCACTCCTATTTTTCACCAATGCCTAGCATAATGCTATGCATATAATTGGTGCTCAGTCTATTTCTAGTTCTAAACTAAACTATTAGAGAATAAAATGCTCACAACTTTAAGATGCTCTCCTCTGCCTTAACCTCTCTTACACTGATGGCTTTAACGTTCAGCAGGAGGATCAGAAATACAGAAACTCTATCTTGAAATCTCACTCTCTCTTAATTTTCCAAATGCATAATTACATTTAAAAGTGTACACCTGAAAGTGCTTTTTTTTAACCTAGAAAATAGGGAAAATAGCAGAGATTGATTGATATGGGTTGCTAAAAGCATCATCTACATGTAAAATATGGATTTATCAGCTATTCCTTCTTGGGTAAACTGCCTCACTTCTCTGAATGACAATGTACCTGTCATTGAAGGAGGACTGTTAGTACCAGGATTCATAGAGACATAAAGTAGGTTAGCTTTTGCTTTGGATTAGGGTTGGAATGGGGTGTGACTGTAGCAGGGTGTAACGTTTCTTTTGGGATTGATAAAAATATTGTACAATTAGATCACGGTTATCATCACAGCATCCTGCAAATATACTAAAAGTCATTATATTGTACTCTGAAAGTGGGTGAATTTAATGGTATGGAAATTATACTTAAGTCAAGCTGCTAATAATAATAATAATAATAATAATAATAATAATAATAATAATAATAATAATTCAAACCAGGTCTGTCTGACCTCAAAGTACATATATTTTACTAATATATATATATATATATATAAAACAGATAAACAACAAATTTATACTGTATAGCACAGAGAACCATATTCAATATCTTGTAGTAACTTATGGTGAAAAGAATATGAAAACAAATATATGTATGTTCCTGTATGACTGAAGTATTGTGCTGTACACCAGAAATTGACACAGCACTGTAAACTGACTATACCTCAATAACAATATATTAAAACAAAAGAAAACAAAAACAAAGTACATATGTTTATTCTGTCCTCACCACCTCACTGGACAAAAGTGAGGAGAAGTTTATGTTCGAGCGGTCGTGCTAACTGATAAAGTCTCTGTGTAGGCAGGCGCTTAAAAGAGATGATAGGGAGGGGATGTATGGAGTTAAACACCCTATCTCACTGTGCAAAGGAGACATTTTAGTTGTTTGCTTTTGAGAAAATAAACAAAAGCTGGTTTTTAAAAAAGTTGTTAGTGGTAATCTGATTTAACAGTTGTCCTCTGCCTATAAATAAAGAGAAGCCATTATCAAATTATACACAGCTTAAAAATAAATTTTTCTTTCCTTACCAAAAAATGGCTATTTTCTTCCTTCCTTTGGCCCTTCCATCTTACCTTCCTTTCATGTGGCTGCTTTTTAAAAATTTTGTTTCTGAACCAAAGAGGCTGATTATGGGTATTAGAGATCAACTCTCTCCATAATTAATGGACATATATTTTAAAAGAAACATCCCTTATCAACCAAGAGGAAAGACCCCTGAAATAGAAGTATTGAGATCACTCTACCTTTTCTTTGTTCATTAAGTATATTGTTGAGTGAAATCTTATTTACAAGGTGCTGAATGCCTTATCCACACTTACAAAAAGTATTCACTTTTTAATATCATGCTTTTAAAAACATTTTATCTTTTCTGAGAGAAATTAAAGAAAAAGGTAGTTTAAACAAAGACAAAAACTTCAGGAGCTTTTGCCAGAATAACATTTTAGAATTGCATTTAATTTTTTGTTACCTTTTTTGGGGGAAAGTAATTAGATTTACTTATTTACTTATTTTTGGAGGCATGCTGGTGATTGAACCCAGGACCTTGTGTGTACTAAGCATGCACTCTACCGCTTGAGCTACACCCTCCCCGCTGTGAATTGCGTTTAAAATTCTTCTGACCTTTAAAGTTTGGTATGTAAATTCAAACTCCTGAAGAAGACACTTTGTACAGAGAGATGAAGGAAAGAGAAATATGGTTTGAGCTGCGTAAGTTTGAGCTGAATAGCATCTCTTCCCTCCTTGTGCTAGAAGATTCCACTCCATATCGTAAGCTGGGTTTTTAAGCCTGTGTGCTTTTGTGAGCTGCCAGGTGTCAGAGGCGCTCCATCCAGTTGTGTTGCCTCTGAAAAAGGTTAACTGCAAAAACCTCAAAGGCTTTCAAAGAGGAGACTGCAGAAAATTTATTGTCAAGGGTTATTATATCTCCCAGCTCAGGAGGGTTTGTCTCAGCTGATCCTCCCTCTTACTCTGAAAGTTAAAAAATCCATAAGAGGCGGATGGGTATGTCAAAGATTTTAAAACCTCATATAGGTTGGGCTTATTTTTGAATTATCCTGGCTGAGTTTTTATTGTTTAACAAAGGGGAAATGGCAACATTGCTGTCACATGTCCTTCAGGGTCGTCATACAGCTTTGGCAAGACATCCTGCAAAGAACATTAGCCTTCGGAATACTTGTATTTGTGTGATTATTTCACGAGGAAGTCTCTATATTTTAAGAGTAAACACATTTAGATAGAATCATTGTCCCTCTGATAGTCATCAATTACACTATAACATGTATAACAATTTTGAGTGTGTAAAATCAGTTTAAACTATGGTAACTGGGTTAATAAAGAAACTAATTTGTCAAGTAATATATACTGAGCACTAACTCAGATGAGCACTTTGAGAAATACAAGCATAAAAGAATGAAAAGATCCTAATGAAACTAAAGTTAGGAGGTGCTGCCCTAGAGTAAGCTTTTAAGGATACAGGAAAAATCTTATATTTGAGGTAAAAATGGATTCAAATAAATGAAAGGACTATTTCAAAGGAGAGTCACAGCACAACACAGATATGGAGAAAAATTAGATTCTGTCTGGCAGGAGTCGTTATTAATTTCTCTTACAGACCCAATGCATATTTTCCAAGAAATACTTTCTTTTTTTTGACATTACTTTGAAAAAAAAAAAAGAGTTGAAGGAAAGCTCAGAGCGCTTGTGTGAGTAAATGTATCCCCAAAATATCTGGGGAACTTGTAATGACAATATTTTAAGTTTTGGAATAAAGGAATAGCATCAGGTGAGTAGCTGAGAAAACCTCACCTGGTTTTCACTCTCACCCTGGAAATGTGGACACTCAGTAGTAGATCCTTTAGATCTCATCCCGAATTCACTGCTCTTAAATAGAGTTTATCAGAAACACAGCGAAAAATTATTTCTAGGGAATATGATAAAGCATTATGCCTACAATAAAGCATATATTTCATTGAATGTTCACCAAAGAATAAAACACAAGGTCTTGCTTTAGCTAGCAAGGGAAAAAAAACATGGGCAAGCCTATAGGTTTAAAACATCCACAAAATATTAGTAAAACTCATTGGGAAAATATTAGTTTGTACAAAACATTGCAGGGTTCCCTCTGTGACACTGTTTGCATTAACATAAGCAAGGTAAATAACTATTATATTAGGATAGGCATCAAAATGTAAACAATTCAATAGTTCACCACTGATAATATATCTTCTGCAGAATTTACATAAACTCTGAGGGCCAGAGATAGTGAGTCTTACGAGACTAATGGTGAGTAGAGTTCCGAACAGAAGTACCTACAACACTGAATTTCATTTATGCTGAGATTCACAACCCTCACAGAAAGGTCATTCTCCTCAGGTCAGAACAGGGAATTTCAGGTTAATAAATTGGTGGAGGACACTTATTCTGGGAGATCTGGAACTGTCCCTACTTTAATCAACTTCTACCTTGGCGGATGCCTCTTGCACAGTAACTGTCCCTGAAATCCTTGATGAGGGGGCTATTTCTCCTGTCCAGGAGCTGGTCATTGGAGATTAGTTAAGAATCTGCTGGGGCGAGTCCCACAGATAAATAGTTTCTTCTCTAGTAGCTACCTCTTCGCTTGTAAACTTTCAACAAGTTCCATTACACCCCACCTACAACCTTGGGCAAACTTCAATGACCCCAGAGAACTAGGATGGTAAAGTGGTTTCTATTGCATTAGGTCTCTAAGTGCCCTCGGTATGCTCAGAAAGAAAAAAAAAAAAAAGGAATATGGAGAAGATGATTGAGAAATCACACTTGCTGCTGCTCACATACTGTCACCTCTCTGACCTCTAAAAGTTGCAGCATGAAGAAGTAGTGAGTTATGGGAGGCAGGAGCATGACCAAGAAAATAAATCTCCAAGGTCTTTGCTGACCACTGCCTATTCGCATCCACCATGAAGCCTGTCAATCATAAAAATATTTCATGATCCAATCTCATTCATTTCTAAAAAAGGTGATGAATGAGCTTCCTTCAACCATAAGATGAAAGCTCAGGAAGAATTGTGATGTTGATGTCTCCTAGATGGAGCAGCAATAATCAATGTTACTTTATGTCAGGACCACTTATCAGGGATGACACAGCACTTGGGCCCCTGTGAGCTAAGTGATGACAATTAATACATCGAAATTTTGACAACTAGATTTGAAGCAAACTAAGGAATGGATTGAAAAAAACAAACTTATTGATTTATAATAATCAGACAATCTGGGCCACTAATCAGAGTAAGACATCACTTAACAACAGTATTTCTGTGCTTTGACAATCCTTAGAAGAGTATGAAAAAAATTTATGATTTAAAAGTTTTTTTACCCAGATATTTTCAGTATAAGATTTTGTTTTTAGACAATTAGGTAAACTGCTCAATATTTTCAAATTGTCTTATTGATCTGGGGACCTAAAAGCATGTGTTTAATAAATATTAGAAAATATTAGCTCCAAGTAACATATAGAAGTATTATCTAAAAAAAAAAAAAAAAAAACAAACCTGGGTTTGAAAAAGTAACAATACAACAAATATTCCTCTCACAGATTCCATGTATGGGATATTTATATGCATTTATGTGTCATGTGTTATTGCTGTCCTCATTTCCTGGATAATAACAGATCAGGAAATTGAATATAAAGTTGATTTTCCACATTTCTTGACATAAAATTTATTTAATTAATTGCCATGAATTTGTAATGGATAGAGTTGTACTCTCCACCTTAATTGTCTTCTAGACAGATGGAAGTGGTCTGAAAGCCAAAAAGCTATAAGGCAGGGACTGTCCAGAAAATCTGAATGACTGTTTTTCTATTGAAGATGCTCTTAGAAAGCTGAATTCTCGACACTGAGGGTATTAATGAGTGATACTGAAACCACTGTGCACAATGAGTATCAAGCCTTGACTTTTTTATTTTTATATTTGCTTTAAAGAGATAACAAAAAGAAGTTCTGTTTATTCAGAAACACATCTTCCTTTACCGCGCCTTAACATCTGTACCAGAGACTTCTAAGTTAAATAGACCCTTCCCGATTCCACAAATAAGTATGCACTAAACTGAAACATGAAACAAAAATATATTCCCCCAACCTTGAATCTCCTTAAAACATCTGTTAATCAGTAATAATTCAAAGTCTAACCTTTGAGTAAACCAGCATTTCTAGATAACATGAAATAAGCATTACTATTTCAATTCTCTGAAATTCAAAAAGTACTGCTAAAATTTCAAAGACTACAGTTAATCATAGTATCAATGTAGGACTCATCACAGGAAAGTATGTGGTCTTTGGAATAAAACCCAAGATGTGGTTTTTGAATCCTATTTCCATCCTAAAGGTATTTCCTAGAATCAACTCACATACATACTGATTTCTTAAAACTTCTTTTAGACCAACAATGTATGATTAAAATTTATACACAGAATGATGATTCTTGAGGCACTCCAAGCCTTTTGATTGTCACTGAATAATGTACTTCTAGTATATTTTAGAAAGATTTTGTCAAGAATGTTTAAATAAAAACTTTTTCTTCCTACATCTCAGTATATCTAAATTATTAAAACCTAAAATTTGAACCATGTGGTTAATTGAAATTTTATCCTAGCATAGAGCACCTTGAAATATTTAGTCTTATTTTTCACATTTCACGCAGTCTTACCAGTGCTCCAGCTGCCTGTATCCTATTTTTCAAGATCTTAGTGATACTGGACAAAGATTAATATCTCAACTCTCCTGTTTATCACCCATGTGCCAAAATGGCTTTTATCAGAGTGAGCGAAGTTAAGTGTAGTGCTCTGTCTTCACTTTCTCTGACTGGCAACACTGTGATTTCATTCATGTGTGAAGTATTTTTAAATCTAATTATTCTTACAACCAGTTAGGAGAAAGGGTCATTATTCTAGTTCATTAGCTGTTTAATTGGAAGGCATAACAGTGAATCTGCGTTTTGACTCTCTAATTCCAATATTCAGCGCTGCCTGGAAAGGGAAATTGTGTAACATCATGACTGAGCACTATAAATAACATACACACTTCTTCCTGTCCTTCCTTGACTGATATGTCATTCCAGAAATAGTCTGCGCAGTATTTGACTTCTAGAGTTGAGGTCCGGCGTTACAAGTTGCACGCGTCTTACACACACGCACATACATCAAGAGACTATTTATATCCACCTTCTTGTCTTCAGATCAAGTAATGACTTAAGCTGACTGATGAAATAAAAAAGTATTTAATCAAAAGTATATAAAGAGAAATAAAAGACAAAGAGGCAGCATTGCCTTGTTTTTCAGTTATTATAATCTGCATATGTATCTCCATGTACCTAGCAAGGATCTTCAACCAGCGACAGGGGCTGCATCTTAGTACAGAGACGAGTGAAAGAGAAAGCCAAACAGATGCACTGAGTATGTAACACAGCTCCACTGGAAAGGACAATCCTGAAAACTTTAAACAAAATACTTGTTGAAAAGACTAGGTCTGTGATAGAGACTCACTACAAACAACTTTCGTCATCCATCAATGCCTTTAAACGTGTCATTACATAATGGTGGTATATTAGTTTCCTATTCCTGCTGTATCAAATTACCACAAACTTAGTGGCTTACAATACAAATTTATAATCTTATAGCTCTGTAGATCAGAAATCAGACATGGTTCTTACTGGGCTAAGATCAAGGTGGTAAAAGGGTTTCTTTCTTTCTGGAGGCTCTAGGGGACAATATATTTCCCTGCAATTTTCAGCCTTTAGGGGTTGCTCACTTTCCTTTGCTCACAGCCCCCTTCCTCCTATTTCAAAGTAAAAGTGGCTGGCTGACTCCTTCTCACTGAACATCGTACTGACCTCTTCCATCGTCTCATTTGCCTCTAACTCTCTTCTTCTGCGTCTATCTTCCACTTTTTAAATACACACGTGACTACATTAGGCCCACCCTGACAGTCAAGGACATTTCTCTATTTTAAGATTGGCTGATGAGCAATCATAATTCCATCTGTCAATTTAATTCCCCTTTGTTACATCGCATAACACATTTACAGGTTCCAGCGATTAGGCTGTCGACAACTTTGGGGAGAAGGCAATCATCCTGCTGCCCACCACAACCTACTCCAAAGATTTACATTCATTCCAAATGCAAAATACACTCATCTATCCAAAGTCCCCCACATTTTCAATCCATTACAGCATTAGCTTACATTCAGAATCTTATCTAAATCTCTTATTTATGAAATGGAACTTCTAATACTCTATAATGGAAAAGAGTATGAAATGAGTGAAAACAGTATAGAGACAAGTGAAAAAGTAAGCCAAACAAATACACTGAATATATAACACAGCGCCACGGGAAAGGACAATCCTGAAAACTTTAAACAAAATATTTGTTGAAGACTAGGTCTGTGAGATACATGTGTATGTGTGTGTATACACACACACACAAACTGAATCACTATACCATATACAAGAAATTAACACAACATTATAAACCAAATATACTTCAATAAATAAGTAAGTAAAATGGAGAAAACAATGGGAAAAAAAAATCTCATTAGCTCAAAAGTCCCATCAAAATTATCCAAATTAGGTATGTGTGAGACTCTGGGTATGATTCATCCTACAGCAAAATTCTCCTCCATCTGTGAGTCTGTGAAACACAAAAGGCAAGTCATTTGCTCCCAAACTGCAACGGTGGTACACATGTAGGGTGACGATCAGGGATATTTTGGTATAAAAGAATGAAAATGGAAGGAAAAAAAAAAATCACTGGTCCAAAGCAATTTCAAAATCCATCCAGGCAATCATCATCTGCTTTTAAAGCTGAAGAATAATCTCCCATGGCTCACAGCTCCACCTTCTAGTCTCTGCCCTTAGAGTCATCTTTTATTTTCCATGGAAGATGGCATATGTTTGCAGCTCAGTGGTTTTATCGGCCTGTTTTGTACCTGTGGCATTCTGGTGGTCCAAAAGCCTTCTTTGGTTTTGTACTCTCTCTGTCCCTGCCAATTCAATCTGGCATTTTTCTACTGGCATAAAATTCTCAAGAACCTTGTGGGTCTCCCATGTAGGTTGTGGGATTCAATCTATTAAACAAGAGCTTACGTCCCAGATTTTTTCTTAAATAATTCCATCTATAATTTTAGCTTCTCTGGGGATGGCTGAAGGGATCTTTGAGTCACCTACTCAATCTCTTCAAGGAGCTTTTTGTGTAGCCTTTAAATTTTTTTTGATACATTAGCAAAAGGTTTTTACAGATCCACCACAGGCTCTTTGTTTAGACCACGTTTTTTGGTTTTTGTTTGTTTGTTTTTTCCCAGTGAATCTCTTAACTTTGCATCTTTTGCCATTTAGGTAGGCTAACAATTAGAGAAATCATTAAGCCTTCCTTTTTTTGTTCTGTTTAGTTTGGCTTGCTTGTTTAATTCCTTGCTTAGTTTATCTCTCTACTCTTACACATTTTATTACAAGTAGCAAGAAGGAAACCAGGCCACGCATTCAATGCTTTACTTGGAAAGCTTACCTGAATATCCAAGTTCGTCACTTACAAATACTGCTCTCCACATAAGTACAGAACATATTCTGCAAAGTTTCTGCCGTCTTATAACAGGCACTCCCTTCTGTCCAGTTTCGAATAACATGTACTTCATTTCCTTCTGTTCTTTCACAAGCAGTGCCTTTAATGTCTATATTTCTCCTAACAGTTCACTTACCATGTTAGGTGTTCTCTAAGGTGATGTATGTCTTCTCTACAGTGAGCTTCACTTCTTTCTGAGTCCTTGCTAGTGGAGTCAGTGACATTCATATTTCTACTATCTTTTGAAGACAATCTGGTCTGTTTTTTCATCATGCTCCTCAAATTTGCCCAGCCTCTCCTTTTTGCCTAATTCCCCAGTCACTGCTACATTTTTAGGTATTTGGTACCACAGTATACCACTTCCAGGTACTAAAATTGGTATTAGATTCCTATTGTAGCTATAACAGATTACCACGAACCAGTGGCTTACAAAGTTATTATTTTACAAATTTAAATTCATAAATCACAAATTTATTAATTCACAGTTTAGTAGGTCAGAAGTTTGACACTGGTTTTACTTGGTTAAGAGCATGATGTTGGCAGGGCTTTGTTCCTTTTGAAAGTCTCAGGGGAAAAATTCACTTTTCCATTTTCTTATCTTTTCCAGCTTAGAGAAGCTGCCCACCTTTCTCAGCTCATGGATCCCTTCCATGTCCAAAGCCAGCAATGATAGTTTGAGTTTTGCTCACATTGGGTCATCACCCCTGCATCTCTTCTGCCTCCCTCTTCCACTTTTAAGGGGCCTTTATGATGGCATTGACCTCACTCAAATAATTCAGGATAATCTCCCTACATTGAGGTCCTTAGTTTAAAAATAATTGCAAGTCCTTTTTGCCATGTGAAAATGTAATTCACATTTTTCTGGGTCTAGGACATGGATGGACATCATTAGACAAACGCTTTATTCTGCCTACCACAAGCATAGGCAGAAAATGTTTTCATAAATAATATAATGCATTATTTAGCTAGATAATCCAAATTCAATCATTTTTCTTCTTTACCCACTTTGAGAACAGTATGTTCTTTGAAAAAAGAGTAAAGGTTAAACTAAGGGGAAGAAAAGTTACATGCTTCAATCCAGATCTCAAAAGGTAAAGTGGAAATTGCAACACTATGTACTACCCATAATTTCACAAAGGCACCGAAGTACTGTAAACTTGGTTTTTCCTTGTTGAGATGTAAATATTGTTTTTGTTTTCTCTTTGTTGGCCTGTATTTACTTTATTAAGGCTGAAATACTCAATTCTAGAAATGAAGAAGCACAGTACTTTTGATTTATCACTTTTTCCATCTGCATGATATTGGTAGCTAAAACATTTCTCAAGTGAAGTCATCAGACCAAAGCACCTCTTGTAAGTATGTAAGACTGAAAAGCTGCTGTGCCTACTTAAAACTTAGACCTAGTGCAGTCAGTTTAGTGATGTATTACTCTCCTACTAGGTTGAAAAACAAAATTATATATATTTAGACTATTTAGAAAGAACTGTACATTTTACTATTTATTATCATGATTTCTGTACATCCTATGGTACCTCCTGTAGAAAAGACCAAAGACATGACATCAATGGAAATAGAAACATTCTGCTTATCAGCAGCCCAGAAGTTGGTTCCTCAAAGACTGTTTAGAATAATCGTTCCCATTCTTGACTGATCATTAGTCTCTCAGTGGAAGCTTTTTAAAAATTCAGATTCTACTCCTTTTCCTAGAATTAATGAAAGAGAATCTCTAACGTTTGGTCCCTATGTCAGTATTACTTTATGAACGCCAGCAAAATCTAATTTTTTACTTTATGACGGTATTCACTTCAATATCAGTATAACTGCCACTCATATTGGAGATAACATATATGCTTTTACATTTACTTCATTTTTGGTTTGAATTTTGTGAATTGAATAGAATAAGGAGGATTTAATGTTCCATTAGTGGTCAGTATTTTTGCCAGCAGAGAGTAAGAAACTGGGGAGTCACTGAGTCTGGAATAGGACCAGGAGAACTTGGAAGAGATGGTTCTACCAACTTTAAAGAAGACTTTTTTATAAGGCCAGAATCCCTTCAGCTCCCACAGGATTGTGCTGACAGAGGTAACCTATGTGTGTGTGTCGGCTGCTCATCTATTATTTGCCATCATTGTCTTGTCCACTTCCTTGTCATGATGATACAATTTTTCACAACTTTCCTTGATTTATTTCTCTTTTTTTTTTTTTTTTGCATTAACAAGCTTCTCAATATGATGACATGTGCAGAATAATGGAGGACAAGGACCATACACCATCCCTCCCTGTTATAACACAGCCTGGAATGAGGCTGTGCCCATTGCTGTTTTATCTGAAATGCTGAAACCCACTGCATGATGTCATTTCATCCTGGAAGCCTAAGCCTCTTTTCATTTTCCAAAGCTGGTCCGTGGTCTATTAATGGTTATATTTTTTGCTGATTATAATTTAAATTACTTATATTTCTTTTTCTCCCATCAAAACTGTAGGTTTTATATATGAGAATTCTAACTCATCTTCTCAACTACCATGTATGAATAACAGAATGTTACTGAAGAAGTGCTTGATGAATGAATAAGATAATGAGAAAATGGCCCCACACTTCTCCCTCTGTCTTTCTCCTTCCCACTCTTCCTCCCTCCTGTTTCTTCCCCCTACCCCTTGCACTTTTCATTAAGTCATGAGACTCTGTTTGATGTGTCACTTTTGTGAAATTTGGGGGTTTGTGTGTGTGTGTGTGTGTGTGTGTGTGTGTGTGTGTTCACCGTGTATGAATATTTTTAATCTATTGCAAGGGTACTATTTACATTTCTAAATTATCTTGCCAGAGTTATGCTGTAGTTTCAAATTTGGCCAGGAGGCTTAAAGAGGATTTTTACCACTATTAATTCTCTTCTGGTAGAATTCAAGTCACAATGCAGCCCTCTTGATTTGAATTTAGAATTAATATCTTCATTTAAAAAAAGCATTGATGAAAATCACATTAATACTCTTGAGAAGACAGTTCCTCTGCCTCAGGAATGAAGCACTTTGAGGGATGACTTCAGCATTGTTCTTTTCTGAAGAGATCCAATAACTAATTCACCTCCCCCACCTCTAACCTGAACCTCAGTAATGGCTGCCATCTCCTTATTCTAAGATCACTCACTTATTTCATGATTTACTTAAACATTGATTTTGGCCTGTCTTTGCAAATTTGATTCTGTAAATTCATGTTTATAAATGTTAATATAAGTTTCCATTAAGAAAAAAATACAACAAAACATTTTTCATAGGAACACAATAAATCTCTTTTCAATCTGTCCTGGTGAAAAGAATCTGCCTGTGAAGTTTTATCTTTAAAAATGGATAGGGTTACAAAAGAATGACGAGCCTTTAAAGGGTGAAGAACTGTATATGATAGAATACTTGCTTGTAGCTAAATTTATATATTTAAAAAGATTAGTGTTTTTGCAATCATGTCTCTATTTCTTTTTTGCTAATCAACATGTTTGTTTTACAGTGCTTTATAAAACAATTTGTGCAGTAATTAAATGTCTAACAGGGATTTTTATGACTGTTTGCTGAACACAAATGTAGTTTAGCTTAGTAGTTTGGAGTTATTAAGTGAGCCATCATAATTTAATGTTTTAAATAAAACAAATTATAGACCTCTTCTTAGCTTTGCAGGAGGATCATAGCACAATGGAATTTATGAGCTCCAAATGTAACAGAGTTCACATTCCCAACCACCCATTTGCAAACACATCAACAAAACTCTTCTCCTTCATTTAGGTTTGCTCTTTAAAGCAAACAGTCCACAGCAAGTAGAACTAAAGGTAAAAACTGATTTTCTTGTAAGAGGGAATGGAGAGGGAGGAACTAATATTTATTGAGCACCTACTACACATCAGCCACTGTGCTTGATATCTTATGTCCTCTCCTTTCAGTCGCAACATAACCCACAGTTTATGCACACTTTATAGGTGATGGGAATGAATCAGAGGCTTCGTGAGGAGATTAAATAACTTGTCCTTTGTCACATTAATGGCAAAATTGGGCTCTAACACAAATCATTTATTTCCCTCCCCCAAACTTCCTCAAATTTTCTTATGTTCATGTTATTTGATGTCCACAAACACACAAATCCGTCCAATGCCTTAACTCAATTCTATAATGGCCAGAGGCATCATCATCACAAGAAAGAACTCATTGCAGTCAAGCATCCTTCATAGCCCATGTAGAGATGCTCACATTTTAAAAAGGATCATTCAATCCCTTAATCAACAGATATTGATTGAGTACTTCATCTCTTCTTACCTGAAACCAGGAAAACAGGTCATTTCCCTGAGAAGGATTGGAATTCATACATGACAAAATTGCATATATCAGGGGAAAGAGAGAAATCATGTTTGAAAAGCATTTAAATGTATTCCATACATTCTGCTAAATGCTTTCATATATGACACGTGCTCTAATTTACCCCAAACTCTTTGAACTTGATCACTAGCACATACATACATGTCTTCTCACTTGTTCTGTCTCTTTTTCTATTAAATTACCTTTGTTTTATAGAAAACTAAACTGAGACTGGAGAAGTTAATTAACTGGCTATTATGAGAGAGCCAAGAATAGAACTCAGGTTTCTAGGACATCTGAATTCATGCTTCTGGGCACTGGGAGTGGTGGCAGGAGCAGAGAGAGAGGATGGAAAAGGAGGACTTCCTTCAAGCACCTCTATACTTGTTACCTTTATAATAGTAAATGAAGTATATATTTATTGAAAACGCTGTCTTTCTACTGCATGTAAATCTCAATCACTGCTGCAGTTTTTAACCTCTTGGCAGCCAGCTATCACAAATGTCAGAGCTAAGTAACTCAAAATTATATAATGTGTGTGTAAATACACACACACACACACACACATATATTTGTATTATGTTCTTAATTACCCAATGCCTGCCATTTCCTCTTTGGTTTCTCTTATCCAAAGGGTAATGTTCTAGGCCAGGGGTCTGTAAACTGTGGCTCATACGACATATCTGGCCCACTTTGTTTCGTCTGTTTCACAAACTAAGAATGAATTTACATCGTTTCAAATGGTGTAAAAATAAAAAAAAAATCAGAGGAAGAATAATATTTAGTGACATGTGATCATTACATTCAAATGTCAGTAGCTATAATTAACTTGTAAGGCGCCAAGGCCATGCCCACTCACTCGTGCGCAGTCCGCAGCCACTGCAGGGCTGCGTCAGCAGAGCGGAGTGGTATTGAACCGCATAGCCCACAGTCCCTGAAATCTGATACAAACAGCATGTAGGCCGTGTTGAGGCTTTCTTCTCACTCTACCCGTTCTCAGAGCAACCACTCCACCAGGCTGTGATCGCCAGGTAAGTGCAGGCCCACAGAACAGCCAGCCAGCCAGTCAGTCCCACGTGGATGGTTCAGGGGACTGCGAACACAGCATGCCCACAAGGGGTCTTATTGTCTTTTGCCCCCAGACTAGACCTTCCTGGGATTCCAAGTTCAGAGAAAAGCACCAGTCTACTTACGCTCCCACACCAGAAACCTGAGCATCCTGGGTTCATCCCTCTTCCTCCCTCGTCCCCCAGTAAGCACCAGGACCTGTGGATTGTCTCTCTTAAGTATCCTTCAAATCTGCTCTCTCGCCGCGCAGAGCAGCACTGGTCTACACTACCATCATACACTGCCTGCATTAATTCAGCTGTTGCCTAACAAACACTCCTGACTCCAGACTCGCTTCCCCTGCTTAATTCTCCCCACTGATCAGATCTTTGCGAAGTGCAGTTTCATTCAGTTCACTCCTTTGCTTGTAACTCTTCAGTGATTCCTTACTTCCCTTAGTCTGAAGTGCACACTCTGCTCACCATTTCATATATTCCTACTCTCTAATTTAAGCTCGGGTTTTTGAATGCATTATGCCCCCTCAAAATTTACTTTCTCTAAGTAAAGCACTGCAGTCTGCTCAAATGCCCAATCCGGAAACCTAACAAGTGTTCCCCAGCCCTTCAAGACTTCAATGATTGCTTTCGTGCCCTGTTTCTTACTCTCCTTTGTAATCATCCACACTGGAATATATGAGCCTGTGAGGGCAAAGGCCACTGTCTGTTATCTTGATCATCAGATTCCCAGACCTGCAAAGGGCCTCACACAGAGGACAGCTATGAAAAGAATGTATGTTGAATAGAACTGAGTGGAAGTCTGACAGACATGCCAAAATGACTGTAGTCAAAATAAATCTTTAAAAACAAAACAAAATCTCTGTGTCTTTAGTCATTACTTTCAGGAAGAAAAGTTGGGTAAAGGTATTTTGTTGTTATTTTGTCTGTGAAAATTCTCCAAGAGACTATTCAGCAGTGCTTCTAAGTGTAATCTTAGTCACAGTCAGAAAGTATCATTATTTCCCTAGGAAGTCAGCTAAAAATGAGAGGCATCTAAAATCTTGTAATTAATTTGATATCACTATCACTAGACTGATATACTTTATCATGCTTTTCATAAAATAAGCATTAACAGGACTATGCTCATCATGTGTGAAATATTACATGTTAAAGAGCAGCAGCCTAGGTCCTTAGAAAATGAAGTATAATGTCCTCTCTGTGAGGCGGAGGCAAATGTCCACCCATGCCCAGTCTGGGTCTAAGTGGACTACTGAGAACAAGACCTATAAATTGTAGAGATCAAGTGTGAAGCACAGAATAACATAATTATTCATGTAAAAATCTTACCAAATACTACCTTACATGTAGTGGGAGTCCTTCAATAAAATGTTAAATCACATCATTAATTGTCCCTTTTTATTATCTGAAAATCAGATGCTCCAACAATGGAATTTATAATTTTTTATTCAGATTCTATTATGAAAGGTACTTGCTTATATAAAAAGTAACTGCTTCTTTAAGATTGTGTCTTTCTCTCTCCTCTTTATATTCATTTTTGACCACATCATCAATCTGTTTTTATGTGAATTAATTTGTGTGTTCATTAACATTAAGGAAAGTCAAAGCCTCAGCTATTCATTAGCATGTATACAAGGTAGGAGAGGACATTTTAGAGTAGTTTTGGATGATGATGATATAAATAAATCGATCATCTGAATATCCAAATCAGATCTCCATAAATGTGGCTGACAAGAATGCAGGCTATCCATAGAGGGGAAAGATAAGAAATGATAGAAGAACTATGGTGAAAATGAATATGAAAATGAATATACCTATGTTCATGTATGGCTGAAGCATTGTGCCATCCACCAGAAACTGACACAGCATTGTAAACTGACTATATTTCAATAAAAATACATATACATGAACAACAACAACAAAAGAAATGGTGGAAGGAGTTTTGCTGGTCTAGCAAAAATCCATTCTCTATCAGAACCATAGGAATACACACTGTTTACTCCGTTTTTTGGACCCCACCCTTCTGGCTTCCTGTAGTCAGGTTCTGTCAGTTCTGTCTTTCTTCCTTTACGTCTTCCATCCTCCATCTCCCCTGTATCCATGAAGCACACAGGCACGCCCAAAGCTCCTCTACTCGAAAACAATGGAACCCAACTCTTTTCATCACTCTTGCTGTTCTTTTGTGTTGGTCCTTTACCAGCAAACTTTCATCCAGGAAGGTTTATCCTCATTGCTTTTAGTTTATCACTTCTCCCTCATAAATATCTCAAAATACAATTTATTGAAATCTCTCTCCCCTAAACTATCAGAACATTATTGCTGACTATGTCTACTTAGCCTTTTCTCTATCATCTCATTCCTCTGCTTTTCCCAGTGGGCTTTGGCCAGCTGCTCACTTAGGGCTTCCCTTCTACCTCTAACAGTCCTGTTTCCTCGTGCTTCTTCCTATTTCCCTCTTTTTCGCCCACCCAAGGTGCTGACAGCTCTCAAAGTTCCATCATTTTCTCTCTCTTATCTGTATGTTCTTTCCTCTGAGGATTAGAAACAACCCTGTTAGCTGCATATTCTCTTCTATTTAGATGATTCTCCAATTTTACTTCTAGTTGTACTTCTATTTCCTGACTGTCTTACATCTCTGTGCAGATTTCCTCTGCGAATAGCGTATTCAGTAAACTTCCATCGGGAAAACCATCTTTTGCCTCAGCTGGCTCCACCCCTATTTTCTTATTTTTGTGCATTACATGGTGTTCTTCCCATTCACCCAGGATCAAAGGCTCAAGGTCATCTTAGTGTCCTCTCCCTGCTCCTGAACTACCTATTTTTAGTAGATTGCCAAATAATGTTAATTCTCTGTTATTTCATAACCATAACAGTAGTTTTGGGTACCATTGTCACTTTCCCAGACCACTGAAATGACCTTACTCATCTAACCTTTCCTCCTATGACCCACAGTACACATCACTTCCAAATCCAGTTTCCTAAATCGCAAGTCTTGTCATGTCAGTGCCCATTCTGCAGACATTTTTACCTACCTGGCATTATAACTTTAGTTAAATAACATAGCTCCTCCACTACTCTTTACATTTAAATTAGGGATTATGTTTTATCTTTCTATCTTCCCTAACATCCAGCACATTGCCTTGCATATTTTAGGCATTCAATACTTAATGCAAGTTTGCTGCATTATCTGAGAATATTCAGTTCTGCTATAGAGGGCAAGAAAACAAAAGAGTGGTTGATAATCCTAAGTATTAAACATCGATAATAAGTGAGGCTTTAAGAAATCTAGGTAATACTTATAAGATGTGTTAAGCACAATAATCAGGAAACAAGTGTTATGTGAGGCAAAGGCAGAACACGTCTTGCTAATAGAATAAATCATTTAGTAACCTGTAAGACATGCCAAAGAAAGAATATGTCAAAAATATGATGGAACAAACAAGGGTGTGGCTGATAGAAAGGGATGGAAAGATTCAAGATTATGTGACCTCTGGACATACAATTACCTCACATCTAAGTCAGCCACCCACTGGGGACACCTGCTATGACCCAAACAAATAGAAGGTACCTGTGATCAATGACCCACACCCCCTCTTTCAGAGACGCAGGGGACAAGTACACATGGCCACAGCTAAAGTCCCATCATAATTTCAGGAAGGGTAGATTTACCGGTTTACTGATGAGGATTTCCTTTAGAGGATACCTGGTATGTAAAGATACTTTCATGTGGGGACTTGAGGAAATAGTTAAAATCCTGTGGGCTTGCTAGCTCTCTCCCACGTCTCCCTTCATGGTTATCAAGAAGCTCACTAAAACTGGGGATTTACCTTAGGGAAGTTCAGGGCAAAGCAGAAAACAGCTTGTCTTTTAAAAAACAATCAAAACTCATGAGACTCAACTGGTAAGCCCATAGGGGCTTGACTAAGAAAATTGTCTGAATCAAATTTCAGGCTGAATCTAGCCTCTAGGTACTGCTCTGTAGGCTTCAATTAAGGGTTTAATTCTCTATTAGCTGTTGTAAATCATAGCTGGCCTCAGAAAGGCATTTTTAACCACAGCCCCCTCCCACATAATCACCCTGAAGCAATAACATTTCACAGCTTGGACATAAAGCGCTGACAGGTTTTTGCAATAAAATGTGACCTTTACTGTTAAAAAATGTTTTACGACATCTGACAAACCATTTTCTTAATAGGAAGATACATATTCACTCGATGAATTAAAATAGCGTAAACAATTTAATTTTGTGCAAGATCTGAACCACAATATGTTTCAAATGAAGAAATTTTATATGTATACCTAGCTACATTTTCTAAAGTAATTATACATCATGGTTTTTTTAAAGGAATAGAACTACTACACCAACAGCATCATCAAAGGACACGCTAAACTTATGTGCCTAGAAAGAATACTTGTATGCCAGTAGAAACATCCACGAATTTGAAACACTTGAATCTTAATATTACTTGCTAAGAGTGCTTTGAGGAAAAAGCAACATAAGAGAAATGCCTTTAAGTGGAATCTACTTTCACACTGTTGCTTTAATTCATCCATCTCATGCTTTATGGGGCATTCGAGTGTGCATTAAAATCACAGAACACAAAGTTCCAAATCAAAGGAAGATGAGAAAGACTTCTGGAAAATTGTACAAAACCAGTTTTTAAATAGCTGCTTCTTCTTTAAAGCAGAACAAGAGAATTTTCAGTAGTAGGGATTTTTGCTGGAGTTGATCACACAAATGCTGATCAAAGGGGCTTAGAAATCTCCAAAGAGGAGTTATTAGAGGGTCTCTGTAATATTTTTCCTTCATATTTATATAGTACTCTTCAAATGCATTTGTAAAGGCAAAAATGAAACTGATCAGGCCGTGAAAATGACATGCAGGATTTCTGGGTATAAGAAACTTCTCTAAATATGCATCTGTGCGTGTAGCTTTCAAGCATGTTCCTATGACATCATTGGAGCAGTCATGTTATAAACAACAAATATGATGTGACACAGAATAAAATTTCACAGGGTTCTTATAACTGCTTACCCGGCACACAGCTCATTCACACCTAAACAGGTAAAAACCTAATATATGCCGTCATTTATGTTTCTGCTCCAGAGTCACGTGAGGTAAGGACAGAGGCAAGTTCATCATGTAATATCCTTATGCTTACCTAGAACATGGAAATCCACTCAAAGTTGTGGCCTGGAGCATCAGGAAATTAACTTGATCTATGAGTAACTTTAGAGGCAACTTGGACATATTCTTGCAAGGAGTTAGGATTCAAATATTCTCTAAAAATAACAGAGAAGCCGAACAAATAATCCATTCATTGATGAATATTCTTAGGAAGGAACGATGTCTGATTTAATTTTGTATCGCCAAAATCCAGCACAATTTGGGGGCAGAATGTGTATTTGGCAAATAGATACACATGAATTGGTTTTTTAAAAATCATATTCACTTGCAAATACATATTTCCCCCCATATATTCAGATAAAGACGTTACGTTTATGAGCATAAAATGTCTATTACTAAGACTAGAAGCTCCATTTATAATATAGGATAATCACCAGTATTTCTATAATTTTCTTTAGGGATTTACAATACAAGGCAATAGTAGTTACCACTTCGAAGTTCAAAGTTTTTCTGAAAGTACCAAGATACAGTCAATGATAAAGCCTTCTCTGCAGGGGAGAGTGTTTGGGAGGATGGTTTCCTTGGTTCCCTGCAGGATTTCACAAATCTTTCTCTGCAAGGAATTTATCTTCAGCAATCTCTAGTCTATTACATCTGCCCAGAAGGCCTCAGGAATTCTCTGTGCTGGTGGTAGGTCATACATTCGAGAACAACTGAATTAGTTTAATGATGAAACTAAAATATGTTTGCCCAAAAGCCCCTTTACAGAACCATATTACTTGAATATTGAAATAACATAATTATCTACTGCTTTGAGTAATACTTTAGACGGAAAATCACCCCAGAGACACACAGTGCACCCCATGGTCTGTAACACCAATTTTTCTCTTCTGCCAGTGCTCCCATAATGCTAAATATTCTTCATTTTACCACATGTGATCCAAACATACTATGCACTTTGCTCCCCAACTACTGTGTACTTATCTGCCACGTGATATACAGGTGTCAGATTCATTACAGACTTAGCCGGTGCTCCAGGCCTTCTGCTGAATGACTGACACCTACACTTCCTCTCCGTCCTTCATAGGAAAACTCCATGACAATCCAAAGGTTGCAGCCTTCATTTCATGGTCAGACATTCCCTTGCCTTTACTTATGCTGTATTTCTTGCACAGCACATCCTGCCTTCCCATTTCTTAAGGCCTTACTATTTTTCAAAGCTCATTTCATATCAAATTCATTCAATGAAGTCTTTCTTAACAATTGGAAACCACAATAATTTTTCATTTCATTGATCCATGGAACAACATATCATTGGTACGATCATCTGCACTAGATCTGAGGTCAGAAAACTCGAATTTGAGATTCAGGCTTGGCACTTGATAATCGTATCATCTTACTGAATCGCTTTAACGTCTCTCTTCCTCAGCTTCCTGCCCTGTGAAGCCAGCATGGCAGTATCTGCAGGATCAGACTGTTGCTTTAACTGAGACATGCCCAGCAGAGCTGTGCTCTAATTGCTGTGACTCCCTTTAAAAACCTTATTTATTTTCTTAGCAATCTAGAAGCTCCTTTAGGAATCTACTGCTTTGTAGCTTTGGCATCATACGTCAGAAATAATAATCACTATTAATAGTATCAGACATAATTAGGCTTAATGATAGTTTTTGTAGTCTAGCTAGCACGTGCAATAAGCAGCACAGTGCCTACGTAGCCGCATCTGTGTAGCGCCTACACAGCTATGCTCCAGGCACTACAGTGCAGGATGCGGTAAACACTCCACACGGCTTACGGCCTGTGTAGTACAGAGCTCCACCCCTCAATGAGTCATGATACTTTTCAATGATATCTGTTTCTAATTCCAGTGTAACACACACATTCCACCAAGCATTAAGTTACTCTAAAGTGATTTAAGTTCAAAATGTCATTACATTTAAATTAACATCCAGATAATTTATTTCTGCAAAGTAGAAATTGCCACTAGGTGCTGGACTACATAGCCATGAGCAGAGAGCAAACTATTAGACTTCAACTACACTATTAAAGGGATCTGAGAGAGAGAGAGACATTTCCTTTTACAAGATCAGGGAACAACACTTATTTTTCCACAGGTACACATAGCTAATAGTATCTGTTGTGTGTTTTAGCTATTTTTCCAATTTGAACTTTTCTGAATATTATGTTATGAAAATGTCTATAAATATAAGTATATATTATAAACATAATTTACTAATAAGGCAAAATCTCTTTATTTATCCTGAGATTCCAAACTTCAACTAATACACTCTCAGGTTTGGGAATAGCCAAATACTCAAAACGTGATTCTTTTCCTACATCCAATATTATTTTCATTTTTCTTAATACGTGTTACAAGAAGATTATATTTGAACGTGCACGTCTTCATAACAGAGTTCAGTATTAACACGTTTTCAATAGCTACCTTTACACAGGACAGTCAGAATTAAGAGGTAACAAGTGCTATGCAATTAGTTTCAATCAGATTTATTTTTACTTATTTTAATTTTGCTTGACTTGCAAAAAATGAAAAGATTTAGTGTTATTCCCTACATTTTGGACAGAGTAATGTCAGGCTTAATTTTATCATGTGTTGTCCCTCCCAAAAAAGCCAGAGATAAATAACATAAAGAAATAAAATTCACAACCAGACCCACATGTGTTAAATAAAGACCTGGTCTGGGAACACTGACTGCTACATATCTTCCAGGGGATAGTTATGGTTTAACTACAGTATTAAATCTGTCCTTTCGTTTTTGAAAATAAAAGGTGCGGTTTAGTGAATAGCCTCTTCTGAGTGTGTTCAAGTGTGTTTGGGAACATGTAAGTTCACGATAAATGATCCAACAGAAAAGATGGTTGAGCCTGGGGTCATGGTTTTCTATGTTCCTATGGAAACCTAGTGGAAATTGTATTTTTTTGGATATTTATTCGCATTTCAGTGGTTGTCTTTAAATGACCACTTTGTTGTAAATCAATCAGTAAGACATGGGAAAAGCAAAAGAGTTGAGTTTATAAATAATCTATTTTGAAATTAAATTAAGAGTGCTGAGATGATTCAACTCAGCTTTGTAAAGGCAATTTCCTACTTTCAATGCTTCAAGAATAGTGTTCGCTCTGCAACTGAAACTTCTACCTGGCTCTGCGTGATCAGATCCATGAAAAACATGCCCTGATAATGCATCGTTTAGATTCGGAGGGAAACGGACTCCTCCTCTTCTCTTATTCCTTCTAGATTTGACTTCATCTGCCTGAGATTCCCCAACACTCTGTTTACCACAGGTAAGACAATGACACCTTTCTCGCTCAAACCTAATGCATATCATCTTTAAAATTCCATACTTTCTGAGTCACCTGCTATTGCCCTTTCCTGCATCAAGTTCTGGTTTAGTTCTCAAGCGGCTACTTGTAGCAGGATTTCAGGGGCAGAAGGAAGAAAGGAGGTTGATGGGAGAACACGAGACCCAAAGATGGGAAATATGCCTCTCTCTCTAATGAGAAATTTTAAAACATGTAAATATTCTTTCCTTCTTCCAATTTCCTCACTTTCAGCACTGCTTAAATTTGGAGGGTTTGGAATTAAAGTGAAATAATAAATATGAAGGCTGTGGGAAAGTTATATTTTAATACAAATAAAATGAGTTAGAAAGCTTTATTAAAAATATGTGCTCAATGGGGCCTAAAATTGGGACCTAAGAAAAAAAGAGTATAAGAATAAATGAGAATAGTCAGCAAGTCCAAGGATGGGGGGAAAAGATTTTGTGGAATACTTATGAAATAACCCAATAATAATAATCCCCATATTAGATTAGAAATGAGGAGATTCTTATTCAATTCAATATAAATCTTCATTAGGGATCCATGTTTTACCAGAACTACTACAATTTCCTCAAGATGAAAATATGATCAGAACATAATTTTGCTTTCAAAGTCTTCTAATCCAGTGGTGGACATCAACATGTGAATAAATCAGGCCACTGACTTTAATAGGGACCAGAAGAGAGTAGAAAAAGAACTTTGGGTGAAACAAAAGGAGAGAACAATAAACTCTACCTTGGGAGGTAAAATTGGGGAAAACTTAAAAGTTAGTTCAATTTAAATTTGTGGTTACCAATGACAGGATATTAACCTGTTTTCACTTTATTTGACAGATTTTTATAAACGGCATTTTTGGAACCCTCAACACATTTAATCTTTGCTGCAACCCTGTGTGTTGGTAGTATTATTATCCTCACTTTACAAAAGAGAAAAACTGAGACCCAGAGAAGTTAAGTAACTTGCCCAGGACGGTGTAGCTCGTCGGTGGTGGCACTTGCATTCTGACTCAGGCCCCTTTGGCTTCAGATCCTTGATTTTTTACCACCACGTGATGCTGCTTTATTCAAAAAGTTATCAAATGTTGATGCTCAACTCTTTATTATAAACTTTTTTACCCTTGAAATAATCTTTCAGCTGTGCAAATGACATTTGGGGATTATAAAGTCTGAAGATTTAGATTTTTTACATTGCCCATGGGCAATAGTCTCTTTTCAAGAAAATACTGCAGAAAATAAATGAGGATATCAGTGCTGACATTTGTGTAGTACATCAGGAATGCCTGAATTTCTGCCTATGTGCCAGGATAGGATACATTTTCTCACATGTAGACTAAACTCCAACGGACCAAACACAGGGAAGATGAGTCACACTTTAAAAAAAACTGCTTTGGCTTTGGTCACACATGGAAGTTAGCTTTCAGAGAAGCCCCCCCCCCCCCCATACAGTAATTACCAGCACTGAGGAGAGAATTCTGACCCCAGAGAAGCAACAGGCTTTTAGTGGTATGATTCAGTGAATGCAAATCTAAGGGAGACAAGTCAATCCTAAAATGACAGAGAGCAGCCCCCACCTGGAATTCTTTGCTGGGGAAGCCAGGCTTGGCCACCACCAACAAGGGTTCCAGGTGGTCCTGCCAGAACAACCCTATCATTAGAGTAGAGTAGGGCGGAGGCTGGGGGTCAGAGGAACCTGAGTGTAAGTCCTGTGACACAAGACAATTTAAACAACTTCTCTCTCAGCTTCCCTTCTTGTTAAATGGAATGGTTAAATCACAGAAAATGGAAAATGCAAACAATGAAAACCTCATAGTTTTGTTACACACACACATACACATATATACACATGTCATATATCAGAAAGGAAATGTATGCATACTATATATGTATACACACATATATATATACATGTATCTATCTATTTATATATATAATATATGTGTGGAGGTCTTGTGCTGGCTCCAGCTGGCATCTGCACATGGTAAGAAGATTGTTTCAACAAACAGCACTAAATTGCTATACATAGTCAAGAATCTAGGATTAGCAATAGACAGAAGGCTGTGAGGGTGATGAAGGGACAGCAAATGATGCAGAACTGAGAAGTATTCAGGATGGATAGATTCAAGGTAGAGATTCAGAAACCCATACAGCCTGACAGTAAACTGAACCTGAAAGAAAGAGACGTCCTGCAAGGAATTCCTGAAGACACAAATGGCCAAGGGGTTTATGTGTCTAAATAAATGAATCAAGTAGAATCTTCTCTCTTTGCCTCACTACTTCTAATCCTATGACATTGTGGTACAAGCCCTGTTGGTGTTTCTGACTTTCTTCACACTCTGCTCTCCTAATCTTTCCTCGGCTTATATCCCAATGAACTTCTCTCCTTCTCAGTTATTGGCCCTTAAATGTATAGTCTCTGCAATGCAATTGTTAAAGTCAGAAATCACAAAGTATCTTCTTTTAGATGAAAGCCGTACATTATATTGTATTTAATGAATTTCCCATAATGTCTCTGAAAAGGCTCTTAGGGTTTATCATGTAAGTATTTGTAAACAGATAGTATTTAAACATGCATTTTACGCTTGCTGGAATATAATTTCTCTCTTGAGGAGTTTAGATGAAGACATAGTATATTTTTAGGTTCATTTTAAACTGTAAATTAATTTCCTGATAGACCTAGGAACTTGAATAATCTATCCTATAAATATATGCAGTATGAAAAGATGTTTTAAAACAGGTATCATTTAAATTCTAATCAGCTCATTATGAGATTTCCCTAAACTGTACATTAAACAAGGCAAAAAAAATCTTTATCAAATGTCATGACTAGTCTGCGGTAAGCACCTTTCTAGTTTAAAGTCTGTTCTCCAAATAGGGGGTGAGAAAATTAAATGCATCTATGTTGAGTTATGTGTTATAAAGACATTCTAAAATATATTTGGAGGGGGAATCTGTCTTGCTAAACCTGTGAGCAATGTTTGGCCCTAACATTCTTGTTTTGATTTTTCTCTAGTTTTTCATGATTCATTCCATTCTGTTTTCCCTTCCAACCTCTCTGATTATCAACTCCTCCTCCCCACCCTGGACTTTCAATTCTGACATTCTCTAGGCTTCCATTTTCTTGCTAACTCTCCCCTCCTGCTCACGCTCTTCAAGGTGACCTCATACCTATTAAGGATTTTACCTCTGAATTGATGAGCCTTGATTCCTTTGTTCCAATTTGGCCTTCTCCCCACACTTCCACTCTTGTATCTCCAACTTGGACATTTTTGCATGCCTGTTCACACATCTCACCAATCACTGAGTACTTCTAATTTTACCTGTATTTTTTCACCTTGAACTCTCCCACCGCCCCCCCTCCCAACGACTTTTACCAATAACCTTTCCACCCTCATCATTTCATCCTTGCATGACTCTCACAATTACCTCACTGGTTCTCTTGCCTGCAATTTTGCCCCTTTCAGATCCGTTCTCCACATAACTGGCAACGTGCCCCACCTCAACTGTGTATCTGACCTTTTTAAGGCCCTATTTCAAATCTGTCAATGCTTCCCAGTGGTTTACGGAATGAAGTCCAAGCTCTCCAGTGCGACATAAAATGAAGCCCTCCAAGGTTTCAGCGTTGATTTTTTTTTGTCCTTGCGGCATTAAAATTTACATCTCACAAGTATTTACTTTAGTGATGTTCACAACGTTTACAGGGCTTCTCACATCCAGCCCTGTGCTCATGAACCCTCTCTCTAAACCCTCTTCACCTTTTCATCTAGTTTTCCTTGGATAATGCCACTCAGTTCAAAGGCCAACTTTCTTGCCATGCCTTTCTGGCTCCCCATGTGGCCGCATCTCCTCACTTCTCCCGTATGAGCACGTGGTAAGCGCTGCCATAAACCCAGGAACACTGTACTCTTTACACCTTTCTGCATCTGCCTGTTCCACCGGACCGTGAACTCGCTGAAAGTAGGGGATGTATCTATGCGTGCAATAAGAAATTTATTGAGTATCTACCTACAAAGTGCCAGGAACTGAGTTGGGTATTACAGAAAAGTGTTCGCCAAGTATTTTTTCCTCTCCAAGCACATAAATATTACATATAAACTTAAGCATATATTAAGTAAAAATCATTTTCTGTGTTATGCTACCTATTGACATGTTTATATATCAAACTAGATCTTATTACATATACATTTTCTTGTAGATGAAGGTACCTGGTAGAAATGTCTGTCTCTGTGTGTTTGTGACAGCTTGCCCACATGCGCTGGAGCTGCATGTGGGGCTATTGCAATGCCCAATTTGATTTGATTTTTTTATTACTGATTTAATGAATACCTTCAACCCCTCAAGCTGCATTTGAATCTGGTTTGAATATGTAAATACACACTGTGCATAGGTGAAGGGTAAACTGATCCAACAGTTATCAGGACAGGGCTGAAGCCACTGGACTACGTCACCTTCCTTTGAACTTTTGGGCACGTGTGTCCAGAAGCCACTGGTTGATCGAGTGAATCTTGCCAGTCTTCACTCAGTGGCTAGACACCTACGATAGGTGATCTGCATTCAAGGAAATAAAAAGATGCATTTAGGATCCCTTACATAACTAACAGGGTACTTTGTGTGTCCACAAGCACCTCAGCATGAGCCAAGATGTGTCATTTTCCAAGGGTGAAAATGTAATGTTATTATTCAACCTCGTCATGTAACATATCTCAAAAAGAGATGTTAGTCCTTAGAAAGAGAGCCACTTAGGGTCCTTAGAAATGGACCCACCAGCGGCACATCTCCCTTGGCTGTGGTGTTACACACACAGAAAATGCCAGCAGGGAAACCTTTCTAGCAGAGTTAATCTCTTAAAAAAAACAATGTGTCTCCAGATAGGGTTGTGAGACTTGGTAAATAAAACTACAAGACACCTGGTTAAATTTGAACTTCGGATAAACAACAAGTACTGTATTTAAAATTCAAATTTATCTGGGTGTCCTACATTTTATCGGTCAACCCTACACTCTACACAGTGTAGACAAGATAGAGGACAGTGTCATGTTTATGTAACAAAGTCAAAAGTCTCACTGTCATCAAGATGGAAATTACCTTTCACTCCATTGTATTTTCTCTTGTTTTGTCTTTCTGAAAAAAAAATTTTTTTTCATTTCTTCCCTTCCTTTTTTGCCCAATCTGATTAATTACTCTTCTGGGATTTTTCACATTTCAGGAGAGTGCCGACCTCCCATTAGTTTGTTATCATAGTTAGTCTTCTTGTTGGGGAAGAACAGCTATCTTGTTTCAGTAAGGACAGCACGAATGGGAAGGCAACATGGAGCCCTGTAGCCTTCTCTTTTAGGTTTCTACCATTGAGAATGGTTATTCCCTGGTGATTATAGGAGTTTATGGTAATTGACTCATTATCTCAGATACCATCTTCTTATGAATTGGGGGGTGGGGGAAAAGAAATGGCAGGCTAGGAGGAAAAATACAATTTAAATAATCTTCCTTTTTATGTTGTTTTCAGTAAACTACCCTTTATTTGATCTGAGATTCACATATACCTAGGATTCTGTAGGCTTGACATGTCTTACTTTGGCAGTAATTTTAGAAGGGGATGTAAATGCAATGTTTAGGATTATTTACATGAATTATAACAAAAGGGCAAGATATTTCAGTACAGATCTCCAAAGAGGAATTATAAGGACAAAACTCAAGACGGTGTTTTCTCCCTCTGAGTCTCTGCCACTTATTAGCATGTAAACATATTCCAGCAATCGTTTTCATTTCATTAGTAAAATATCATACCTTTTCAGCAAATTAAGAATAATACCATGTAATTCTCTTCTGTCTAACAAAGACAAGGAACCACAGAGAAGGATAAGGTGTCTACCAAACCAGATCTTTTGTAAATACCACTGTACTGAATACAGCAGCTTTTCTTAAGCCTAAGAACAGATAATTCTGTTTTAAGCAAGAGATAAGCTCAATTAGCACACAGAGAGCAAGCTGTACTTTACAGGAACACTATCTCTTCCTGCCTGAAATGACCTTTTGCAAACTAAAGTAGTTTCAGAATTAAGTTCTCAGATATTAATTTATTTTCTCTCATCCTGTCTAAAGAATATATGTGTATATAAAATATGTTCATACACACAAAAATCAAATTGTACAAAATACGCAAATTAGTTAGTAATTATTCATATATCAAAAGTATTCAAAGGATTTACTACAGCTTTCCTTCCAGTTCTGATACTCAGTGTACCTTACAATTTTAATTAAATTTAAGAATATATATATATATATAGTCACCATTGAAAAATTCTGTTCTACTGAACAGAATTCAATGCCCACTTTCAAATTTTGCATCAAGAATATTAGTTAATACTGCTTCATATTTAAAAGGTAAGGCTAGAACCTCTACGTTAGATATGATTCATTAGCTAAAATTCACATTAGATTAAATCTCTATTACTGTCATAGCAATAGGTCTTAAGTTTTCCCAATCACTATTAGTTGGTTTCAGTATACTGTTCAGCTTATGATGAGTTCTGGATTGTAAATAGTATATAAAGAATCAGAATAATTATAATGGCTAATATAAAGCCACAGACTTGAGTGAAAACTCTACTAATTGAGGTGTAGTAAAGCATAATTCAGCAACACTCACTGAAGCTTAGATTTAGATAGCACTTCAGCCATCAGCTCTTTTAATATTCTTTTAAATCAAAACTCCTTTTACCACCTTAAAAAATGTTAGTCACACATGGTCAAACAGCCTCTCAGTAATAGTATTTTATTAGCATTATTACAATGTCTATTTTTAGTGAAACAGTCCTAACAGTGTATTTGTTTAATGGTTATTTGACTTATATACCTAAGTGTATTATTAGTCAAGAAATATTGAGCACTTTCCATGTTCCAGACACTTTGCTAGACACTGGGAGCACCTTAGGGAGCACAAAAGACAAAAATCTGCCAAGTACAGAGCTTACATCCTTTTAAAGAGAAAAACTGTGCCAGGAAGATAGAAGCATTAGTTACGTGATCAATATTGTATCAACATTTCAGCCTTTTCTACGATTATGTACTGAGGGTCTACAGTGCCCTTTGTTAGAAGCTGGGGAGCACACAGAAAGCTGTAACAGGGGGCCTGCCCTCAAGGAGTTAGAAAATCCACACGTAAGACACACGTGATATAAAAGCTCAGCAAGAACGAAGCGCATGGACCCAAAATGACTGGGACTGAAGGAAAGCAAAAGATTATCAAAACATTAAGAGGATTGGAAAGGGTTTTGTGAAAACTACTGGATGTCTTGATGAGCTCTGAAGGATCCATATGTGCAGAAAGGGCATTCTGTGCTTGGGTGCTTCAGGAACAGAATGGGCACACAGGCCAGGCCTTCCATGTCACATACTCTGGGGAGAAGAACGAGGGAACCACGCAATGGGAGCATATGGCTCATGGACAGTTAGGGTTCCAGGCAGGGAAGGATGATGGGCTGTGGGGGGATCCTCATGCCCCATAAAGATAACAGCAGGGATTTAGTTGTCACTCTAGAGACAGCAGGGACCAATGATGGTCTTTGAGAGAGATGTGACATGCTAATCTGATTAAGGAAACATAAATTGACATTTAACAGGCATAATAAAGGGTCAAGTTTAAGCCTGTTCAAGTACTTACAATGTGTTCAAGAATACACGTTTTAAAAGCCAGTTTTTTATCAAATGAAACATCAGTATTATACATTAAAGTTCATCTTTACCTAACATCTATTTTCGGAAAAGAGAGTTTTGTTTTATGATTTGTTTTTGGAATGGTGTTTGGGTTTCGCTTTTGTTGGTTTTGCTTCTTTTTCCTTATAACTCTCATAGTTAGACCTGGGCTTAGTCACATCTCACATCACGAGCCCCGTCTTACACCCACAGTCTTTATTTCTGAGTTACTGTCACAAGAAAGCAAAGTGCTAGATATATTTTCTATCTATATGGATAATGAGAAAGTCTGTAATATAAACAATTTCTCTTTTTGTATTATTATAGTAAGAGCAACTGAAGCATGATTTAATTAATCACTTATAAAAATTAATCTTTGTCAGAAACAAGGCAAAGTTAAAAACCTTATTTACAAATGCCCTAAGTCAAGTTATTACTGACATACACCATTCATACCCAGTTCTGAGCCTCAGTCTTCTCCTCTGTAAATAGCAGTGATAATGGCTCAATTTTAAATTGTTATGAGGATGAGATATATATTTATCTGTGTTATAGCTAATCTTCAAAACAGCCTTGTAGTTGAGCTATTATCATGACCATTTTACAGGTGAAAAAACAGGCTCAGATATGTGTCCAAAAGCAAAGCTTTTTCCATTTCAAACTTCGTATTTTCCCCTTTATCATGCCAATCTCCAATTGTAAACCATACAAATGCTGTGGGCACAGAGATGAAAATAATTATACATAGAAAAGATAATGAGAATGTGATGATTTCCAAAATATTCAAGATTCTTTTACAGGAGACGTATTCAACATTGAAAACAAAAATACTTCAAATAATCTCTCAGCAATTATTTCCACATTTTGAACCAAGTGTGTGAATTATTTATATGAATCATATGGAAATGTGAAACCAGAATATGCAAGTTGACTTAATCAAAAATGAACTAGCAATACAAAGTACTATCCACTTGGTATTCTTGTTCCTAACTTATTCATAGCCTCTAGGGAATTTCATCATGTAAAAATTTCACCTTTCAAGAATTTAAGTAGCTGTATGGTTTCTAGGCTATTACTACAGACATTTATGTGTAAAATGCGCTAATATTAGAGACTAGAGAAATACGAAGGATATGCTAAAGTTTAATTAACATGAAGCATACTTTTTTTAATTTAAAAATAATAATTTCAATTTTACTCCAATAGGTCTCCCTTAAAGAAAAGATATAATTACAATAACTTCATAGATCAGGCAAAAAATTCCTTGAAAATTTCTCTCACTGGTTATGTTTTATTTTTTTGATTAACAGCTAAGTAGATAAAATCTGGAGTATCTTCTGTAATTACTTGCTCTTTAAGCAAAGAACTGAATAAGAAGACTGTTCATTTTAAAAATGAAGTACAAATGTCATTTCATATTTATCTAACACTTCTATTTTTGGAGGTAAGCTCATTTTTTAGATTTTGGCAACGTATTTACCTGTTCAAGTTGAAGAATTTAAAGAACATGGTGAAGTTGGAACTACACAGTTTTCTGATGTGATCGGTGCTATCAGTGATCCATTTGGATCCTATTCTTCTCTCTTCATATGTCTCATATAATAAAGAATAAGGTTGGTTTTATTGGTTTTGAACTTTGGAAGTCAATTAAGAGCTAAAAATGACACTTCTTAAAAATATAGCCAATTCTCTGAAATAATGTCATGAAGAAAAAACTTCCAACCTCTCCTTCTAAAACCTCTTAGTTGTTATGATAAGAGGGTTTGGACTTGAGTCTAAAGATGTTGATTCAGGATTTAATTCTGAATTTTATTATGAAAGTATGGCTACATTTCTCTCTACATATGAAAGACATTAGCCATTAGCCAATTCACTGCCCCATCCCATGCCACCAATGTCTACTTTAGATATTTTTGCTTTCAATTTAGAAATCTGTCTTTGTTCAGGAAAACAATGCATTCAGCCCCATAGGATGCACTGTAACTGGTGTAAGCAAGTCACGAGTAGCACACTCCCCCTTTCCAGAAGCTCTTCCCACTTTCTTGCAGCTAGAAAGGCGCACCCTAAATGAAGATTTTGACTGATGAAATGTTAGTGAAAGACTGCTGGAGAGATGCTAGAATTTTTTTTTTTTCTTCAATGATTAAAAAGTGAGAGCAGACACTCAGAAATTCCCTTTTGCCATACTTTGTTTCTCCTTTCTTTCTTTCAATCAATTGAGAGGATATCTAGAAATAAGACACCCATCTTGCTTCCAGCAGGTGAAAAGCAGGAAGATGAAAACCAATATTGAAGATGGCAGAGGAACTGAATAAAAAGAATGTGGGTCATCCCTGAGCCCCAGTGCTACCCCTAGGCTGATTTCCCCCAGGGTCTTACTTTAAGTGATAATTCAACGTCCCTTGCATATGGCATCGCAAGTTAGATTTTCAGTGACATGCAGCTGATCTTTGTATCCTTTATCTTGTGAGAAAGTGCCCACTGTATTGGTTGTTACTGAATAAATTCTTAGTAATTATCTAAAAAATAAATACTTTCTGGCTGATAATTAAGCTCGAATATTGAAAAAAAATGCTTTTTTTTTGGTAGTTTTAGCCTTTTGATTGTTTTGGTCATTTTAGTATTCTCATATATACTATGCATAGTTGTCTACTTCCTTATACTGACATTCCATAATACATCCTTAGGTACTTTTCTCAATCTTGTCCTAAAGACCCATAACTTTGTGAGAAAATATCTCATAAGGAAATTACTTTTAGAAAATGGTGGACACAAATACAAGAAGTCCAATAATATTCCGGGCCAGAAGCATGAGCAACCGTGAAGTCGATTTTTAAAATGTAATCTGAGTTGGGATAAATTTATATAGAGTCCTCTGCCTTTTCTGCATGGGATTTTTACATATTCTATAGGTTTAAAAGTTTTAAAAGTAACAGTTCAGTTAAAAAAAACCCTCTACATATGCATAGTTCTGTATGAGATGGTAAATATGATTACGTTTTTGCTATAAAACAAGTATTAACAGCAATTTCTAATTTGAATAATTATATGTTCAGTTTTTCTTGTCGATTTCTGGACATAAATTATTTTCCAACTAAAGCCATCACAATAATTTTCTACATTTATTTTGAAAACAAGTATAAGAAAGTATAGTTGTGAAGTAAACCATCTACATTCTAATAATGCTAAAACCACATAAAAAAGTAGAGGCTATTTACACAGACCATGTGTGTTTTCCCATCTACAAATCTTTGCTCCACTTTTCTCTTCATGTCCCAATACTCTGCCTTAGATGTCAT
Organism: Camelus ferus; assembly: GCF_009834535.1. Taxonomy (NCBI): domain Eukaryota; kingdom Metazoa; phylum Chordata; class Mammalia; order Artiodactyla; family Camelidae; genus Camelus; species Camelus ferus. Next base: position 22,624,185 of record NC_045700.1, read on the forward strand.
AAGAGTATGAAAATTCTTATCAGGCATAACTCAAATTTTTACCTCATCCTAATCCAAATTGCTCTGAATGTCCTCTTCATGTTGTCACTATATCTACATTTCTCCTGTCGTAATTAAAGCCCATATTATTGCAAGATATATTATAAATCTTATCTTTCCTAGGAGACCACGAGATTTAGGAAAACAAGGTCCATTTCTCCTCCTCTTTCCCCAATCCTTAGCTGCTTATTAAGTTCCTCTGTGTGTGGAGTCACTTTTGTTGATCCTCAAATGCACGAAACAATACCTTACACAAGCTATTACATAAAATTATCCTTCATCCCATTCATGAATGTAACATTCATATGTTACATATCTCTGATGTAACAAATCGGGTGCAATGAATGGAGATCATTCCCTTTTTAAGAGAAAGAAGCTCTTGAAAAAGCCAAGGGAACAAATATAATAGTCAAAACAAAATACAGAGTTGAAAAGGTGCCTCTCTTCACACTGCCCGTATCACAGACCCATCAAATGTATGAACCATAAAACTAGAAAACCCAGAAAGGCAAGACAGTGGACATAAATAAGAGCTACCAGATGGAGTAAAAGCACGTATCCAGGAAGGTGTGTGCGTACAATGTGGGCTGGGAGTACAGGGGTGTGTGGAAAATCTAAACCTCTATGCTGGTTGGCTTAGAGGTGGAGTCTGGAGGATTTAGCACAAGAAAGGAAAGAGTGTTATGGAGCACGTGCTGTGCAAGTGACCAATTTCTACAAAAAGAACAGGAGGAATTTGAAAGTGGCTCTCAAGAAGATACGGTGCATGCAAGGCAACATTTCTTTTATAACTTTTTAAAGAGACTTAGGCAATGATTTAAACTCCTTTTCAGTAATTTTTGGCTTTTGGGCTAGAGTTCTCTCGATTATGACTTCATGTTTGAATTTGGCTTCAAATTCAGCCCAGATTTATTTGGGACTCCCAAAGATCGATTGAAGTTTCAAGTGGTCACAGATTATGCAGGATCAACATTATGATAGAACACTTGAACTTGTGCTATTGTAAAATACTTAAATACTTAAGTTGTACCTAAGTGACAGGACAGTTTGCAAAAAGAATCTGTCCAATAAGCATGGAAAATAGATTCAAAATATCTCATTTACCATGCTTATTTTAGGCTGTAGTGTTATTAGCTAGTATTATATTATTAGTTTAAATTAAGTTATTACAAACTATACTAAAACTTGTAAGAAATGAGCTTTGTCTTGATTTTGAAACTGTGTTTTCTAGAAAACAATTCACATCTCTAGGTTTTAGCCTCTTCATATTTAAATGTGAACAACTGTCAACATATTAATAACTGAATATAAATGTAACTAAATATATTACATGACATTATAATAAGTATTTCATAATAATGTACTTTTTAACAACTAAGTTCCCTTTCAGTGCTAAGATTTTGTGATTCTGTAAGTGAGCAGATAATTGAAAACAAGAGAAAAGGGTCAGGAAGAAAAATTAATGAAGATTCCTTTGGATGCCATTATTTCTTTCATCTTATATATACCTAAATGCTGCTGAAGTGCAATGAACATCTATATCGTTTATGTGAATTGATCCAATTAGGCACACTTTTGGTACTATAGTTAGGAAAGTAATATGTTAGTTTCAAACTGCAAAATGTTGATTGAAATAGAACGAAAGTCTCTATTCAGAAAGAACAGAAAAAAAATAAATGTGATATGCATCTATAAAAAGTCTTTTTTAAAATCAGCAGATGGACCCCTATATTTTAGAACCTATCCTCAATGGGATATGTACATTTTTTTTGCAAGATGTGAAGCAATGCACAGGAGCATAAGCTGCCAAATGTGTATTACGCTGTAGCCTACTCTTTAGCACCTCGTAGTTCAAAAAAGTCCCTTATTAAGAACCTGTGATATGCCATTACTGTAGGGTAAATTGATTTCAAGAGAGTAAGTAGTTCAATAGACTCTATAGTTTATAGTTGCCTAATATTCATTAAGTACTTAAAATATCTGGTATAGTTTATGTAAACAACCGCTTAGCTGCAGCATGTATACGTGTGCATGTGTGTATCTTTTAATTAAAATTTTTGTTTCATTATATTTAAGAAGAAAGCAACAGCTAAGCTGTCATATAAATGAGTCAGATGTAACCAATGACTTAAATATTGTGGGACTACTCGTAGGAGTGTTACAGGTCTTAATTACTATCTCTAGGCATAAACTGTTCTCCAGTGGCTTATAAATTTATTCAGTTTCCAAATTAATCCCCTTTGAAATCACAAAATATCTCTTCCAACATGTATTTTTTAGAATTGGAAAGGAGTTTGGCTAACGCTAACATTTAATGTTAGCCAACGTTAATATATGTAATGCTACCTCTTCACATTTGTATAGTTTGGTCATTTTTACAAGTAGATTAGAAAACCCTGAGGTTTGCTGCTGAATTGCCTCATGTAGCATCTCTGGATTAAAATCCAACCCCAAGAAACAGAAAGCCATTACTATGTCAAGATCACTCAGGATCCAATATGAAATTAGTTCGAAGTTCTATTCAATGCCTGGCAAATAGTCCTATATATCAGCAATTGTGAAAAGCGAAGGTGACATTAACTGGGATTCAATGTAGGTGCCAGACCGTAGTCCCCTTAACTATCTTTTCTGGGCCAGGCTTGTTCCTTCTAAAGCCAAATAAATAATACTTGTATTATCCTCATCTGCTTTTGGGGAAGTTCACAGAATTCTACAGCTGTTCTATTTAGCTCTGGCCACACTGTCCTGCATCAGAGAGCAGGGATATTGTCAACTATATTTTATGCAGAAGATATTTAAGGGAAAAATGTATACATTTTGTGGGATAGTGATGGACTAGTCAAAGAACCCAGCCTTGTTCTGTGTCACATTTGCACTAGATAGCACAGAGCATTTACCCAAAAAATAATCTCTTCATTTTTACAGAGGAAGACACAAAAGGAGTTTAAAGGGAGGCACAGGGAAAGGAAAATGTCCTAAGACATAATCCGGTAAGCAAGCAAAGCAGTCATTTCCATTATTTACATGACCCCAAAATAACATGTCCTCTACAAAGTTCCTTTTGTACAAATTTTGATCTTCCCATGTGATATTACTTATGCCTGTAACCACTCACCTTTATGGTACAATCCATTTGTTCCAAGAAGTGAACCACAAGCCTCATACTGTGAGAGGGGGAAACAGTCCCTGACCACAGAATTCAGTCCCTGACTCCTGGCTATGAAACGAAATGTTTCTACATCTCATTTGCTCAGAAATCCAGCTCTGTTACCTACTTTACAGGCCTTACAAAGTCACATAATACCTCAGAAGCAAACTTTCCTTTTAAAGAAATCTGATGGAGTAAGCATACCATTATTGATCCTCATAAATTCTTATATAAATGTTTAGACAAACTATTAGACTTTCCCAGTCCACAGCCTGCTGTGATTATCACTGCAAAAAAAAAAAAAAAAAAAATCTGTTCTACCAAGAATCCTGCTGTATCTATTTCGCCCAGTACAAAGTTGGACTTACTAATGCCAGCAGCTCCTCTACTAAAATGTAACACTTTGAGGGAAGGGATGATCTCTGATTTATACTGTCAGAGTCTATTTTATAATAGAACCTTCAAACATATCTGATTAAAAAAATAGTAAGTGCAAACTCAATGTCTTCTTAAAGTTCTTCCTTCCCTCTAAAATGACATGGGTCCATGATGTTTCAGTCAAATGCTTTTCACCCATTTCAAACATGAGCAAGGCAACTGAGTTGATTAATACTTATAAAGAAAACATTACATTTTATTTTACAATGCACCACATGTGCAAAAAAGGAAGCAGCAGTTTAATTTCATATACTGTTTAGCTTATTGGATTAGCAATTAACATTTTGAAGATACATTCCTAATCTGAAAAATTATTTGGAAATTCATATCTGGTGCTTTTCAATTTTAAAAGCATTAAATGTAGAGCTCAATAGAGCTCCAGATTTCAAAGTTTAAGTAAACTAGTATGTATTTTGAAGGACAACAAAATGATTTAATGTCAGCATACATAGAGCTATCTACTGAGAAAATATGCTGCAAAAAGAAAGTACATTTTAAAACCATATAATTACCATTAAATTAAGAAGTTACTTGTTGGAAGTTGACTCTGTAAATCTTTATGCAGATTCTATATTCCCATTTTGCAGCACTCAGATATGGCATTCAGAATAAAGAAGACACATGCATGAACGTAAATAATGTAACAACAACAGATTGAGCTTTTGTACTTCTTGTTCTCTTTACAATCTTGTCGTAAGAATAAATCACATGGTGTCGCTTTCTCTTCTTACAAATCTCCTCTGAAACTGAAGCATAAGAGTCTGATATTCTTTTTGTCTAAATTCTCTACTTTTTAATGCTTTAGAAGAACAAGGACAAGCTAGAAAAAAAAGCATGTTCTCTTTCACAGCCCCCAACAACATCAGCAAATCCAGACTACATTGTCATTCTCCTCCTGTCTGTATGCCTCCACCCACCAACCTGCCGAGAGATAAAGTAAGAAGGAAATATTTTTGAAGTCAAATCCGGAAAATGTGCTTTACATAAACATTTTCAGTAGTTTCAAGGACATCATCAAGAATGCCACATACATTTGGCCATCACTGAATCTTAAATTTTTGAAGCTTTGCAATAGAACAAATGCATTTGTTAAGTACTCAAGAAAATGTTTACAACATTTTAAAGTGCATTGATGCATTTTAAAAAGATTACTTGAACCACTAAGACTGTGCCACAGTCCAAAGAATTATTTAGAACTACATATTATAAGAAACTGTCCAATTTGAGGATTCTTAAAATGGCTCTTTAATTTCTTGTCAGTTTAGAGAACATATTTTACTATTATCATCAAAATACCCAAATGTGTATCCATTTTCAATTTTTAAGACCCCATTGCAAGACTAAATACAGAACAAACCAAAATCAGACTAAAAAGTCTAAATAGTATTTAACAGGGACAAAATTAGTACAATAAAATTGTTCTCTATATAATTTTTACTCAGCAAAGTAGGGCCAGAATAAATAGATGAATAACATATTGACAGAAATTATACCATCAACCTCACAGTTAAGTAAACCTTAATTTAGCAATCTAAATGGTTTAAGTTATGACTCAATGAGAAAACAAAGAAGAAATGTATTTCAAGCAGTACTACTAACAATTTTCAAAAGACACATAATTCTAGAAATTGGAATTTACTTTTGTTAGTTCAAGTAGATCTTCTTTAATTAGAACTCACTTTTCTCCTCCAATCATATAGTATTGACTCGTGCCAATGTGCATGAGTCTTTAATAAATGAATAGGCAGCTAGCTCTCAGGTAATAATTTTGTACACTTCTGCCTGGAAACATTACTCATATAGAATAAAAAAAGAGAGTAACACAAGCTGACATGCAGGATATCATGTATACTCAGTCCAGTTTCTGCGATATGCCACGTCCATAATGGTGGAAAACTCAGTATTCAACAGTAATTCATGTGTAAAACTAAATTAAACACGGTTCCTTGATCACATGGATATATTCTAACCCATATTCTCCCTTTGGTGGCTACCATCACAGTAGGCTTTACCTTCAAAGAGTTTATAATCTAATTGGCAACAGTAGTTTAGAATGATGATCACAAGGAATACACTTCCATACAGTTACAAACCCATTTTATTCTAACATGATTTGGAGGATAAAATCTTGTCAGTTTATATCTCAAAGAGAAATGTGAGTGTTAATTAATAATTTAAAGATAAGCAAGCTATCTTTTCTGTATTTTCTTGGTAAGCTAATTTACCCCATTATATAAAATGTTTTCCATGCTATTTTAAATAGTAATAATCCAAAATCAAACTGATGTTCAGTGAGATTTTCTGATACTGGATTTCTGTTGGCAAATTGCATCAACCAGACCAAATTCTTTTCTTAGCCTTAACTCTAAGCCTTAGATTGCAAATGGTGCTACTAATGAGCCCCTTTCCTCGATTTTCAAAATAATTGGTTCCCCAAGTGGTTTATTTGAGATAAAAGAATAATATACTGCTCCGAAGAATTTGTTCAGATGTTTCTAAGTAATTTTAAAGTTCTAAATTTGCTGTAGCATTTACGTTTCCAATAGTAAAAAGTACATCAATGGGTTGGCAATGTTTCCATGGCAACAACCTCATGATGACACCACTCCTGGGACAGTAAATAACCTGGATCCTAAGTGTTAGAGAGACATGAAATATCATGGAGCTTGGTGCACGAGAGAAGTAACACACAGTCTATACATAAAAGAGTTCGTTACTTTTAACTTCATAAACAATGCAAATCTGTACAATGTTACCACAATGACTATAAAGGAGATTTTCTACATTTGTAAACATTACTTTTCCTTGATGAGAACTTGTATTTTTTTTGACTAATTTAAGGACACTTGGATTTGTATTATCTGTCTAAATTTGGATCTACTTATGAATACCTTGAAGGAAGTATAGGGTCTCTTGTTTATAAATGGCTTCTTGAGATATCAGGTGACCTTCAACATTGCACTTAAGTGCTGAGGAACACAAATGCTCTATAAAGTTACCATTATTTCAGTTCAAAATCCATTAGCATCGACACTGTGCTGTCAACAAACATTTCATTTCAGGGAGAAAGACAACACCGACATCCAGAGTCAGTTTCCGAAATGAATACCAGCTTTTTAGAAACTAACATCTGCTAAGCCCCAATGCTCCAGCTGCCAGGAAAGCAGATTTTCAAAAGTAAATCTGCCCCATTCATTTCTTCCAGGAAGTGGGCATTCAGTGGTTGAAATCAATTAATGCTTATTTGTGGTTCATATTAAATCTATGATTTAGAATCTTTAGTTGACAGAAATAATGAATGACTACAATATATTTTGGAGGCTGCACTGCATTTTAAAACAAGTGAAGATAATTGTAAGTGAAAAATGAAAGAAAACTGCATACCTCAGTAAATGAGTCATTAACCTTTCACCTCTCAAACCAGAGAAGAAATCCTGATGATAATAACCAAGCTGCTTTAATAATTCTTCAAGATGATAATAAAATTAAACTGACAGTTTGAGACTGATTTTGGTTCTTTGTAGGCTCTTTCCAATTTTGCTTTCCTCTTACAAGGACTCACTGCCCCACTGTGCACATGTATCGGGCCTGCTTTTGCTTTGAGAACATTAGGACTCGAGGAGGAAGGGAGAGAGGAAGAGAAGAAGGAAACAGGAATAGGAAAGAGAAAGGGAAGGAGGGAAAGAGGAAGGAAACGACTAACACAAGTCAATTCCATAGACAAATTTATGTTTAAATTGTTTTGATATGAACTGAACTATCCCTAAATTGCTCTGAGGGGGTCATTTAGCCTGTAAACTTGGAGAGAGAAGTAGAGACGGGTGTGCTCATGGGCTGCAGGATTGTATTTCAAGGAATAATCAATGTAGCCTGATTCGCTCTCACAGTGGTGAGGGCTCTGGTGATCTGGACCACAGCCACGCTGGATGTCCTCAGCAGTGTAGGCTGGCAGTTGGATCCTCTCAAGTATCACTTCATAATCATTTCTTGAGCAACAAAAGTTATTTTGGGGCAAGGTGTGTAGGTAGTATCTAAGTTATACAGGTGATCTGCATGATTTGGATTAAAATTGGCCACATTTGCATTTTATAAAATTGGAATACAAAATGTGTTAGTGTGTCTATCTCTCTGCATATGTTATGGGTATTTTGATATAAAGCATATGTTAGACATAGTCTGCATATGTTATACAAATTCAGATAGAAAACATTATATATATCCATCCATATAAAATAGAATTCCGATGACTCTTTCAGTCCTAAAGAATCCAAGTGAAACTATCCTTTAGGCTAGGCACAAATAGGATGCTTAATGTTCCACTGATGCTATTAAAAAATAATTTTTAAATACTTCTTTCAGAGTTACCTTTAGACATAACTCATCACTTAGAATCAGGTTCAAAATCTGAATGTCAAAACCAAAGTAACAAGTCTAATCTATAATTTCATTCACAGATCTTACTTCTATATGGTTTCTGATTATGTCAAAAAATCAAATTTATACTTTAGAAATCAAGATTTGAAAGCACTGAGTTTAAAAGAAAATAGCATAGGCTTTTAAGGCAATTCTAAAATAAGAAATCCAAAAATGTTTTGAGTGCATAAGCCATTATTAGAACAAGTTTTTAGCCTCCCAAGGGGTTCTAGCTAGCATGGAGAGAGAAAAACACATGATTCTTTTACTTATGAGATATTTGTTAAAAAAAATTCTGATAATGCTTTATTGTCATAACACTATATTTTATTAAATATTAATACAGTTACTCTGGGAAGCTATATTCTGATGTTATAAAGAAACGAGGGGCTTGGAGAATCAAAGATCTAAGTTCTGTCTAGTCTTTGTTACGGTTTGACACTTACTGGTTGTTGGACTTTGTGTGAGTCTAAATTCCCTCCTGTGTAAAATAAGAAGTGACATTTTTACATGATTGTTGTTCATAGCGATTTAAGATATGTGAAAATGCATTTTAAAGCCTAATGCACCGTCCCAAGACAGTAGCTGTGTGCGTGCTTCGAGCCACATTCATTGTGAACCATTTTGTACCTCACTCACAAGTCCTCTCTGACTTCCCCTTTAAATGTCTAACATGGAATTAAAGGGGAAACATGAAGGGTACTCTAGGGTACTTCCTTCTCATTAAACTCAAATTTGCTTAGACAAATTCACTTAACAAGATCTGGTACCCATTCCTATGGAGCCAAAAATCAGGACTAGGTTTCTACTGTTTAATCAAACATTTTCTAATGAAGCCAAAAGGCAATTTCTTGATTCTTTCCCACCTCCTTTTTCTCCCAGTAGGATATTTATGAAGATAGCAAAGAAGATGTTACACACCTTAGTGGTAGAGAAGAGGGACAGCCCTAATCCACATCTTGCCAAATGAAAAGTTCAAGTGCCATTCTTCACTTCAAGGGGAACCTGAAGGAGGGATTTATTTTATTACAGGGTCTGCTAATGCCAACTCTAAATCCCCATCCTTCCACAGGAGAGTTTATCAAATGCCTCTTCACAGGAGAGGAAACTCTCACAATACTGATGCACAAAATGACATTTATTGACATTAAAAGCATCATCAGTTATTTCTCAGCAGTCCTCATTCCTTTTGCAGAGGGGTTTATTGTGCGGTTTGGCATGAAGGAAACTGGCACTCTTTGATTTAGCAAAGTCTGGCCTGAAACCAGTGCTCCAAATAGTTTCTTTAAACCTGGGCATTTTCCAAATATTGGATTGAGTCCTGGGAGTGTCTGCATGGGGCAAAGATAAATTTGATACAAACCAGAGTCATAAAAGTTTCTAAAGACATTCTGCTTTGCACTTAAATTATGAGAACTGTATTTGCACTAGAGCCTAGGCCTGCAATGCAGTCCAGATCAGCCTCTTCTCAACTCAGCAGGGCTACAGCATGGGCCTTATCCCAGGAAATTGTGACCGCACACTTTCTCAACCATCTTCTCTGCCTGACACTCAAACAATCTTTACAAAAGCAAGCAATGAACAATCAATGTCAGCATCGTTTAAAAACAGGGGAGCTTCATAATGTTAGTGCCTACACTTATAAGAAGGTCTCAAATAGAGCTTTTTAAAGACTAGTTGGGGAGATAATTGGTTTTATTTATTTATCTGTCTTAAATTTCCATGTTCCAGATGCTACATGTTAGAGATAGAAATAAAATGCATTGTCCTGCCATCCATAGAAGTAAGTTAAGGAAATGAGAACTAAAAAAAGTAGTTAAAATTCCAAAATTGATAATTCTAAAAATCACAAAATGAACTTTCATTATTACAATTATGGAATAATTAAGTTTTAATTCTATAAAGTGCTATAGAATTTGTAGAAAGTGTAAAGTACTTTCATTATCTTACTCAGTTTTAAAACAACCACAGGTAATAAATTGTCATTAGTTACATTCTGCAAATGCAAAAACCCAGTTTCAAAGAAATTAAGTGACTTGTTCATGGTTACTGCTAGGAAGTAGCAGAATTGGGAGCCTGGATACAAACATAGGTCTTTGGGTTCAGGGCTAATCCACATTCATTGTAACTTTTTTGTCATCAGGATATAAAATATAGCAGACTTTAAAACATTTTATTTTTTGTCACTTGAAACAGACCATTACTCAGTGGATTCATCCTTTCAGCTCCCTGCATCTCACTCTCAAGTATGGGATCATTTTATGTCATGCTAAGACAAATTCTAGAGTATAATAATCAATGCCCTTGAAAAATCTGGTAGCAAGAAAAATATTTTTAGAAAACCAAAACTGCATTATATCCAATATCTATTAATTACTGAAAAGCTATTATTGCACTTGGCTTCTTTAAAAATTAATTGCATGTATAAATATATATATATATATTGCATATATATATATACATACATATATATGTGTGTGTGTGTATATATATATATATATATATATATATATATTAGCGCTCATTTAGCTAAAATAATGAATTAATGGAACAGTACCTGTGAGCATACAGAAGTACATTATAAAACTAACATAAAATTCTATATTTACAGTTATGTATTTTTGCCTTAATTAAAATAGACAGAAGTCTAAAAAAAATACAAGCAAATGCCTTTTCAGAGTAAGTTTCACACGTATAGTTATTTAATTCTGTGCAAAGATAAGAAAGAAAGGAAAAAAAGAATAAAGAAATATTTATACACTTAACAGTATAAAAAGTAACTTTATAAGATTTTCTGGACTGAATAAAATTATGTTGCTCAGTAGGACTGCCACAAGATGCAGCCATAATCATTTAATAAAGGTATACATTTTTATTTAAAAATTATATTAGATTATGTTTTTAAAAATTAGCTTTATTCTACCAATATAATTTTTAAACAAAAGTCTTACACTTTAAGAACTCAAGTTCTTAAATGCTGCAAATTTTAATGGCTCCAGAAAGGCTTCTCACACATTGCTTTTCCTGAAAATCAAGTATCAATTATGAGGTGGTTCAAATATAAAAAATAATTAAAAGGGACTCTCCATAAACAGTCAAACTGACACACTCTCCAAAGTAAATTTTTCCTATGATTTGAGAGCCTCTATAATTATCCAAGATTATTTTTCTCAAGTAAGATACTCTTCATTTTCAATTCCATATGAAAAAGGAATCTTTGATTTAAGGCTAGCTGGAAAAAAAAAGAGGCAATATAGTCAATCTTTTCATATTCTCTGCAAAAAGTATAATTTCCAAGCAATTTATCAATAGGTATTCAATAATTTAAAAGAAAAATAAGAAATTTACTAAAGCTTGGGTTGCCAAAACCATTGACTACTATGCCTATTATGAGAAAAATAAATCCATCAATGAATGAAAATAGAATTCACACTTTTGAAGTCTTTGCCATTTTAATGATTACTACATGGCATCTTTGCTCTAATTTCCTATAATTTTTACTTGAAACATAGGCTCTATGAAAACTGAAGGACTGAAAGATTAATGCACTCAAAATTGACAAAATTGAATGAGGACAGTTGGATATTCAATACTTTTTCATTGACTACCAAGTGGTTGGGGACATTTTTCTTTCTTCTTCAAATATCCTCTTTATCATTAGTGAATTTTTTACATCTGCTTCCATTCACCTTTGATTATTTTATGTAAAGAGATAGTAACAGGATGAATTAATTCTCTTTTAAAGGGACAAAAGCACCCTGGATGCCCACATTGCTCTGTACACCTAAGACCTAATGACTATATTTTAGATTCCAATTTTTGGCTAAAATGGGCTTGTAGAATTTACTCACCAAGGTCACTGGAGACCGATCATTTGTATTTTCACCCCAATTGACTCTAGGTAAGCCAACTGAGTATTTCAAATGGTGGGTATCTCATTATCTGAGGACAATTTATCACAGAAACTATTCTCATCCAAGAACTTTCCTAGTGAGTCTAAAGTACTGGCTTTCTTTCCAGGGGATTTTTGAGAGACAAATGTCTCAATTTTAATGTGGCAAGATTCTTCTGTTATACTGAGAAATCAACCTAAAGAGACTCAAAAAAAAAAAAAAAAAAGAGCATGATGACCTTATAAGCAGCATGAACCTCGGTGGACTAGGAAAGACTACATCTGGAGTGGACTTTGGGAGGGAACAACCTTTCCCTAAGATTGTTACTGCTTAATGAGATCCGTGACTACACATCCATTATGTGGGATAAACATGGCTCCCTGCTGGCTCCCCAAAGCCTGCTGACAGTTGGTGGTTATGATGGTAGCTCACTTTAACACCCTAGAAATATCTTAATATATTTTCCTCTCATTTCTATGATATTGGAACAAGGCTTGAAGTCACCATGCAGAAAGTGAAATAGCAATATTAAAATAGTGTAACTTGGAAATAGTATAGCAGTTCTGTGTTGCTACTATAAGTAATGCTTACTTTAAGAAGCAATCTGCTTCCATTTTCTAAAAATAATTTTGAGAATATATATAAACTTATCAGACATAAAGAATTTTCAAATGTTGGCTTCTTTTAATAAATTATGTCCCTTTAGTAATGGAAGCCCAAGATAAACATTGGACATATTTTGCCTAGAATTCATTCTGATTGCTTTGCAGGAAACCAAAATGTAACATTTTGAGTTTTAAGAAGACAAAATAATGAATTTTTAAGATTTTAAACATTATTTTATGTAAAAAGTAGGTCTTCCTACTGAGAAGAAAACATTACGTCCATTAGGCATTCCTCATAGTCCCCCCACCTGCAGGGAAAATAATAATGTCAACATGGTGCAGCGTCAGCATTCAAACGTGGTATCTGGTTTGGTCATTTTCAAAAGCTGTGTAGAATGATATGTGTAGGATGAAAAGACACAAAACCAAGCTTCGATTTTAGTCTTCATTCTGCTTTTCAGACAGAAAATCTTTAGCGCACAGACTCTGATGAAAAAGCAAACTATCCTTTATGTAAATTTATCACTTAGAAGCATTGAACATTTACTTGCTATTATACAATCACAACATTCTTCCTGGGGTAAAAAAAAAAAAATAGTATTTTTCACGAAGTACAGCAATACTTGTGAATCATAAAAGAAACAACAGATGTTCCTCCTTCTCCCCCCCAACCTGCTTATTTTTTAAAGCAAAGACAAAAGCCTTGCATGGGTAAAAATAAATAATAAAACTTTAAAACCTTTGTTTTTAACTCATAAAAGCAAAAAAAAAAAAAGCCATCTTTATTAAGACCACCAAGATCAGAAAAGTATACCAGATTGCCAATAATTTACTCTTCCTATTTTCAGACTGAACTTAGAGGTGCATCCCCACAGAGCCGCCATGAAAGCCATCATGATTTGAAGCACCACCACCAAGTCAGTGGTAGGAGAAGCTCTCTGTTCTAATGTATTCAAAATGTCATTTTAAACTATTTGAATTAAAAATAAATTATACTTCAAGTGACTGACCTCAGGAGACAGTATAAGGATCTATATTAAAATGAATTCCTCAATAAGAGTCTTTTCTCCTATTATAAGGTAGTTCATTAATTAGAGATTTTGGATGATGTCCTTTAGAGATATAACTTTTAGAAGCCCACCTCAGTCAGAATCACTGAATTATAAAGAGCAACATCTTCTGCGCATCTTACTGTTCAAGAGTTCATCTTGTATAATCCACACTGAACTACAGAGCCACTTATTTTTAAGTCAGTTCTCCTGCTCTGTACTAACTTTGCCCTTGCAATTCTCTCTGCTTGGAAGGTTCCCATTTAGGGCAGGGATAGCCTACAGAGCACCTTTGAACTAAGCAGAAAAAGGAACCCCCTCTGGGCAAATGTAACCCCACTCTAGGACACAAAGCTTGGTAAGCAGAATGAGGTCTGGATACCCCTCCCCACTACTGTTCCTCTGCCTGGTTCCCCTGCAGTGAATATATGTATCCAGCAATAAAATTATGCTTCCTAGCATGTATTAAGCGGGGATTTTGAGTTGGGAGTTGATGTTTCTCTCTTCTAACAACATCTCTTTGAGATTTTTCACTTATAAGTATACCGAGTTTCAGAGAAATAATGTATCATGGCCAATGCTACACAGCTAATAAGTGATGGAGCTTGGATTGAAATCCAAATGGACTGACTTCAAAACTTAATCTCTTAACTTCAACCCAAATGGTGTTTTGTAAATTACTGGGAGCAGCTCAAGCGTAGGTTCCTTGTTCTTGTGTGTACTTTTCTCTCCTTGCATCAGGGTGGTAGGAAGTACAAGCTGTTCCTGGGGCAAACAATTCTAAGAGTCTCTAGAGAGAGAGCCTTTTGTCCGTGGATAGTTTTAACTTTATTCATTGGATTGTTTATAACTTGCTTCATTCTGAAAAAGGATTTAAGAATGGTGTCCTCCACTTACATCACACCTTATAAGTCATATTAAAACAAGCAACCAACCAACCAACAAAACCGGGAAAGTCCATCTGTTACAATGGAGATTCTGGGATGAACAGTATTTCTGTTCATAGAATGAATGCCATTCTTAAATATTTTCATCATATAGGACTATATGACCGAATACAGCTACAAATACAACCATTATTAATGATAAACTTCCATTAATTGAGTGCCTAGTATGAAGAGGATGCTTAACAGGTCAAGCATCAAGAGTGTATGGTAAATATCACTATCGCCATTTCATAGATAAGAAAACTGAGACCTGAAGAGATAAAGTAATTGACTAAAGGTGATATAGCTAGTAAGTGCAAAGTCTCTTCTTTCACAGTTAGACTACGTTGCCCCTGAGCAGTGCAGTAAAGCAGAAACTGTAGAGAACTGCACAACAGGGCCCTTTCTGTCTCTCCTAGTACCTGCATTATTAGTTCCATTTTGCATACAAATGCCTAACGTCACAGTTATTAAGTATACAGATACCTAATACCACCTAGGAATTATTCTGTCCAGAAAGGTTCAATTTGAATTCAGTCTAACCTGTAGAGCTAATATCTAGTTTATGGAAAATACTCATGACATAGGACCAAGATAAATGAAATAATGAGGAAATAAGATACATTCAGAATACAGGATATTCTGCAATTGGCAGAATCATTTTAAAAGGTCAAGTCCATGAAAAAAAAAATTATGGAGGGGGGTTACTGCTCAATGTGATAGAAAAATTAAGAGGAATAACAACCAAAAATAATGCCTGATCTATGACTAACTCCCAGTTAAAAAGAAATAAAGGATTAATAAAGCTATAAAAAGACACTGAAGGAAAACTAGAGAAATATAATATGATCAAAGAAAATGGAAGGAAATAAAGAAGATCATCTTTGTGGGAGGAATTAGGGGAGACTCATAGAATAAGAGGCATTTGTTCAATCTATTCCATGACACTGCTCTGTGATTTTCCAGCCTATATTGATTTCCTCATTGTCTAAAATCTAACCATAATAATAGAATTTTTGAAAACATATTGCTAGGTAACAACCACTAATTGTTTCTTGTGTGTAAGCCCCTTCTCCCCCGGATTCCACCTTCTCCTCTTCTAATGGGCTCTGCAGTGCTCAGTACCAGATTCCATAGCTGGTACTCAAATAGATGGAGGCAAGGGATATCTCTGTACATACAGGATCCACTGGTCCTCCTCCTAGCAATGAGTGTATGAACATGAAGCAACATGTACTGCAGTAAAACTCCAGTGTAAGTTAAAGGATTAAAGGGTTCTTTGAAGTTAGTTGTAGCTCCATGCTCTTATTGCAAAATTCAATCAAACCACATGCTGATAAAAATAAGTCTGTCATTAGCCAGCAGGGGGAAGAAAGGTCCCTTCAGTGGTTACAGAATGCAGCCTCGACACATCTTGGTGAGGTGGGAGTCTTTATGCATTATTCTCCTTATTTTACCAGGCAGGAAGTAGACACAGAGAGAGGCTAAGTGACTTGCCCAGGGACAAAGAGTGAGTCAGATGCAGAGCTGGGAATTGAGCCCACTTCTCCCGGTTCCCAGTGTACAGCTTTTCTCAGCAAGCTGTAATGCCTTTCAGATGGATCATTTCCTAAAATGTATTAAGTTGTTAAAAATTCAATATGGGTGTTGCATTGCTTTCCAACTAGCTCTGTTTCTCACTACCTTTCTAGAGCTATTATCAGAAGCTAAACTGATGGTCAGATCAGTAATCTCCTATCTATATTCTTTAGACAATATATCATTAAAACTGGATATATCCAACCATCTACGATGAATCAGTCTTTGGAGAGTGAGTTTGTGTTCTGATCTTTTAGCAGGTCAGGCAGGACTTCACAGTGAGGAAAAAAACGCAGCTTCAAAATTAGGAGAGACGAGAAATGATCACAAAGGATAAAATCTCACTGACCACCAGAAAGAATTAAAAAATAAACCTTAACCCTCCCCAAACACAGCAGCAAGTTGTTCATGGCAGGCACTAAAAAAGCAAGAAAATAAAATTGTCCTGTATGTTGAAAAAAATCGGTATTTTAGGCCCTTCAAGATGATTCTAGACACTTGTTTTTATTTAAAGCTAAGTTATTTCATTAGCTGGGATTTTACCCATTGGTTCATGGGGAATTCTGGTCCATGAAGCTATCCTTTTTAGTGGCACTCGTTGGAAACTCTTACTGTGCTAACAAACCATAAATAGTAAGTAAGTAGGCCAGATGCTGGCACTCCTATATGTCTTCCGACTTAGATCATTAGAAACATCAACTGATTGCTGTGCCCTTCACTGAAGAACGCAGATTCAGCTGTAGAAACTCCTTCAGCATAGCAGTCTGGACAACTACAAGTCAGTCTAGGTTCATCCAAAAGATCAAACACAGCCTGGCATGTTTCTGGCATATGCTCTTCTGTTCGATCCTCATCCAAAAGACAAGACGCAGAATCACTCTAGGCCCACAGCCTCCCCTGCCAGCTCGGATCAAACCCTTTGTAACTATGCCTTATATGACTTGCTCATGCTTCCATAAAGTTATCTGAATTAGACCATCAACTCCTTTAGAGCCGGGATGCTTTAAAAAAAAAAAAAAAAAAAGTCCATAACACAGTTTTCCTGAGAAAAGATTGATAAATATGGATTGGTTTTTATAAAATGTATCTATATTTTTCTTTAGAAACTTAGGCATTAGTGAAATTTTGAATTCCTTAATAAGCTTCGAAACTGAATTCTAATTCGGAATTTTATTCAGCAGATAATCAATCGTGGCAGTTAACACTTTATTTAAATTAAAGTACTGAGCAAAATGATTTCTTCTGGAGCATTACAATATATTAAAAAAGCCATTATTCTTGCAATTGTTTATCACCCTTAAGATAATCTTGTGTCAGATAAGGGAGAGTGCATCTAGTTAAAGCTTTCTGAAGTTCAATATCCTATGTAATTCCTTAGAGAAGTGGTTGATTCCAGGACAGAAATGGAAAGTACAAGATGAGCTTGTGCTCATCTGGCAGTGCTAAAAAGTTAGAAAGTGATCAGAAAAGGACAGGGGTATGCCAAAAGGCAGAGGAGCCAATCTGAAAGGCCGACCAGTAGCTGTGGATGAAATATTCTGAGCAAGAAAATGAACAATGATAGTATTGGATTATAATACAAATAATAAAATGGACACCTGTCTATACTGATATAAATAAATAATAAATAAGAAGGGACATCTTTCTTACAGAAGAATTCTAATTAGTAACCTTAGAAAGAATGAAGAAAACACCACCACACCCAAGTGATCAAGGTTAACATCACCAATAATTAGACATATTGACACGCAGCTCCTGATATGGTGCTTTAAAGAGGGTACATTTCTTGTGTGATATTCTTGTCAAAAATACATAAGCATGAACAAATATCAGACAAATTGAAATGGTGGGACATTCTATAAAATAACTAACCAAGATTCTTCAAATGAGCCTAAGTCATGAAAGTAAACGAAAGCCAGAGATTGTCACAGATTGACGGTCTAAGGAGATATGACGATCAAATGCAAACCTGAATCCTGGATTGGCTGCAGGGATAGAAGCAGGTCATTGGTGGACAAACTGGTAAAATCCACGTGAACTCTGTGGTTTGGGTAATATTTACTGCACCCCTGTTAACGTTTTGCTTTGATAATCGTGTTATAGCTATGCAGTATGTTACATCAGGGAACGCTGAGTGAAGGGTCCATGAGAACTCTCTATACCATTTGTACACATTTTCTCTAAGTCTAAAATTATTTCAAAATAAAATGTTCAAACAAATGCTTTTTCCCCCAAAGGGGAAATAATAGTTCAATAATTCAAATAATTCTAGTTCAAATAATCAGTTTGGATGAACTAATTCTTATGTGAATACAGGTATGAAACCTAGAGACAGTGTGTGGTAATAGAACACCCAGTTGGTTCTTGCAACAGCTTTCCCCAGGAAGAGGAAGATGAAACACAGACCTAAATGTGATCCCATTTGTGTCTCAGCATGAGAGTCTGTCTACTCATCAGGATCATCCCTCTGCCGTCTTCACTTCACTATATTTTTCTTCTCCCTTTTGGTCTTTTCTTTTTCTCCTTCCACATTCTAATAATCATCCATGTGTGACAAAGCAAAGTGGTTTTTTGCCATGTGGCTGTTAGTTATCAGGTAGAATACTTTCCATGAGGCCCCTGGGGTGCTGAGGCAGACAGAAATCATCCTCAGAGCAGTTCCTCCCCATTATTAAGGCAGGTTTGTTTCTTAGATGACTTTCTATGCCATGTTCACAATGGTGTCTAAAATCACTAACCTCTGAAGCATCAAGTATTTTCTCTGCACCCACTTTTTCTCTCCAGATTCTACCTTTGCATCTCACAGGGAAGAAGAAGTTGTGGAGGCAGAGATGCATACTTCTTCCCAAAGCCTCAACAATAATGCAAAAAAAATTTCAAGGCATTATGCTCAGCTCTCTAGGGCCACCTTTTGTCTACAAAGTATCAAGCGGAATGTCTTTCATTGTGACTGAGTCCAACCTTCTGTTATTGTCTGCAACTAAGGGGCTCCATAGTGAGTCACAGCTGTCAGCCTGGCTTATAAATACCTATCAGCTGGTGTTTTTGACCCCCACAATGTTCTTTGTTTTTTTTTTTTTTTCAATCTTGATGGACAATATTTAAATCATAGGGAATTATGCATGAAAATCAAAATTTGCGGCCTCTCTTGAATTACCTAAAGTTCTGACAACCCTCAGCCCACATTCACTGGAGCCCACAATCTGCTCCAGTTGGATATCAGCTGTCCCCTTGGACAGGCTGTCTAGTTTACATGTCACCAGGGCACCTTCTGACCAGCCTGGGTGCTGTGTGCACTTGTGTTTGCAAACCTTGCCCTATATCTTGCCCTTTAATTCATAAAGGTTAGTCAAATACGTCTGAGTGTCAGTACTTAACATGATGAGCAAAGAAATTTAAGCTGCCTTTTCTGAGTCTGGGAATCTCAGAAGCCATAGCCAACCTGTTTTCCTGTGTGAAACTATAGACGAAATGCGTCTTATCAGTTTCTCTTGCTTGCAGAAGGGGGCGTGGTGAGAAAGGCAGAACTGCTGCTTCAGATCCCTTTATATGATTTCCTGCTTTTGAGCAAATGCTATTATTCTTATTGTATATTGAGCTCAACTCTCACTTACCTAGTGACTCTTAAGCCTGAGTCTGAGACAGGGCGAGAGAGCCATTACGGCTGTATTTCACAGGGAAGAGAGTTTTACTAATCCTCTTTGGCATTCATCTCTAAATCTTGGCGAGCTCAAGTAGCCTCAATCTCTAAAAGTTGATTTTTGACTTAAGTGATTTCCCTGCTGTTGCTAGATTTTTCAGGTGTCTCGCCAGCTTAACTGTCATCTGAATAAGCTTTGTTTATTCTCCTTGGCTCTTTATAGCAGGTTTAAGTCTGCTTCAAGGGTCACAACATTTCCTGCCCAAATGCCTTCTATTCTGAGCATGCAGTCAATAATTATTTTTTTTGCTTTACCTAAAATATAAATAACCCCCTTATACTCATTTTGAACCTTTTCCCAAAGTACTTTCCTTATGAAAGAAAAAAAGCCCTTCAGCAGACCTCTGTGTGATGTGAGCAGAGTTCTAGTCAGGGAGCATAAATCATGCCTGGTACTCACAAATATACAAGTAACCCTTCCCCTTCCTGCTGTTTTCAATTACTCCGATTAATTTATTTCCAAACTTTTAGCACCCCTCTACTGAAGTACACAGCAAACAAATTTATAGTGAGTCCCAAATAAAATATTAATGCAAAATCTTCCAGCCTCAAATTTCATTTGGTTCAGTCACTCTAAAATTTAATAAAATTTTGGTGTTTACTTCATATTTAACTTATTCCTAGGCATAATGTTGATTTCTGTACTGAAATTCTGGAGCCAAATAATTAAAGGGGCCTTTGACGACGTGAATGAAAAATGGACTGAGCTTAAAGTCGCACACAAATTAGATTTCTGCACATGCATCCAGCAAATGTCTACTAAACCTGCAGGTAAGCTCTTTACACAACAAACAAATTGGTTGAGATCTTTTGCTTCAATATCTTATTTAAGCATTTCCGAAATTATAAATGCCTAAGCTCTGGGTCTCTTTTTATTTTAACCTAATGTCTGTTTAGTATACATCTTCCCTTTTCAATGTAAAAGCATACCACATTTGAAACCTAAGAAAACAGTTATCTTTTTAAACATTAGTGGTAACGATCATATAGCATGTCCCACGTAATTTTTCAGGATGAGGTGAAGTATTTCCTCCATAATGCTGCTGTTCTCAATATAAAATAGTGTCTAAAAGGGTTGATTATCCTAAGTTGCTTTTTTGTAGCATTAGATGGTCTACACAACTTAAAAAGAAACTTAATGAGAATATTTGGGGGCTAAGCTGGCAGTTTGGAATGCAGATTTTGAATATTAAGTTTTAAAACTAAAGTTTGACTTTTTCTCAATATAGATAAATGAAAGAGAGCAAAAAGGAATTTTTTTTAAAGCAATGAAAAAAATCAGTGTAACCAAGTCCTGAAGCAATCTTCAAGTAATTTAGGCCCTAAAGTAGCTTGTTCAGCCTAATATTAACAGTATTTCCTTCAAACACTGTATTGCTATCTTCTGTCCCATAGACCCTCTGGGCTCTGATATTTTTCCTTTTCCATCAGTTTCATAAAGCCTCTCTCTTTTCTCTTTCTCCTCCTCTCACTCCCTCTTTCCTTTTCAGCTCCAACAAAAACACAGTAAACCGGCATGGGTTTGTTTTGTAGCCATAAGCAAACTTTCCCTGAAAATCCAAAGTTGTACAGTTGTTAAACTAGCATTTTTATTGCTTGCTCTGGTTTGTGTTGTTTACTTGTTTCTGCTCCAGTTTAAAAATCACATTGACACGAGTACTAGTGGGAACTACATCATTTATTAAATGAATGTGTGTGGATAAGTGCAGAGGAATAATCCAAGGGCTCTGACTGACCAAAAGGAATTACCTTCTAGGTCATTAACTCTTACCTAGTAGGTTCCCCAATACTTGTCATCCCCACTTTCCTTTCCACAGTTTTATTGGAATTTTCAGGAAGGGTAATGAGTACAGCCAATAGCAGCTCACTTATAATTTTGTCCCATTAATCAAATATTCATCAGTAGGAACCTGACCATCAGCACAAATTTTTCTCAATCATGTTAAGGATTTGGTGACAATGAAAAAAGAGTTCTTCCTTGAAAACTTGGAGAATTACCTCAAGAAACAAAAACCTCATATGAGTCTTCACATAAGCCAGTGCCCATTCCTTCTGCTGTTATACTAGTTTGGATTGATAGAAATAATGGAAAAATAATTGCTGCCACATTTACCAATGCTTGGAATGTTGCTAAGTGTATTTTTTAACTAAACCCCCAAGGAAAATTGTCAGTCAGACACTACTAATTCCATATTGCAGACATGGTATGGGTAAACATGGGTAATAGGGAAGATAGTATTAATAATTCTGAAACAATGAGAAAATGTAACAAAAAGCAAGTGATATTGCAAGGTCCACACATGACCATCATATACCTTATATGATGAAACATTTTGTAGAGATCAACAAGAGGTGCATTCATTTTTAAATGACCTAGAATGTTAACTCTTACTACCAAAGATTATAATTTGAGACTTTATTTCATGCCTTATCTTTCTGATATATTGAATGGTGCTGTATTCATTGTTACAGAAAATCTTCCTGAATTAAAGATGTCAGTCGCTCCTCTATCTTGTCCTCATCTGCACTGCTACCCACCTCGTTTAAGCCACCATCTCCCTCCAGGACAATTACAGTAGCCCCTTAACTGTATTCACTGTGTCTCTTGTCCTTTTTCATTCAGTAGCAAGCACGATCTTGCAAATAATTAAGTTGTGTCATGTCACCTCTGATTAAACATCCAATTGCAGCCTATTATAATGAGAACAAAACCCAAACATTTCACTCTGATCTGCACAGTCCTACCTGACCTACTCATAAATATGCCTTTCCCAGCTCCTCCTCTCTTCCAAATACACGCAGTGTACTCCAGACACACAGACCTTCTTCCTATCTCTAAAATTCCAAAATCATTTGACTTCATCTCAAGGGTTTGCATGGAAAGTTCCTGCCTCAGAACCACTCATAGTTTGTTCCCTCACATCACTTATATCTCAGCAAATATGTCATCCTTCACAAAAAGTCTGTGATTGCAACCACCAATCTGAAGAGGACATCTGTAAAATTACATTGTTATCTTTCTTCCTTCTTAGCATAAAAAATATTACGTATTTATTTATGCATCTGTTTGCTTACTGTCCGTCTCCTCCTGCACTAAAATGTACACTAAAATGAAAGCCCCGACAGACCAGTTACATTGTCTAATTGGCTCACTTGCCTCTGTCCCACCACCCAGAACAACGTCCAGCACATCACTGCTCAACTTTGTTGAATAGGTGGATAAATAAATGAACGACCTCCAACCACATTTGTTGCTTCAGACATCATGTAATTTCAGGAGGAAAAAAACGAGAAAAAAATTAAAGTGTCCTGAAAATGTAAGTGAAAGGGATTTCTGGTGCTATTAGTAATTTATATTAAGTTAATGGTATAATTAATAAAAGAATGGGTATTTATGTAATGCAGTACCAATGTGGGATGTGTTTTCATGGACACTGTCCTCCTGGCACTCATGGAAGGTGTGAGAGACACTGCTACTTCTCTTTTCAGAGTTAGGTGGAACACTTTTCTGTAAACCTCTGGTGGTCGTTTCACAGGCACTCAGATTAAAATACACACAGGATAAAATGCTCATATTCTTCACAACCTATGTTCTCCCAGGCAATTAAAAAAAAAAAAGGAATAGCAAAAGGAAAAGGAAAGAAGTCCTAAGATTTTGGTTCTTAGACTATTAGGATTAATTTCAAAATACTTGGCAATATCATCAGTAAGTGAAAATAGAAGAAAACATCCCAGGAGGGGAAAGGACTATATCCAAAGATGTACAGTTCTAAATTCTACTTATTTTTAATGTTGGTCAGCGTTGAATAAAGTCACCATCTTTCCCTCTGACTAAGATTTATATGCCACTAATATGATAGGTCACTGACATGGTGTTGGTGAACTGCTAGCCTTTTTGTGAGAATGACAATATAGGGACTCAGCAAAAGGGCCTGGATTCTGAGTTAGCAATCCTATCTATAAATCTCAGTTATTTTTTAAATGAAAATCTCATAAATTCGGGTGCCCGGTAGGTGTGCTCTATAACACTTTAACCTGATGAGGCAAATATCTCACCCATGAGCTGGCACCATTATCACTGTGCTTTCAGAGCTTAATTATGAGAAAAGGCCTTAAAAATTAACCGAGCTGAATCAAGCAGAATATTTTAATAAAGCATACTTCCTATTTTAGCATGTTCATACCAATAAAATATACCATTAAAAGCTTTAGAAAAATGCACACAAGGTCTTAGATAATCTAAAAAACCAAATCTTTTTTAAATCTCGAGAATTTGTTTTAGCAAAAGTCTGAGGTTCCTAATTGCCTGTTACCTGATCTGTGTGGATTGAAAGCTTCAAAAAATTCTTAATGTCCATATACTCTCTTAGCGTCTTTGTTCTTCCTCTTTTCACACATCCTAATTTCTAAAGAAAACAGAACATTCTAAAACCATTTCTGTTATCAGCCTTATACCTACAGTTTTTCTTTTTCACAAATACCTTAAAATACCCCAGGAACACAAAGCAAGCAACCAGAACCAGTTTTTACTTCTCTTCTTCTCCCCCCTCACCATTTTTAGTTCTCTTTTCTCATTTTAAGAAGAAAGGGCCAAGATGAACAAATTGTCATTAAAGAAAAACTCAGCAGTAGAAAAATTCTTAAGGAATTATGTATTCGTATTTCTAAAGTTAAGCCGTCTTGGAAGTCTTGAAGGATATCAATGCAAGGTGGAAAAGTTAGGAGGAATGTCATATTGATTGTAAGAATAAAACAAGAGACGGTCTGTGGTACCTTGATCTTACCTAAAGAAGAAACGTATTCTTTCCACTAAAATGAGGTCGTGTTTCAACAATGTCTATCTTTGGTCTGAAGGCTAAGCCAGCCAGGACAATGAGGTGCATGCAACTGAGGAAGAGATGTCTGACTGTTAATAAGAATACATTGTGAGATAAAATGTAACACCGGTATCTTAGCAAGGCAACACACTCTATCTTCAAGAAGTTTTTTTTTTTCTCTCTTTTTTCTCTTACTTGAAAAAAGTTAGGAGTCTCATATGAAAAGGTACTTTCTCAACTTGTCTTCTATAAAGAACATAGTTATAATATTATTCACATGTAAATGGAAACTTTCATATATATATGACTATGTTCAAGCTTATTTCTGAGAAAAATAAACAGATGACTCCATAATAAGAATATATTAATTGAAATTACGGTTCATTTCTTTAGGTAAAGACACCTTTGACAAGTGTTATGTATCTACAGTTACTTTGGGATATTTGAGAAATCCCAAACATCATTTTTCAACAAATATGAGTGGCAGAGTTATTGAATAATATCAAGTAACACCACTGTTACCAACTCAAGCATTAACCTTTTGCCCTGATCATACTTACAAGAATCTGACCTACTGGGAAATCAGCAACAAATGAGTGGGCCCATTTATTTAATCAGCTATTGCATTTTTTAAAACCATAATTGGACATCTAATTGCAGACTAAAACCAAGTTAATGTGACTGCATGAGAAAGCTATTATAGTCATATTTAAAACACAATAAATCCTGTTGTACATTTTATCACTGCAATGATTTCCACTATGTAACCTGCATTGAGAGAGTCTTGACTTTGACTTTGAAATATATTTTATTTCTAAAAAAAATTTTATAAAATTAGAAAAATAATTCAGTTAATAAATAAAGCCAGTAAATAATAAATGTCAACTAACTTTCAATAAAGTAACATTTGTCTGAGCAGGAATGAATTCAGAGCATACATTTATTTATATTCTAATAGTGTTTTGAACTCTTATGCTACCCCATTATATAAATATATAATTACTACTGAACAGATTTAATTTGCCTGCTATGATAGGGACAATGGCAATGGTACATCCGATACACTCTCCAAAGTGTAGGTAGGAAGTATCATGCATAAGTCTTTCAGGGAAATGTGTTGGTGTATTTCCACAAAATGTAACTTTAGGCTTTTTCTGCAAGATCAGTTTTACTGTTTTACCAGATTTGACTGCTACTGTCTAATAGTTTGATTCCAATTTAGTCCTAGCTTCAGCAATTAGTTTAGTCATGAGGCTCAGTCAAAATAACTGGGTTTGTAGAGATAGCCTAAATCAATAGTATGAAAAGAGAGAAAGAAACTATGTTTTGGTATCACTAAATTCAGAACAGAGCAATAAATAATACATACTTTCTAACTTGGCCTTGTAGTTATGCCAGGGGGTAAAAGGGAGGTCACCAAATCATTTATGAAGAGAAAATATAGATCTAAAATTGTGAAGGCAGCTTATAGCAGAAAAAACCTCTAATAGAAAAAAGCATATAAAATTTGAAGGTCTAAGCCTACTTGTTCTGATATGTTGCAAAATCTTCTGAAGCCTTCAAGCCTTTCCTATAATATAGAGGGTTCAGATATAGTTGGAGAGATTAACATTTTATCCAAATAAGATAGCTCATAGTAGTGAGAAAGTGATTGAATATTATTGCAAGCACAATAATCTTCAAAACTTTTTAAAAACTCAAATTAATTTTGAGATATTTTCAAGTTTTTGTATTTAACATATAAATATCAGAACTTTTTTTGTCATGGAACTAACAAACTCTAAATATCTCCTCTCAAAATAAAACAACAGCAGAATACCCTCAAGGCCTGTAGACTGTTAAGATTTCTGGTCACTATGTTTCAATTTCATTCTTCTGCCTCTTAGTCAATGGGTAGTTATACAAGTAAAATTTGGAGAATAGCAATCCATATGAAGATGTAAAGCAACTCCACAGAAGAAGATAAAAAGTACCACTTGACATTTTTCTGTCTGATTTGTTCGAATTATTTTGCTCTCATTTCCGACCCACCCTGCCCCACTCCCCAAAATTGCACTCTATACATCAAGGTAGTTTTTGGTCATTATGTTTAGATTAAATATAAAGATCCAGATTTCTTCAGAGAATACAAGGAAAGTTTTTTGAAGTAACTAGAGTAAACACGACTTTTTCCTGATAGAAATTTGGTCCGGTATATATTCTAGCTAACCCATTATGAAAGTAGTCAACCTTTTGCTTTACTTTTCTTCAGCATTCCAGCTACTAAAAACAATGCTTTAAATTATAAGCATTGGGTACATCATAATCACAGACATTTCAAAGGCAAATACATTCTGACATTTATTCCTCCACTGTCAGATTCTGTTACAACAAATTATGTGTTATACAGAAATTCATTCATTAGAATACTGCATGTTAGGAGTTGAAAAATAACTCAAAGTTTTTTCTTTTCATAATATTGTTTTTCAAGGAGGCAATGGTCACAAAACTAGACACAGTTTTCTGGAATTTTTTTTTAAAAAGAAAAGTTTCATTTAAAAATCTATCTAATTTTCAGGCTAGAGTGGTATTTTTACAGGCTTTTGTGCCCCATGGAAGTCATTTTAAAGACGACATCTTCTTTAAAGAAGATACATCTATATAGTAGGTGGGTTCCACTTACAGCTAAATTAGTTTAACTAATAACATCATGTTGGGACAATCATGTTTAACTTTTAGGATTAATTCTATTTCTTTGAATATATCTATTTAGAATGAAGACAAGCATTTCCTTTCTACAGGAATTGTTTTAACAGACAGCCTCAGAAGATAGAGAAATGTATCAATACATCTGCTTGGTACTTCTTACAACACAGAATCCCCACAACTAAGAAGGAATTGAAGAAAGAGGGGGGTATATTTCATATAAGATATAAAAATTAACAACAGGATCATGAAAAAATTAGATCATAGTAATATATAGAATGGAGGGAAGATATAGAAAACCCGCACCATTATAATCCTTATAAAAGACCAAGCCATGTTCAGTCCAGGGGACTTTAAAATGGAGCCTATCTTTATGGTACACCCTAGGCTCTGAAAAGAAATTGACAAGTCAAGTAGCAAGAAACTAATGTCCTGGATCCAATACACTTGCAAACTAAAAATCTCTGCATGACTCTATCGTGAATGATAAGTAGCATTTACAAAGTGTCATCTCATTCTAAGAAGATATTTACTATATCACTCATCCACCATCTTTCTATGAAGATTTTTTTTTCACATTCACTTAAAAAAATCTCTTCCATTTTAACAATTCTAGCATAGTTAACATTTACGTTTTCTGCAGTATTCTCATGTCTCTATACTTCAGGCTTAACTATACTCAGTCTCACATTGATGAAAGTTTATTTGTATACTATAAACATTTTCATATGATATTTATTATGATATAAGAGGAAAATACTTGTCTTAAGAAATTATTATTTTGTCTAAAGATACTTTAATCTTTTCTTTAAGACACTAGTTTGGATTTAGCCTCTTCCTAAAAGTATTCAACATTCTCCCCACTTCATTTCCCTCCCTTATTCTGTTCTCTGAAATTCACATTTTTTCCCTCTTGTTTCAATACAGTGAACTTTTCCTTTATTTTTCCATCGTCTCCTTTCTTTCTTACCATTTTCAACTTGAGCTTGAGAGACAGAGAGAGGGAGAGAGAAAAACTCAAAGACTACAGAGACCTCTTCAAAACAAAACTGTAATATTTGTGGAATATAAAGAGACATGGCTCATGGTTCATTCCTCTCTGAGTAGAGAAAGATTAAAATCTTGACATACACATGATTACCAGTTTTAGATGGTTTTACAGACATGTACATTTATATGATTATAACAGCATGAACTTTAAATATTTGGAAATATGTTTCCACATCTTATCAGACTCAAGAATGTAAAAAGAGACTAGCTTTAGTTTTCTGAATCCCTTTTCTTTTCAGAAAACTTGACAATTTAAAATATTCTTCCTTTTAAGTCTAAATCCTTATCAAGCAGTAGTTTGATGTGATATGACATTGTTACATGACACATTGGTTGATTCTAAGTGAACATAATTTCTCTTCTATGTTTTGCTGTTAAGAGTTACAAAGATGTTTCCTTTTTTCAGGTATGATGAAATCTAATAAGAACTGACATGTACATTAGCTTAACGTGATATCAAACTAAGAAAATAAACAATACAGAATTAAAGGACAAGTGGGTGTGCATAGCTGGAACAGAAGCATACAAGTAAGTTCAAGTATTTTTATATTTAAAAAAATAGAGTTTATACTCAAAGGGAAGATAAATATAGGTGGAGGGTAATACAGAAATGTCCATTTAGTTCATTCAGTTTAAGAAGCTACCAATTACCCAATACTTATTTGGAAAACCTGAAAGTGATTTCTCATTTTCTGGCATGAAGCTGGGTCTTGATGCACCACAAAACACACCTGTGTAATTCACATACTTCCCGTGCCTGTTCCATTCTTCAAGGACAATTGACATAAGCCCATGCAGAAAGCTACATCTCATTAACCTCTTTCTTGCATTTATATCCCCATATCTTCTGCTTCAGCATTTCAGGAAGGGAAGTTTGTCATAATGCAGCAGCACCTTCTTTTTTTAACTTTCAGCAAGATTGCTCTCTCTCTCTTTTTTGTTTTTTCCTTTTTCCAAATGGGACCCACCCTTTTCCCTTTTGATAGCTAGCTGTGACATTTTTTAGCCACAGCTAAAAGTTTTGAAAGTTGAGTTAAATATGTGTAATGTGGTAAAGAGTTGTTCTATAACTATGTGTACTTGTGCTATCTAATATAGTACTTCTTATGCTAACATGGTGATACAGCTGGACATTATTTCAGTTTTAGGAAAAAGTAATAGTCCTTTTCCATGTGCCCTGTTTATATCTCAGATATATCTCTCCCTACTGGAACTAAGTTGATACCAAAAGTCTGATCCCTTTAGTTATTTAGTTTTCTATCTCAGAAGAAAGTTGGGGGGTCTATATCTTTAAAATCCTCTTAAGGTATTCCTTCCATTCATTGTAGCAATGGCCCTCTTCCTCATAAACACATACAAAAACAGAGGAATTAGCTCTAGAATGAGGTCAAATTTCTGGAGAATGGGGACTTGCTCAGAAAGAGCTCAACAGCAGTAGTCTGCCAGTGCCATTCTATTTTGCTAGCACACAGGACGGAAAAGCTTCATTCTGTTCATCTGCTCTAGTCCAACTTCAAACATTCTTCCTAAGACTGGTTGAGAGCTGACTGTTCCAGATCAAAGTCATCCTCATTTCAGGTTAGAGCTCTGTGCTTCCATTTTATCAGTATAGTTTTCAACTATTCTATACCAACTTAAAGGTAAGTTAAGGCAAGTTCAGAAGCCAAATGGTTAGGTGTCAATGATATGTTTAAAAAATTATCACTCAGTAAATGTCAGGCTTTCTAAAGGAACTCATATTAGTCTCACTACTGGTAAAGGAAATGACATGTGTGGGTATGTTATAAAGACTATAATCTGGTTGCCCGCAGCAGGTTGGATAGAAACACTATAATTCATTCCCCTGTTTTTTCCCATAATGAAGCAATAATTTTCAGTCAATTCATAATTCGCTTCACATAAATACAGTCACTAAATCTCCCAATGCAACATTTTGCCCATTTGCTGGGCACGGATATCTGGGTACCTTTTCTTTTTTCTTTTTTTTTTTACTTCTCTTTTTTTCCAGTAAGTCAAAACCCCCAAAATATATTAGTTAATATGACCTCATGTTCTGATTAAAAGGAAAACAATCAAATCTATGATACTTCTGATTTTCCTTTAAGCAGTTAACCATTTCAATGCCAATGGCCCAAATATTCATGCATTTTTTTTCCTTTTTTCACCTGTCCAATTGTTGTCAAAGATTATCAAACTTGCACAGGGATTCTTGGGTTTCCAGATCAAAAGTTTACAGAATCCAGGTTCACTATAATGCCCACCTCCTCTCTCCTCTGCGCCCCATACCCATTCCTCTAAACTTCTACCATTCAACAGCTATTTGCAGAAAACGCAACGGCAAAATGCCAGTGGAGGATTAGCATCTCCAGGCATCCTGAGCTGTGTCACGGATGTCCGGAATTGAGTCAAGTTTAAGCAGGTGCCTGCGCCCAGAAGCGCCCCGAAAGCCTTAGCCTCTCCGCGGATGCCCTGAATCTCGCCCGAGTCCGCCCCAGGAAGGGGCCACGGAAACGAAAGGCGCTGGGGTCGGAGCTTTCCCCCCTCCACAGACCCTGGGTGCAGCAGGTAAGGAAGTTAACCCAGGAGATAAGTTGAGGGAGCACACACTTAAACGCGGAGAATACAGAGCCCACAAAAGCTCGAAGCCAAGAGAGTCAGCGAAGAGGGAAGTCTTGGGAAAGCGAATTGTGATCCCAGCATCTGCAGCGCTTGGGATGCGCGGGCAGACGCGCGCAGTCAAGTCCAAACGCTCCCGGGGGAACAAAA
Source organism: Camelus ferus (assembly GCF_009834535.1). Classification (NCBI taxonomy): domain Eukaryota; kingdom Metazoa; phylum Chordata; class Mammalia; order Artiodactyla; family Camelidae; genus Camelus; species Camelus ferus. The sequence goes on from NC_045700.1 coordinate 22,655,292, forward strand.
CCAGGACCGGTAAAGGGCCATAGAAGAAAGCTGTGGGGGCGCCGAGGACTCGGGCAGCTGGTTCCGAGATCCCCCCACCGCACCCCTCACCCACGACGAGGCCAGCGCACAGCGGCCCGCGGTCCCGGGGAGCGGGTCCGCAAAACTGAAGTTTCACACTCACTTATCGGCAAGCATCGCCCAGCAGGAAAGCCGAGGAAGACGGGGGTCAAGGAAGCGGGGAGGTGTTCTCCTTACCTCGGTCGGCTCCCACGGACAGCACCTTGGCGACAGGCAATAATCCCGAGAGAGTGAGTAAGGCGAGGAGCAACTCGGACATCGTGGTCGCCCGGGGAGGAAGCCTGCTCTGGAGACTGCTCGGCGGCACCCTCGGCCCAGCGGCGCTGGCGGCGGCGGCGGCGGCTCGGAGCCCCGAATCCAGCAGCGTCATTTACAAATGTCACTGGAAATTCTTCAGCTCATTGAGCCCAGCTAGTCCGCCTTCTCCTGCCTGGAGCAGGATGTGGAAGGTGTACGGTTGCGCGCGTGTGGGAGAGAGTGTGTGTGTCTGAGCGCGAGCGAGCCGCCGTGTGTCTTGACTTTTCAATGCAGGGTACGTCTGATCTTACATCACGCAAAGCGGGGCAGTGAGAGATGCCGGCGGAGGGGAATTCACTGATTAATCACCGAATCCACCACACACCCCTCCGTCGTCCACATAAATCACATCTATTACTTAGTAAGAGGCATTTAACACAACAGGAAAATACCACCGCTAACTGAGAGCACCACAAATCACAATTATTTCAGTCTCCTTGAAGGGAAAGTAACTCCAAGCTGGTTCTGTAGGGATTTGGGTCTTTAGAGAAAGGGGGGAGACTTCTGCATTGGGCTGAGCCAGCCAGGCACCTAGGAAGCTCCGCATTGAACAGCCAGTTCGGAATTATCAGCCACCAGCGCTGAGATGAAAATGCCTCTCTCGGCAAAGCAAATTTGATCCCTTCGCTCCCTGGAAGCTTCCTTCCAGGGAAGGAAGAACTAGCCAAGACACTGAGCTTCTCTTAGGCAAATGGTTCCCTCCGCTCGCCACACAAATGCAGTGCTTTCTGAACTGCACTTTTAACTTTTATGCTGAGTAGCACCTGGGGACAAAGTTGCAAAATTTAGTGACTCAGCAGGAACAAAAAACAAAACAAATCCCAAAAGTGATCAATTGTTTGCATAAGAAGGGAAGGTGGATGGAAAGAAGTCCCTAAGCAGGGAACTATAAAGCAAAAATCTGGCAGTCTGTCTTACAGTGGATTTCTCTTACAAGGATACCTAGGACCATTTTGAACATGTTTTCAGGATTTTTGTTTGTTTGTTTTGTTTTGCTTTGCTTTTTCCACGTAGTGCAGTGGTAGTTTAAGAACTTTTCCAAAACACTGAAGGCATTAAAATCAATCAGTGGGATAAAACAAAAAAGCTGTTTGTATGCCTAGTTAAGTTTTTAATTATGATCATCCAAGTACCAAAAATTTTAGTCATTCAAACAGGGCTAAGGAGTTCAAATTCAGAAATCTTGATAGTTGAAGGCTTACTTTTTTCCCTTTTGATATCAGTAATTCTTGCCTAACAACAAAGGCTGAAACATGTCTTGTATTTGGTGTTTTAAAACCTGAGATGGGTGTAAAGTAAAACTATAAGGAAATGACAAAACTGAACAACAGGATGACTGAAAGGGGAAGGAAAGATACTTTGCTTTATATAATTTACCAGCTGAGACTTATTTTTAGATGAATGCCAGCACTATAAGCTAGCTGCTAAGAGAGTAAAACTATCCAGAAACATCTTTGGACGCTCCTTAGAAACCATTAAAATTAGACTGGCTCCAAAGAACACAGGTGATTCTGGGGGACACTGCCACAAATCTGTTAATTCACCTATTCATACTTAGCCTGTGATTATAAAATATGTTTTTTATGTCAATTTTGCCTTATTGTATATATTAAAGTTTATTTTCCCTTGTAAATTGAAGGGAATTGTAAACTGAATCATTTAGTGCCTGAAAAGTAAATCCTTCCACATTTAAAAGTTTATGCTTTTTTCTCTTAAAGTTGCTACAGGTATAATTTTACCTAGTCATTTTTATTGTTTCACAACAAAATGCACCATATAGGAAACAAAGAGAATTTTTTTTCTATTTTATGCAAAAATTCACAAACTTTGGAATGAATGTCAAAGTTCAAAGAATATAGGGAGGGGGAGAATAGTAAATTTTGAATGATGTTCAAAGTAATAAATATGTATTGTTTAAGGATACACAGACCTCTGCACTCTGTGAAATACTTATTCTTTCTTTGGAACAAAGCAAGTAGGTGTCTTTCTGACATGAACCCATCAGTCAGCTAGGAGGTCAGCTATTAGGAACTCCATATCCACTTAAGTCTTGGCAATATAGCGAGGACAGCTCACAAACCATGCTAAGGACATTCAGATTCTCCTTCTTCTATGCTATTACTACTAATTACCCCCGTCTCAAAAATTGCAAGGTAGGGGAAAGAAGCCAGGAAGAGTTAAACCAACCAGACTCTTACCGTATACCAAAGTGCTGTGATTGAAAATCAGTGACTCATTCACTTCTGCAGTGTATGTAGCATCCCTGGATTCCAATGACAGCTCTTTAAAGGGAAAAGTTATGAAAGACAGCAGAGAAGTAAATACCCAGCAGATTTTTATTCTAATGTATATTCTCAATATGCTATATTCTAACTGTGTGATGTCTTCTAATAATAAATGTATTAAATGATTTAAGCAGAATAAAAACTAGGTGATCTCTTTTAGATAATCTGGTTGACTTTACTGCTCTGAATGGAAGAAAATCAAGGATGCATTGTCCACACATTGTGACCAGAATAATAAAGCAGAACAGAGTTCCTCTTTAGTAATCACCAATCAAATCACCATATGTGAATGACACATGACTCTAAATAATGGGGTAAAAATAGTCATAGCAATTGAAGAAGTTTACTAACAGGTTAGTATACCAAGAAAAGACAATGACTTACATTTAATATTAACTGTGAATGATTCTCAATTTTATCTTTAAAATAAAACTTGGGACTTATTTTAAGAATGCAAATAGATGTTATTAACAAAGATCTAAATGGTAACAAAAATACTCCACAGCAATTTAGTGGAAGGGTAGATATTTAAGTATGTGTCAGTGGTCAACTGGACACAACATATGCATTTAAATGCATGTCAAGAAAAATTTTAAGACAAAAAAATACAGTGAGGACACTGGTTCATACCACAAAGCCATAATAATATATAACAGAGTAAATATTAATAGATACATATTTGCTCCCAAACTGAAATAAGGCCAGTGTCAAAATGAAATTGAATAAAATTGTCCTATGTACATATCACTTGTATATAGAGGTTCTTCTTCCAAATATCCATTCAAAATAACCAATTCATCAAAAGAGAGTTTATATGAGCATCAATGAGGTTGATAAAGATATGGGCCAAATTTGAGTTTTAAAAATAAATAATTTCTAGATTTTGAGTGATTATCCAGTTATAATAAAGTATAAATAAAAGAGAAAGCATAAGTATAACTTCCTATGAAATACTTTTATATCCTATCATATATACTTTAATGGAAAAGGAAATTAATAAAGTGTATTATTAGTGAAGTGAGAATAGCTAGTTACTGTTCAAATTCTGTTCCTATGGCCCATTATAATTTCTTCATTCTAATCAGAGTTATTAACACTGACAAGTTAAATAAATTAATTCATCAAGCTATACAATGTTATGAAATCTCTCACTGAGATAAATTAAACAAGGTAGAACCAATCATTCTTACTTTCTGGTCTAAAAATCCACACAAATATTAATTATCAACCAGTGGTAATCTTATACTTGCCAATTAGGGCCACACTTTTGAGTACATAAAATCAAACATCAGATTTCAATACTGCTAACTTATTTTCTCTATATTATTGGGGGTTTTGCCATAGGTAGGTAACAATTCATGCACTACACACCTGAAAGCCATGTACGAGGAGAACGCGTGTCCCCTGACAAATGGAGAATGACAGTCTCTCTCATGGAAGTGACGTGTGTGAAGCAGAGTTGGCCCCAAAGTCAGGTTGCTAGGGATTTCTGTAGCTATCATTCCAAGGGCTGCTTGAGTTCCTACCCTGCCTTTCCACACAGAAAAGTTGCCAGGCAGCAGCAGACACAGGATGAGAAGGAAAAGGAAGGGGGTAGTGGTGGGGAGATTGAGAATTGTTAAAGAAACATTATCAGTCCTTTAAAATGGAAACAGAGTTAAAACTGGACAAAGCTGCTAAGAAAGAAAGAAAAAAAGTTAGATTCATTTTATTTCTCCAATTGCAGCATTCCAATGCACATTTTTAATTACTTTCCTACAAAAGTGTGTTTTAAGAGTTTGGTACCATGCAGTTTCAACTAGGACATGGGGATTTAACTGAGTTAAATACGAGTTTGGTGCAATTTAAATTCCTACCATTTGTGAAGTACTAGGAGGCATATACACCTGAGAAAAAAATGCAGGGTGCTGTAATTATCCAATTAAACCTGGAAAGTAAAATATTTTCAGGCAAATTAAGTTTTTCTCTTCATATATGTCTCAGCTTCTCTCTACTGTCATGATCTGTAAATGCTACAAGATATAAATATTATAGTGAAAAGCACAACTAATAGTCAATTATAACTTGCAAAGGATAAATAATAAAAGGTCAATACAGACTTGATTGTTTTACATTTTCTCTGACTCTTGTTTGATAAACTTTTGACAGTAGGAAGGAAAGGCATCTTTACTGATTTAGACAACCTCATCAGGCAAAAATTGACTTCCATAATAATAATATAGACTTGAGAAACAAATGCTGTTTTGAATTTTGATATGTCTTCAGAAGGCACAATCAGTAACAATGCAATCCATGTGTGTTTTAAGCAGGGGAGGGAGCTGGAATACAGAAATGCCCCAAATTCATCAAATCCTTGTCATTTTACTCTTGTGGAAATAGCCTTTGAATTTCAAGTCAGTTGATTATAGGTTCGTTGCTGTTAGTGCTTTTTAACTTTGACATACTTGTGGTCAAGATGACCTCCACATCCTCACCTCCAGCAGCTAGAATAGAGTTAGTGTTTCATGCCAGAGGTTGGTTGTCAATGGTCCTTAGTCAGGATTCAATTTGTTTGAATAAGCTTTTGAGAATATTGATCTCTGTCCTTTCGGTTACCGTCTTTATGCTCCTTAATTTTAGTCAGAAACTCTCAGGTTGTTGAAACTGAAGGAACATGCAAATCATCTCTTCCAGTTTGCCACATTTTACAGATGAAAAAAAACTTAAGGGTGACTACTTTGGGGTCACATATTTTATTAATGTCAGAAACAGCCCTTGAAAGAAGTTTCCTGTTGCTTTCCTGTATTACATAGGGAACTTTGCAGATATTCTTTTTCAGATTTTTTCTAGCTCTGAGGAGTGGCAGCCCAGGGGGTTTGAATTCATTCATTCACTTAATAGCTATATACCAGCTAACAGCCACTGCACTCAGCACCACGCAAATAGCTATGAAGAAAACAGACTTAGTTCTTGCACTAGCAGTTACAGTCTAAATCAAATGTCATTTCTGTGCTAATGGGCTGTTTTATGAGCAGGCTGCTCTCTTGCTCTCTGTATATCCCCTGCTTGACTAGTGCTTACTTCACCCGCACCCTACTCACGTGACTGACCTTCTTACATACTTGTTCCTGCCCCCAGCAAGCGTTTGTTCTGATCTTTAAATTGGAACATCTCCATCATGATCAGAGGGGTGGTGAGGTGCATGCCCCTCTGCCAGTTTTCCTGGTAACAGATGAGCCAACCTGATGTCATCCCCCCTATAATCGGTAACCTCCCCCTCCCACCGGCAGGGAAGGCTGCCACCAAGTCCTGCTGGTGGGGTGTTGCTCCAGGACCTTGCTTCAGATTTGTAAGACCCCCCTATCCATTAAATCACTGATGTCTCTGTCTCTGATTCCAGGATCTTTCTTCAGTCTTGAAGCTGGGCAAGTACAGGCCTTATAGGCGTGCAGGGTATAGCCGGCAGCTGTCTTTCCAGGATCTTGTGGGATGCTGTTGTGAACCTTCGGTATGACACATAAAGTCCATTGCTGAGACCACCCAATAAAATCAGGGCTGCATCTTGTTTGGAAAATATCTTTGATAAACCTTTATAGAGAAACCTGAGCCTTTTACTAGAATTAGATTCTGAATAAGAAATCACAAAATACATATTCAAATATCTTGAGTGTTGGTATCAACATTTATTCAATGAACACATCATTCCTCTTTTGATCTAGAACTTGGGAGGAAATTCAGAAATGTTTGAAATTCAGAATACCCAGAAATTCTGTCAGTGATAACATAGATTGATTAGAGTCAGTGGACTCTTGTGTTGTAGATTCACATAGAATCAGAGGACAAAAAGAGAACTTGGAAAAGTCTGGTTCAACTTCTATTCATTTATTTATTTGTCTTATAGCTATTGTTCAGGACCCTTTCTAGTGTTCTGTTCACTTTAAGTAATTTCCTACTTTACATCCAAATGATTTTTTTTCTCTTAATTTTTTATAGTCACAATTCTACCCCCCAATATATTTTTGCCTGGGCTTTTCCCTAGAATAGGTACTCAGAGACTATTTGTTTTACTGCTGAATAATGGCTTTTTACTCCTTCCCTTAACCTTGTTTAATCTTTCTTGTATCTGGTATTCCATGATCCTTCTGCTATGAAAGCCCTGTATCTGAAGTAAACAGGATAATACAATGACAAAGACAGAGATTAGGTGCAGGCAATTGACAGAGAGCTGAGAAGATGGGATACCAGAATTAAATTTCACTTTATACATACTTTAATAAAACGAGTTACTGTTAAAATGTAAAAAGTACTTTGGAGCTATAGTATCTTGGCTAAGTTTAGTTTTTTGGCTTTTTTGTTTTGTTTTAGTTTGTTTCTTACTTCAGGAGGGGAGATTGTTTTGTCTTGTTGGGTTTTATAAGAGTAATCATCTCCTCTTTTTCTATTCCTTTACCTCACAAAGTAAATTTTTAAAAAGAACAATAAAGAGAAGCAAAGAATTTAAAAAAAAAAAGAAGAGAAAAACAAATTTTTCTTCAAAGTGTGCATTGCTTAATTCCCACAGGAATGGCTCTTCAGAGGCTGTCAACAGCTCCATTTGGGCACAGTGCCTGTCACAGAGTATGTACTAAATAGGTGTGTGGTAAGTGGAATATATTTAGTGTTGAGTTTTAATATTTTTTAAAGTTTGCTTTAAAGAAAAGTTACAGAGCTAACTTTTCCAAAACACTATTTTTTGAAGTAGAAAATTCATTTTTCTCACATAGCAAATGCCTCTTGCCCTCTAAAAGTGTTTTTCTGTTATGAAAATTGTACTTTTTAATCACAATAAAAACTCAAATGCAAAAAGGAGCTGTCTAGTCCAGAACAGAATGCCCTAATTTTATGTCAAGCCTCTCTTTCTGGGAAGAAAAATAGTGACATTTGGACCTAGATATATTTATCAAGATTTGTGAAAATGTGTGATTTTATGCATGAATACTGGCAAAGTTAAATTATAGTTGAAAGACCATTAAATGCTTTTATGATTTTCCACTGCTGCATTCTGCATTGTAAATAGATTTTACCAAGGGTATCATTCACATTGTTCTGCAAACCCTACTACATAACAACAACAACAAAAAGAGTGTTAAGACAACATTATTCACAAGCACACAACAGAAAAATTTTAAAAAGATGAAAAGCTATGTCTAGACACAGGATGACCAAGAATATTTTGGTTATTAGTCTTTCATTGTGATTAAAAGCATTTATTTCTAAAAGAAGTACCAGTTTGTACTTTTAGGTGGATATCATTCCTAATTTATTCCAATTTAACTTCCTGTTATTTTCTTGTGAAAGAAAGTAAATGGAAATTAAAACAGTTTTTATGCCCTTTACTGGGCTTTGCCTGCAAACTATATATTACAATGATCTGAGAAAAAAGTATATGCAGATATGTATATAAGCAGATACATACACATAATCACAAATTGACCTACATTCATAGAATATACAAGGTTAGCCAAAGGACTGTTGATACTAGTCTTCATTTCTTATCCAAAACTAAGGAGATTAGTCAATTTGGACATTTACACAAAAGTATTTTAAACACTATGAAAAATAGCTCATAAAAAGTAGCATACTCTGTTGTTCACACACAAGAGAAGATATTAAAGGACAAATCATTCCAGGTCTGAATTTGGCTGGGGAATTTGGAGAAACAACCATGCTCCAAGCTTCAGGTTGCAGGTGCAAATTATAGCTTCAAGGATGATATGGAGGCAATGCCCAGGCTAATTTTGCAGCTCTGAAACCGGTTCTCTCTGCCCTCATTTCCTCCATACATTTTACATTTATGGAGGTCAGTTTCCAAACCAAAACTAGAACACATTGCTGAATAATATAATTATTGGGCGTTAAGACATATTTCTACTCAAGACTGTCCCAGAAAATCCTCTCTTTGGCCACAATAAATGTATAAAATCCAAGAAATCCTAGTTATAAATGGTTTGCCTTCTCTTATTTAAAGTTCCATGCTTTCAAAATACATCAAGAACTTGAGATTCTTCTCAAATTATTGTTACGGATTACTGACATATAACCCAATTTTATGAAAGCAAATGTTTAGGTAGCTTTAATCCTATGAGAAACAGGGTTAATATCTTGTTTCATAATGTGAACAGGCTATAGGACGCAATCATACCTGCATACAGGTGTCTCAAGTTATCAATTAAGATGGAACTAGAAGATTTCATTACCTACAACTGTGAGAGTGGTGAACACGCTGATGAAGGGAGGTGCTTAGCATTCATACATGCCTGTTTTAAAATCAAAGCACGCATTAAACTCGCTTGGGTGAAAATAACAGAAGTGAATAACATGTGCACTGAGTGACCTACACAAGGAAGCGCTTCAGTGGGAAGTTCAGTGGGGGATTGTTACTTAATGTGCTGTACGAGATTCATATCACTGTCCTGAGGGCATCTAGAGGTTAATGTTTAAGCTACCATGATGTCAAGCATATTAAAATAAGAAACAATTTTTAATCTATAGTTTCAAAGCCTAAATGAAATATTTCCCCCATCACTTTAAAAAAAGCACATTTTGATTTCAGTTAGATTCCACCACAGACTTTCATTTAGGTTTTAACTGAAATAAAGTCTTAGCTACCAAAATGTAGTCTAGTTGAAGTAACATCTGGCACACAGACTGCTGGAGTAGCTTTTCTTTTTCCTCTCATCGTTCTCCCCATCCCAATCCCTCCAAAATAAATATCACCACCATTTGTTATAACTTCTCTGTTCAAGTGTTAGGCTAACTCCTCCTTAGGAATATTATTTCAAAAGTAATTTAAACAGTTTCTCACATTAATCTGCTTTAAAACCCAGAAAGAATGAGGAACAGGATTCTGCTTTTTACTGTTTTATACAACTAAATGCCTCCAGAAGAGAATGATAATTATATCTGGCTTTGAACTATCATGTAGAATAAAACTTGTTTGAAATTTTGAGAATGCAGACCAACTAAGCTGTCGACACCATTATACCTTTATGCTTCTAGAATAATGAGGGTCAGAATGCCATTTAATCCCACTTTTTAATGTCCCTTTGTCTTTTACTGGGGAATAGCAGAAGCATGTCAAAGAGTATTTTTGTTTATCTTACTCAGTTTTGTTCTTTATATAAAAGGTAATAGGAAAATGTGCCCAAGGGTTTACCCCTTTCTATCTAAACAAAATCTTGAGAAGACAAAGCAGATAATTCCGTTCACAGTACTTGGGTGCCCCCTATTGGATACTTTTTATATTCTTCTTCTTGTAGCTAGCTAAGCTTTTAAAAATTAGTACTGCATAAAATTTTATTTAAAATAAAAACAGAATGATAAAATAGTATTTTGAAATAAGCAGTCCATGATATATTTTACTTTCACTGTATCCTCCTATCAAAAAATCCAAAGTAAATTAACATTTTAATCATTTGTTTTTCTGCTTTTGCTAAATATTTCCTCTACTTTGAAGTTCTGATTTGCCTACTTTTCTATTGTATGCCTGCACTTATCATATCAATTACTTTATTTCAAAATATGCATCTAAAATTTTTATATTTCTTAGATATAAGTCTTGCTTAAAATATAAAAAGAATGATGAATTAGCTACAAGTTTTAGAAAATAAAAATAGGATATCCTTATGTGAGACCAAGTCCAATCATTGATCTGGCTGGGAATAGAATCTATGAACAATAATGGAATAGAAATAAAGGAAGTATACTTACCTATTCCTGTCAGTGTGATGTCAGGGGTGTGGTGTCTGAGATTTCTTGGGTTTTATAATAAGCCTTTTCTATTTGTACTGTAGCCTGCGGTTGAAAGGTAGGGAGAGCAAGAGGGACATATATTTTAACCACAGTTAACTATGTCATATTTACCCTGCATTTATCTAGTTAAAAAATATATTCAATACATACCAAGGCTGAGATTTTGTTATATTCAGAGTGATCCACTTAAGTGATAAGACTGTAATTAGAGCCTTTTATAAATGGACTATTGAGTTTATATTCTATGTAATGTATAATGTACTTGGATACAAATAATGTTATTAACGTCTTTGGTCTAGGGAAAAAAAATACACAAACAGTTTATTGCTAAAAGGCGCTTTTTACTTTGGATTACTTTATTTCTGAATGAGAAGCAGATAGTCAGTGGAAAGGAAGGGATGATATAAGTAGGCAATGAAAAGGAGGCTTTCATTTCCTTTCTTGCCTCTCACCCTTCTGCTGTCATGTATTTATTGTGTGCTTGTTATTTGAAAGACACATTACTTGGTACTGGGATTACACATGGCCCCTGTTTTCCGGAGCTATATGTCCAATGAGAAAATGAATATAAAGAGACTAATTAAAAGTATCCTGCTAAGTGCTATAGATGAAGGTATGCATACCACATAACAGAGGCTTTGATCAGCATACATGTCAGTCTCTGTGGAGCCACAAAGATTTCACCAAAAAGAAGCTAATTCAGTTGACTGCTGAATATTCTGCTAGAAAAAAATGGAAAGAACAACCATTCTAAAGGAGGTAAGAGAATGTGTTAAGGCACATATTTCTAGATACTAAAGTGTGAGATATTTATCTAGAATCTAGAAAGACCAGAAGTTGTCAGATAATGTAGCATTTGTAAGCCACGTTAAAGAATTCGTATTTTAGTCTGAAGGCAATGAAAATATCTTACTTGAACATATCAAAAACTATCCAGGAAAATACAAATACATACAATATGTAATGGTTTTACCTAAGAACCTATTACATTCACATTTGTGTGTATACCTGCTGGAATCATATCCCACATTTCTCCATTCCCCACAGCAGAGGCAGCCTAAATTCCAGATTCCTACCCCAGGTTGTAAAAGTAATTCTTTACCTATTAAAAGATAATTCAAAGAACCCTAGACTCATTAATCCAATGGTGCAGTACCAAATCTTCCTGGCTGCTTACCTCACTTACACAGATTCATTTAAAATTCTGCCACTTACAATCTAAATGATTTGGGTCAATTACTTAAGTTTGTCAAACCATAATGTCCACCTCAGAAGACTAGAGATACTGCCTGGACCTCCAACTGTTAACAATTACTGTATTGTGCTGACATCTGCTGTCACTCTGCCAAGCCCTTCAGTTGTACTCCACTTGTGGGAATTTTTCAGGTAGCCTGTTGCAATGTGACTGATCTATGTAATGGCCAATCTATTTAATGATGCTTATGTTCTAGCCAGATCCATTGTCTATTAAGCCACGTTCTACAAGACTCATTGCTGCCCCTAAAGGAGCTGAACAATCCAGTTGAAGAGACAAGATACAGACATATTAAAAAAGATAACCAGTGATGAAAGGTAGTATATAAGAATTACAAAATCAGAAGTACAAAGTAAAACGGTAAGTACAATGGATTTTGGAAAAAAGCTCCTTTATAAAGGAACTGTAATTAAAATTTCATTTAAACCTCAAAATTTATCTGATATTTATAACAAAAGAGAGACTGTAGATACTTTCTGTTTGAAAAAATGTAACAAATATACAAAATCATACTTGATCTATTATTTCAGGATAATGAAAATAGTCTGGTTATATAGCATATCAGGAATAATTAAGAAAAAGATGATATGGAATATTAGAAAGAAAAGAAGTTTGTCAAACTTCTTACTCTACACAAAGGTAGGCAGCAGACAGATGCTATCTTATTTTTGGTGTTTTAAAAATGTAAACTTATTTTTTAATCATACACAGATATGCACATGTATATAAAAATTCCAAATTTCTAAGAAAACAGAACTGAAGAAAACTTGACAACTAACAAGTTTAAGAAACAAAGGGGAGAGGGCAATGAAATGTATTTTTAAAAGGATAATAATTGAAATAAGAAAAAAAGTGCCTATTGCCACAATAAATGTGAATGTATTAAACACTCCAATTAAAATACATTGATTTTCAGATTGAATTTTTAAATCTAACTACATGTTGTTTAAGTATCTTTGTTCACAACTATTTACTAAAATCTCTATTTAGCAAATAGTATGCAAAGACCTATAGATGCAACCAGACATTTGTGATTCTTTCCTACAAAGGAAAATACAGAAATATCCCATGATAAAATATAAAAGGGAAATATAAATAAGAGGAAAAATACTACTATCAGAAACAATTGAATTCTAAAGAAATAGCATACATTAATTAAAAGATGTGATATATTGATAAAAATTAGACAAAGTTAATTATTACCCCATATATGTCTTTAAACATAGTTTAAAATGTAAGAACATATACAACAATAATCCAAATAGGAGACATTAAAATACTTCAAAGACTTGTGGCTTTGATTGAAAGATTACTGAGATCACATTTATTTGATCAAATTTATGAAATATGGTAAAAATCATTTTGATTATGATGAATGGAAACTTATGTATTTGTAAATAAACATATTTCTCCCCATATTACCCTAAAATATAATACAAACCAAAGTTAAGTTTCAAGATGATTTCTTCATTTGAAACATAGCCAAATGATTTTAATGTTAAGTTGGAAAAATATTACACAAGGCTAGCCATAACAATGTTTACTAACAAGAGTAGATGGGGAGGATGGCATTTGCATTAGAAAATACTACAGGAAAATACAAAGGTGTACAAATTAAATACTACTTTAATGATGTAGAAATGAAGAGAAAGACCAGTTAAACGAACTAGAAATTCTAGAAGCTTCTTTAAATAGAAGAATATAGCATACCTACAGGTTGGTTCAATTCAATGTGCAAAAGGTATTCACACAGTTTGTTAATTACTGATGGGATTTTTCACATAAATACCAACACATTCTTTAACTGGACACATGATTAAAATTTTTCTTGTGTCCCCCCCCCCCAAAAAAAAACAACTGGCAAAGCCCACTGAGTCAGGTACAAAAACCACCAACAGTAGAAAGGATTTTGTAGAATGCCTTGCAAAGAGATTCCAGGACTGGGTTCAGGAGTTTCTTAAATATATTAAAGGCAGAAAGCAAATTGGACAATCATTGGGATTATATGTGGCTACTCTCCAAAAACTGCATTAAGGAGTGTAAAGATGTTGGGAGGAAGACTAAATTAATGTCTTTTGCCTATGTCATTATTGGGAAGACCTTAGAATACTCCAACTGTTGGCTAAATATGCAACCTGAAGTTCCAATAGCTACTCAGACCAAAACCTGCAGGCATTTCATCAACTTGAAATATCCCAGATCTTGGGATACAGAAATGATGAATTTTATTTTCAATTCTAGAATTTACTGAATAGAATCAGTAAATAATTGGGGGCAGAGCAAGTAGGTTTTTGTATGAGGAATGGCTACTCACTAAGGGGCTCAGTATTTCGAAGGACAAATACACATGAAGTAAGGAATTTAATGTAATGCCTCTTTTAACTTTTCCTTCAAAAAACCTTTTAAATATTTTGATTCTCTCAGAGGCAACTAAAAACATCATGGCAAGGCTTTAAACGGGTCTGTCTCCCGGGAGAAACAGAATGGCAATGGTAAAAGTACATATTTGATAAGGACAATATCGTTTTCTAGATCACAAAGCCTTCCAGAATCAAGTTTTCAAATGACACAGTGCTCAGGTAGTTGAATGCTCACGGTGAAGAGAAACTGTAAGAGAGGGATCTTCAGAACTGAGCGAGTAAACAGTAAATGATAGATCTTTTGATTACGGGGAGAGCAAAGTCATTGAGCAGAAGAAAGAAAGCAGTATTTATAGAATAATGGGCTTCAAACTTTTAGTCATGACCCTGAAATTTACCTAGAAACACTACTAATGATCGGGAGCAATGGAGTGGGAGCCAAAAAAATTTTTTTTATCATCGATCCATTTGTACGTCAGACAAATAATTTAAAATTTTAACATTCACTGTTCTTACGTGTGAACTGAGAATAATAATATCTATTTGATTGAGTTATTGGTATAGTTACATGAGACAACGAAGATAAATGTACACAGTATAGTACTTGGCACATGGTTGAATTCTAGGCCAGAAATATTTCTTGAATATAAAGTCACTAGACACATTGAGCCACTGTGCCTCCTTAACTAAAAACACCAGAATAGGAGAGTCCTATTAGTCACAGATATAAAATGATCATTGGACCTCATAAAAATCTATAAAGAAATAGAATATAGCTCTGTCAGTCATGTTAAAAACAACACATACTAATAACTGTCTAGACTGGTGATGGTTCTCAAACATGACTGCATATGACCGGGGACCTTTCAAAAACTGCAGCTGCTAGTGCCCCCAGAGCGTCTAAAGCTGTTAAGGGTGAGGTGCTCCCTAGATGCTTCTAACATGTGTTCATCTCGATAGAGAACACTGAATGAGAGTCGGAAGATACTGTAATAAAAAAAAGTGGGGGTGGCAAGTTTTCAGTCGGGAAAGATGTAGGAAGTTGGTAGAATTATGATAAATTTTGGATACTATGAAGAATTCAGAAATGCAACTGCAGGTATCTCTCTTTAAATGAAAATTATGTAAGTGGAGATGGAGAGGGAAGTGGGAGAGAACAGAACTGACAGCAAATATTACTTTACAAAGTGAATTACCTCATGAAACTCATTGCTCCCAGTAATAGTACAAAAAGAGATTCAACATAAACTTATGTCTGCTAGCTCTAAATTAGGCCATGATGTGTTCTAGGGAATTTGGGCACATGCAAAGCTTTTTAATCAGCACATCCCACGTTAATGCTCTCTAATAAATGAGGTGTGGTAGGAGAGCCCAGATGACTCTATCACCATGTCACTCCATAGAGCCAAGGAAAGATGCCCTTGACAGTGATTTCTGGTTCTGTGAGCAGCACCAGGGACTGATAATAAGCAGTGTTTACTTTACCACGCTCTTGCAGAGATTATCTTCTGTCTTGAGGAAGTTGCTACTGTTTATAGATCCTGAAGCCCAGGTCCCTCTGCCTTTAAGAATTATAGCAAGCCAGAATTTTGTTTTAAAAGCTGTTCTTTCCCCAGTGTACTGAGCTAGTGTGTTCACTGTTGCTATTTGCCACCTTACTTGAAGTTATACTTCAGTGTTTCCTTGACATGTTCTGTTTTGTAGTTTTCGCTCACAGCTGATCTGCTTCAGTTTCACATACAAAACCTGTAAAGGTAGTTGCTCAGCTCCCAAATCTTTCTTGCACATGTCCAGTTATAGGGAATGAGATTAAGGTGAGTCCCACAACAGTGCTAAGAGACTGGTTTTTCTGGGAAATCTGATGTCCATCTCCCCACCATAGAGCAGGCAAGATGCAAAAGCTTTCAGAGATAAATCATTCTAGAATTAGAGGGATTTCTAGGGACTCTCTCTTGGATCAGCTCATTTTTACCAAGAAGAAATATAAATATCCAAGGATTTACAGGAATTTTCCAAGTTTATATAGTTAGTAACAGAACTGACACACGATTCTCCACGCTGTGCCAATACCCCTATCAGACCCCACTGTACTGTTACACCACATGACTTCCTTACTGGCAAATGTGTGTAAGAGAAGATCAAAGAAAGTTGTTCAGGTAAAATGTCCTCCTTACTAAGCATTAAAATCTATTAATGAGGGCACTGTCCAAACACCAGTATTCAATAATAGCTTGAAGTCTTCAAGAGAACTTCCTACACATAAGAATATGTGGCAGGTTGACTGACAGGGTTATTACAGCACTGAGACATCCCTAACAAGAACTAGATTTAAATAGAGTATATGGCAATTATGATGTGTCAGTGGCTAATGAGGCATTCATTCTTTATTCTAAATCAATTCTAGAAAGCTGTATGTTCATACCAAAATCTGATAAAACTTATCCTGTTCTTGTCATGGTGATGCTGGTAAAGTATCTATTTTACCACATCTACAGATTTTTCAGTGAAATCCCAACTTCGTTAGGCATCATGGGTCAGTCTCTGGACTGACAGAGTAAATCAGTCTTATCCAGTCTGTGGTCTGCCCTATATAATTTTCTGGCCAACGAAAAGTTTCAAAAATATTGGCAATAATCAATATGGTTTCAAGGAAAGATGATGGCAGTGACACCAGTGTGACTTTAGTTGGCATACATTCTGACATCATTGTAAGTCATTATAAGGGCATTTGTTCCAGCAGTGTCAATCTAATGGATCTATCAGAATTCCCAAGATTGTTCATGATTTTATAACTCTATTCAATTCTCAACTCTTGTCAATCTCACTTACATCCCTACCAATCCACTGAAATTGCTCTCATTGGAGTCACCAATATCCTTCTAGTTTTCAAATCCAAACAGAAACAGCACATTATATTCAAACTTTCTGTAAGATTTAAAAATTCTAACCCTTTATTCTTTGAAATTCTTTCCTTCCTTGACATTTATAAAACTTTTTCTTCATTATTTTCTTACTTCAATAATGGCTTCTTTCTTCCTAGATTCTCTTCCTATTCCACCATCTACAGCTTCTTAGAAGGCCACAGACAGACATTTTTCTTTTCCTTTCCCCTCTCTACTTTAATCATGCCCCCTAGTTTATTATTACTATTTCCACAACTACAGGCTTGCATATTTCTGATTTCTATAATACTCTAAATATAGTCTAATTCTATTATCTCTCTCTGTAATATATTTCTATCAACACCTTTAAGACAGAATTTTTTTGGTAATCATTTTAATTTCTTATCCTTTGTTTCCCACATTCTCTATCACAGAGAATTACCTTTATGCAATCCCCAAGCCATAGATCTAGTAACCATCTTAGATTTCTCTCTATCCTTTACCTCACGTTATGTGGATCAAATGGATAATCAAGATTTGTAAATTCTCTGTCCTAGATATACACTGTATACATCCTTTACACTTATACCTACTGCTACTACCTTATTTCAAGTACTCAGGTATTGTTCACCTAGATCTTAAGGTAACCTCTTACCTGTTTTCCAAATTAGTCCTTTCAAGTCAGTCTTTGACCTTACTGTCAGTACGATCTTTCATTTCATCTGAGTGACAAGGTCAAGTCCCACTTTCATTATTTACTCACTGTGTGACCTACAGAAATCACTGACATCCTCTTGATCTCACTTGCCTCACCTGAAAATTGGAATAATAGAATCTACTGGAATTATTGATGAATATATTCCTTACTTCTATAACCAGAGAGAAATTTACGGTTCCTCTAATTTACCCCATAAATCTGGAGATAAAGAAAGAAAGAATAAAATACCATTTGTTTGCCCAAAGTCACAGGATTATTGTTTAATGTAAAAATAGAAATGCATTGGTGAACTTCTGACTTTCATCCAATGCCCTTTCAATGCACCAGTAGACCTTTAAATGGTGTCATATACATTGTATAATGTTATTTAAGATGTATCGAAGAGGATATTCTCAATACTCCATGATGAAAGATTATATATGAAAGATGTTGATATAAGAAAAATATATATAAGAAAATTATTTGAATTATTGCTTAAAGACTTAAACACAAGACAAGACACTATAAACCTCCTAGAAAAAAACATAGGCAAAACATTTTCTGACATAAATCTTAGCAATGTTCTCCTAGGATAGTTGAGAAGTTTTTAAAACAAAGAAACAAAAAGCCCTAACAATAAATTACAAATGATAGAAAACATTTTTCTCATATAAAAATTAAAAACTTTTTTCATCAATGCATAAACTAAAAAGAATGAAAAGACAAATTACAAATTGTGAAAATATCTTTCAGCTTACATAATTGACAAAGGATTATTTTAAAGAATACCAGTAAAAATTAATGACCTAGAGCAATGTGCAAAAATAGGAATGAATATAAATATTAAGTGAAAAACTTAATTCCATAAATATTAGAAAGAGCAAAAATACCTTTATAAAATGCTGGAAAAAAACTGAAGTCAATTTAAAAATGCATTAAGCAGAGGAATATTTAACTTGGGATCGACAATATGGTTCCTCTGAGAGGATGGAATTTTGCGGGACCGTAAAGGTAGATGTAAGTGATTTTCACAGCTCAGGTTTTGTGTGGGATGGTGGATTTATAAGCATTTATTACACTACAACAAATTGACAGACAGGTACATAGATAAGGACCCTGTTCAGAGTGTGTTCTGAACCAAAGATTATGATCAATCTAGTATGTTGCACCTGAGACTCATAAGAACACTGAGAAATATAAAAGGAAAACTATAGCATTAGGTATGCCTGTTAAAACTTCAGAATAATCACAATAATAGAAATGTAATGGTTGACTTCCAAAGCTATAAAAGACAAAAATAATGAGCTTCCACAGAAAGCATGAAAAGAGAAGTAAAACCTCGGTTAGTAGCAAACACAGAGTAAAACTGTAGAAATAGATTCAAATGATGAAAAATCACCCAAATTCTAATATATTATAAAGGCTAAATATTACAGAATAAATTTATCATATACTATTTAGTGATACTAAAAATGAAATAAGTTATACTGGAAAAATGTTAAACTGAAAAATACTAATTAGAAAACATCTGGAGTAATGATATTAATATCAGACAAAATAGAACATAAGGCAAAAAAAAAATCAACAGGAAAAAAACGGACATTAACTGAGGATAGCACTAGAGTGTTAACACTACAGTGATCATGTTATAATTAGAGCCACACATCTTATTCATCTCGTAACTGAACTTTTGCCAACCTCTCTCTACTTCCTCTACTCAGCAGCCCCTGTCAACTACTGTTCTACTCACTCTGTTTCTAGAAGTTCAACTTTTTTTCTCTTGGATTCCACATATAAGTGATGTCATGCGATATTTGTCCTTCTGTCTGGCTTATTTTATTTAACAGAATGCCCTCCAGGTTCATCCATATTGCCACAAATAACAGGATTTCCTTCTTTTTAAAGGCTGAAATAATATTCCATTATATGTATACACTACGTTTTCTTAGTCCCTTCATCTAATTATGGACTCTTATGTTGTTTTCCTGCTCTGGCTATTGTGTATAATGCTGCAATGAACATGGGAGTAGAGATATTACTTGGAGATGATGGCTGTGTTCAATCCAGAAGTGGGATTGCTGGATCATATGGTAGCTCTATTTTTAACTTCTTGAGGAATCTTCATACTGTTTTCCACAGTGTCTGTACTAGTTTACATTTCCACCAACACTGTACAAGGGTTCCCCTTTTCCTCACATCTTTGCCAGTTTGTTATCTCTGGTCCTTTTGATAGTAGCCATCCTAACAGTTGTGAGGTGGGGAAAGTGTAAATTCTAGAGAGTATATACAAAATGGCTATGTTCATACACATATGAAACATTGAAAAACAATGGGAAAATAAAACTATATGCAACACTATTTTTAAATGGACTGAATGGGTATACATTGGCTCTATATTGGTTCTTACTTCAGAGAAAGAAAGAAAAGGCATTATATTAATTATAAAAAATGCAAAAGGACTAATTTTTGTCATCGGTTTATGAACTTTGATCATAAACTCTTCATTTTTAGTTTTTCCCATTTTTTGCCTGTTTATTTCTTCCAATAAAAAAAAAAAACTAAACTGAAAACCTACTTACATACATCTTGTCATCTGTCCATAATACCTACCCCTCATTTTTTGTTTTTGTATTTTTCCTAACAAGGAAAAATCACGTATAAGTGCAGGGATCAACAGTAGATCAGTTCAATTCCCTAAACTTAAAGAATTGGATTAGATGATTTTTTAGGTCCCTCCTAGCAATATGATTCTCTGAAATCCTATAGGAAGCCTCATATTTCTATTACTAAAGGAGAGCTTCTCTCAAACAATTAATAATAGGTTCTTTCCTCATGGTAAGCTGCTTTATATTTATTATCATCATATAATACCTGACCCATCCATGAATGCCAAATACTGCTGTGAAAAGGAAGAGATCCTTCTAAGTGCTTAGCATCCTCGTAGAATTCATGGATGTGGAGGTGCTTAAATATTACCAGAATTGCACTGGAATAAATAATGTCACCTTGACTATCTTTAGAAAGCAGAATTGGTTTGTTAGCACTCTAGGTAAGTATTTGAGTGAAAGAAAGTTTAAAGATAAAGAAAAATTGGGGGAACAACAACTCAATAAACAAAATAAAAAGAAACAACAAACAAAACCCCCAAAAGCTCCTTATTGATGAATCTAGGGAGGAAGAATAAGAACATTTGTTCTCATTTTATTACATAAAATAATTGCATGAGTAAGTCTGGGATGGAGAATAATCACATGGAAAAAAGAATCAGCCTGTGTTAACTCTTTGTCCTTGAGAGATAGTGTCACATGATGAAGAGGGAGCAGGTTTTCATTGTGCAGGAACATGAAGAAGGCTATGGGGTGCTGGAAATGTTTGCCATCTTGACTCAAAAATTAATTATATTGTGTTTGCCTTATAAAAATTATGTAAATTATAGTCATGTCCTATAGTCTATTCTATATAAATTCTTAGATGGGATATGCATGTACATCTATCTACCTATCTACCTGTCTATGATATGGATAGTACATAATGAGTATATATATATATGATATAATACTATTTTGAAATGTTTATTAAGAGAAGTATGAAGGACCATGGGGGCTCACTGTGATTTGGGTTCACTGCTACCTCTTGGGGGCACTGCCTCTGATGCATTAGGATACAGTGGAGGAGGGGATGTTTGTGCCCTGGGGAAACTGACTGACCCAATGCTGGGTCCCAGGAAATTGGTGAAGTCCTTTGCTGTAGCTTCACAGAGAGGAGAATGTTAAGCAGGAACCTCCCTGAGTGGCACTGGAGACAGTCCACAATACTGTACTAGATACATAAGGAGCAAAGGAGATAGCTCCTAGAGACACAATAGCCATGTAGAACCGCAAGGACTTGCAGGTGGGTATGGGACCTGAATAGGCAGGCGATGCAAGTGCAAGAAGAGGCAGGTTATTTAAGAATAAAATGTAATATGTGACTTTATAATGAAACTGTATGTCTGAATAGGCAATTTTCTTCAATAAACTAAGTCTGCTTGTCAAAAAAAGCTCTCACTGAAATAGTTTAGAGACATATTGGTATTCCTTAACATAATACACTGAAATAATTTAAGCCATTTTAAAGACCAAAGAAGCTTCATTATAAAATAATATTATTTACTTTATTTTAATATTTGCATTCCCATAGGAAATACTGCAATAGTGGCATGTTCTTTACACTAAATGGTCTCAGATGATCCAAATATGTGAGACTCTGTAATTCCTGAATTTCTTTTTCTCTATTATCTGACAGTGCTCATCACTTATCCATTCTTCTCTGGAACTCTGCCTCTACCACATCTTTCTTTTTTTCCTCCCCCTCCTCTGAATATATATCTAATTGTATTGTCTGAATTTTCTAGTCTGCTTTGGGGTATGAAATCAAATATATCAGTATTCATTATTTATTCATTTATATTATTTAAATATTAATTTATCATCTCAATAATAAAAAGAAACTGAGTAAGGGGCAAATAGCTTGTTTTCAAATAGTAATAATAGTAAAAATTACAGCTAGAATTTCTTGTGCTTCTATTAAGTGCCAGGCACTGTTCCAAGTTCTTTACATGTATTTTTTCATTTAATCTTCATAATAACTCTTTTAAGTAGGTACTCTTTTCATTCTCATTTTACAGATGATGAGATTTAAGCAAAGATTAAAGTATGACATACCTGGAAGGCCTGCATTTCAAACTTGAACGTATAACTAAATTAGACACAAGGACCCCCTCTTGGAGCCATAGCCGAACCAAAGCCTCCTTCACTAGGTCAGAGAGTTCTTTCCCACTCAGGTTTGCACTGCCAATAAGGAAACTGAGTTTGGTGCAAGCAATACAGGCTTTTATTCAGGGGCCAGAGAATGGAGAAGGAGAGCTCGTATTCTAAAGATACCTTCTCCTCAAAGAGAGAGAGACTAAGGGAATTTTAAGGGATAAAGGCAGACAGGTCACCAGGGCTCTAGGAAAGGGGAAATAAGTTCCAGGGGCAGCATGGGCACGTGCAGTCTTCCATGTTCCTTTGCACACAGCACAAATTGTGCCTGGCAGAGTAAGAATCCCCGCTTTGAGCAGAGATCTTAGCATGGTGATGAAGCAAAGGTAACTTTTGGATACCTCCAAGTTTCATCTATGCAGGCATGTTCCTGTGGTTCAGTGAGAGCCAGCTAGGGTGGCTAACCACTGTACATCTCTCAAAGCATAATCTCTCAAAGTACTGCTACAAAGCATCTCTACCAAACATTAGGTACTTTTGAGGCAAACAGAGGTAAATCAGAGCAAACAAAGGGGTGACTTTTAGTCTACTTTACCCACCATCTTGGCTCGAACTGGTGCAGTGTGGTTTTGTTGCAGGCCTTTGTGGTGTCCTGCTGTTAAAACAGAATTGGCCTGTTAAGGTCAGAAAGCAGTTTCTGTGCGGTCTGGGCTGCGCGGTATGAGTGACAAGCAGGCTGGCCCCAGTGCCTGGGCTACTTTCTTTTTCCCTTCTATAAATAAAATATAGGAGCTTAGTAGAGCACCTCCCAATTGTTTAATTATGAGGACATTTTTCTGAAATAAAAAAAAATGTATACTTGACGAAAACTGCATTCATGAATCTTTAAGGAAAAAAATACATAACTATAGATATAAAGAATCAAAGCCTGTAATCAGTCAACTTCTCTAGAAAGAGAAGTTACTAAACTATAACAGCTCAGAACTCCAGCTCAAGACTGTGTGACATCTTATTGTGCTCGATGACTGAACTCTGTTGCCAAGGGCACACATCATCTCAGGGTAATTCTGTTTCAATGGAGGACCTGCAAGCCCTCTTCCCAGTGGAGTGAAGCAGCAGGTCTGACTGCTGTGTCAAAGCTCAGCTGTGGTAGATTTCCCACTAACAGATGTACTTTGATTGCTGTTTTTTTTTTTTCTCTCTCTTCAACTAGGATGTACTCTTGAGATAAAGATCTGCTGTCCTTTTTAATACCAGGTGATGCTGGAACCTCCAGAAATGATGGGTGCTACTTTATGATGCTATTTAAGCAAAACTAATTGTATATTCCTCTTTGACTCCCAGAGACATTCTTTTTCATTTCTATACCCAGCAACAAATTCTGATTTGTCACTAATGCCTGAAATGACAGCTCAAGACTCTTAGGTATAAACTGGTGAGCATGAACCAATGATTCAAGACTTTGTGTATGTAGTTGATTAAAAAACCTGCAAGATTATTGCATATTTTAGGTTTCTTAGGATACAAAAGATTCAATTATAAACTATAAACACTTGAAAACAATTCATTCCCTTCAGAGTAGGATACAAAATGCAAGATTAATCCTAAGTATCTAAAAAGATCTTTATTTATACTATAATTTCTCTCTTGTGGCCATCTAAACAAGAATTTTAAAAATACCTGAAGTAAAGAGACACTAAGAAGACAATTTAATAGCATCTATTGTATTCAAACAACTGTGTTAACAGAAAATAGTTATGCTGATAATTAGCTTGGCCAATTCACTTATGTTCTTTTATTCCATAATTTTATGGTAGATTTAGCCTCCCACATGCTTCCATAAAATGAGGACTTTGAAAAAGATTAAAAAAAAAACCCTATATACATACTGACATTTTCAGGTCTCAAAACTATTTGTTGTAGAAGTATCTTTAGCTACAGGGTCAATGCATCCCTGGTTTACATGAAACATACAATTTGAAATAATTTTAAGGTTTGAAAGCTCATCACAATTTATAAGACTCTTGAATAATTTTAAAAAGCTTTATTTGTTAAAGTAGTAATAGTCATTCTCACAGAAGAGTCATTAGTGAAGAAGCCATTGAATGTACGGAACAGCTTCAATTATATCCAATATAATATGTGATCTGGAGATAAAACATAAATGATTTTTAATTTAAAAAAAAGGAGGACTAAAGCAAACACATCCCTGACTCAGAGTCTAAGTCAATATTATGGGATTCACAAATGGAATAAATATGGGGCTGATTGTCTGTTTTCCCCTCAGCAAATGAGGTTAGATAATATCTTGCAAATAAGCAGCTTATTTTTAACACAAATCCAGAAACAGTGCACACAACACATGCTTCACAGGAATCATCAGAAAGTTGCCTTGTGAAGGTCAAGTCTGTCACACTGAGTAGATGATAGCATCTCAGAAGTATGGCTCCTTTCTAAAATAAATGCTTCAACCAATGATCAAGTTAAGAAGCCAAATATACATTTTTGTATTTTTAGCCAGCACAGCAATATTCTTTTAAATGCATACTGATATCTGTATCTTGTATTTATACAGCATCTATCATCTGAAGATCTGAAAATACTTGCTGTCTCTTACCTAACTTAGCCTCACAAATGCTTTGATTACAAGAATTTTATAGTTTGAAAAATAAAAATGTACAGAAAAGGGCAGTTATTTCCTAGTAATCGCACAACAAGAAAGTGGGAGCCCCAAGGCTTGCATTACAGTTAGCTCTTCTGAGCACCACCCAGTCTACATCTGCAAGTAACCCTACAGCATGTACACACAAAAAAGTGTCATCGGAAATAGTTCCAAGTATAAATTTTCCGAAAAAGTTTAAATCACAACACAGGTTATTTCTTAATCCAGACAGCAAATCTGTTTTATTATGTGATAATACTGAGTTCACAGGTTACCACGAATTTAGCCCTTTTATCTGCCTCTCAAAATGGTCACATTTTGAGAAAATGTTAAACAAAAATAGCCACATTTAATTTTTCCCTTTACATTCACCTGATGTATATGTGTGTATATTATTTTTGGAAAAGGTGTGAGGTATATTTGAGTACTATGAATATTTAGCATAATCATCTTATCAGAAATGTGAGTTATTATTCATTCAAATCCACACCTATCTTTAGAAAAATTATGTCAAGTTTCTCTTAAAGACATGAACTGAAAAAGCTTTCCCCTTGACCTGATCTTTATTGTTACCAAGCAATACAAAGAATATGTAACAGTACAATAGACTGTGACTGCCAGTTGACTCCATTTCACTTTGACAACTGAGAACGTTTGGAGAGAAGTCACAATATATCGGTAGCCCTTTGCCACCAATTTAATCCCATTCTGGCCACTCAGCAGAATATAACCATTCAAAGAGTGAAAGTGATAGCAAGGAGTACTTCAGAATCATGTCAGTGGGGATGTATCACCAGGAACTGCACTTAGTCACCAATTTATAACAAGGCTGTTATCAGTGACACAGTGGGCATTCTGCCCAACGTGGCTGGCTATTCTAGAATGAAACTAGCTCCTACTTGTGGAGGAAAGGAGTGGTTCAGCTTTTTCCAGCAGTCTCATTTACTTAGAAGTTTTAAACATTTAGGTTCTTGTTTCTCATCTTGGGCAAATATCCCATTTAAGCTACATGTTTTCCCTTATGCTTCTAAGGCTAACATCTTAACTATGCCTATATATTAATAAACCCTACTTTCCTTATTTAATTATTTAAAAAAATCCTGTTTGATCTGTAAAGTGGTTAGACAAAAAAGGTTTGGGAATAACGAGCCAGGCAACTTCACACTTGGTTCCCTAGGCCTTAGATTTCTCATTGATAAAATGGTCCTTGATTTTACTTCTAACCTCTTTTTTCCTGAATATCCTATAGTTCTGTGCTCTGACTCTCCACCCTGCCCTTCCCATCTAAGGCATATACAAGAAAATTTTCATTTTTATTTCCTTCTATTCTAGGAATAAGCTAAATCTGTGACTAGATCACTTGTCCTCATTCTCAGAGTATTCGGGCAATATATACCTTTGGACACAAAGACAGTAAAAGCCTTCCTTTGCTCTTAACCAGTTTCCTCCACTACTACGTTCCTGATAGTGCATCTTTATCTTTCAATCTCATTTACATATATGAATTTAACACACACACTATATAAAAAGCATTGTGCTGGATTCTGAGAGGGATTAAAGACAATGAAGTATAAAATACATGTTCAAAACATATTTCTTCAAAACATATTTCCTGCTCTCAAGGATTTTACAACCTATTTGGGAAAATGAGGGAGAATAATTGGTGCTCGGCATACTTTTCAGCACTTGACAGTCTCCAATTTTTAAATTTGGGGAAAATTCAGTGGTTAAAAAAAAGCATCTATTATAGTTTTTATTCACATTTATCTGATCATTAAGAGTTTGAACTCATTATCATGTTTAGGGAGACAGATAAAAACCTCAATTGTTTCTTTTGTCCATTTTTCTATCATTGATCACATAATACTTATTTTAGTGTTTTTATATTATCATAAAGTTGGGGTAGCCTCTCACGGTAGATGCTCTAATAGGGTATTGCAAGTGCAATGAATCATCTTCCCTTGAAATTAGCTGTACAGTCAACATTGCTAAGGGAAGAAAAAGTTCTCTCAGAGAATAGACCCTTTGCCTTGCATGTTAAATGCATTAATTTTATATTTCAGTGCTACTTAAAACGCCGGACCCCAAAAGGACCAGGAACTTGTGCCAGCATGTAAATAAAGTCACTGCTTTCTTCATCAGGAATGTCATTCTATTAAAGAAAAAATAAGCTAAACTAAATACAGTGCTTAGTTCTATCTGATTTACTTTCTGGCTCAAGGACTTTATCTCATTTCACACCAGTAACTAACAGTTTGAGAATTGGCATCCAGTCCACGGGCCAAACTTTGCATAATTTGTTATATAAGCTTCTGCACTTTACATGCATATATAATGTTCTAGATAGATATCTGTATAATATGTATTTATGCATATGTGTATATATAAAATATAAGCACACGTGTATATATCATGTGCATATATATGTCTACATTGTTAATTTTGTGATTCCAAATATAAATGACTGGAGAAAAATAAAAGCTGTTTCATTTGCTTTGCATAGCAGCTAATATTCCTTCACATACCCAAAAAACTTTACACATAATGAGCATTTAATAGCTGCATTTGTGGATACACAATTTAATGACAATAACTGCAATGACAGACAGATCTGAATTAATTTAGAAGATTTATAAGATACAGCAAATAATCGACAGTATTTATTTAGTGTTTATGAGATGTTCGGTACTGTGATAAGTATCATGGATGATAGTCAAATATGAAGCCTGCCCTGGATGCAAGGAGTGAGATGTAAAAAACAAGTGTAAAGTATTTCATGTGCCCGTAAATATTGATTTACACTATACACTAGGGGCTTAGTAAGAAAAAGATTGCTACTAGTCAGGGGAATGTGGAGAGGACCAAGAAAATCTTCCTAAAAGCAAAGACTCTTGAATCTGTTGACCCCAGATATGTTTTTTTTTGGTGAAGCTTACCTTCCTTAATCACAGGAAAATTATCACTTCTATCTTAGAAATGCATCTTAGGTTTTTCATATACTATTAACTTTACAAAGACGACTGCTTTCTGGGGATATTTACCTGTCTCTCAGATGCACTACAGAGTGTGTTATTCCCCTGATAACCCAACAACTGAAGTAGGTACCACAGACTCTTATTGGAATATATGTTCTAATTTGTATCCACAAAGAAGTTTTCAAATTAAATAATGAAAATTCAGAATCTAGCAGAATATAAGAATAAATTGATCCCAAACTGTTTTAATCCTCTAAGTGTTCTTGTTTTGAATCTGCTCACCTACTAGTTCACTGGTATTCAAAGAAAGCCATCTGTATTTTTTCCCTTTGTTTTTCTCTCTGTAAAACATGACTGGTCTTGAGGTTTTATCCTATCATGTCACTGAAGAATAATGAACTACAATGTTCACATATAGCTTCACAAACATGGAGAGCTCTATAATGCTGAATAATAATGTTATAATTTTCAATGCTTTCTTTGTTCCTTTCCCTATGATTGCCTATTTCTTTTCAATTCCTCTTCTGACTGCTGAGATATCTGTGGTTTTAATCTCTAATCAATTTTACTCTTCTCTCTGTCACTGTTGTGAAGTACAAGAAGAATTCTTCAGCACATTTTTCACCTTTTATTCCTCCCCCACTATTCCCCAAAATACTGATTATGTCAGCCACCTTACTCAAAATGGTTCTTTTGGGAGAAACCTAATAAAAATTCTAAGCCCATTGCAGGCTTGCAGACTTATATCATGTTTACTTCAGGTAAACACTTCTATTTAACCAGAAATCCAAAGCTATATAACAGAAGCACTACTTTCCACAGAAAAGTTATGTCTAACATTTTAGCCTTTAAAGAAAACTTCTGGTACTTTGGAAACTGAATTTCAAAATAGAAGTAGGTCAAAGTGGAAAATTTAGGTCTGTCAATGTGAAATGCCATATTCTAATAGATAATACCAGGACCCCAAGGGCATTGCTAAAGGTTTGTTCTCTGATAATGAAAAGAAATTATATTTATGCTCTAAAGCCTTTTGTTAATAATTTATTTTGAAATGTTTTAAAAGTTGTTTTCTGTGGTTAGAAGTATGTATCTTTAATTGAGGCAGGCCATATACAGATTTTTTGAGGGTAATCAAAAATATTGACTTTAAATATACAACAAATTTGAAAAAAAAGAAACACAAGTTGGGTTATTTCAGAGTAAATTTTCTCTAAAAATAACAGTAGTGTAAAAATTATTCTCCTTGGCTTAAAAGTTTAATCATTACAATAATTCAGATTTAGAAAGTAAGATTTTAGATATTGCTGATTTTTTTCCAAATATAAATTATAAATATATTGCTATCACTATAAAATAATTTTCAATTTAACTTTTAAAAATAATTGTTTTAATTTAGAAACTTTGAAAAATTGAGTGCTTTATATTTTACTTTTTAGCTCTTAGCCTAAACCTTGAGCATTTTAGGACAGTACAATCAAACAACTTTGTAACCAAGATATCTTCATGTTTTTTCCAAATCAAATAGGTTAAATGTCAATAAACTTATTCTAGAAATATATACATAAATACCTGAGATAAATTTATGAGGTTATGAATATGCAGTTTTTTATAATAGGAGAAACTCAGAAATAATCTATTATTTATCAAAAGGGAAATGGTTAAATATAAAATAAAAAAAGAAACAAAGTTGTAGGATATTATAGTATCAATTTGTTTAGAAAATTTATCATATGTAAAATTTTATAGCTCTATCTGCCTGGAAGATTTTATACCCAAATGTTATCAGAAAACATCTTAGTGCAACAGGATAGGCAGAGAAAATGTAAGGAATTCTCACTATATCTGTTTTATGAATAGTTTCAGTTTTACCCTGCTTTTGTTTTGCAATTTTTTTTGGAATAACAATAAGATATAATAGCCCCAGTAAATATCCCTTAAAATGTTTACAAGGGGGCAGTCATGGGGCTAGAAACTAGCCCTGTGTTTGTAGGCTAAAGATGGTAGCCCATGGAGTAAAAGAAGTCTGCAGTCTGGAGATTAATTTGAAGATAGAGAACAAATAAACACCAGAAATCAAGGCTAGGTGCTGGATCAAGTCTTGGCAAGTAGTCAAAACTGACAAGCCACTGCCTGAGATGAGGTTAGAGGTCAAAACACGCAGACATCCAGGAGTCTGGAAGAACAGTGCTATCAAACACCATTGCAAGTGATGTGGTCAAATTTAGTAAATAGCCGGTGTACTCCTACCCCATAAATAAAGGTGAGGCACCCCACCTACTGATTATGAACCATAGGACCTAGAATAGCAAAGAAAATCAATGATTACAACATTCAGGAAAAAAAAAAATTAGGAAGGCAATATAACAGAAACCAGGATAAGCAGTTTGGGAAAACAGAATCAAGGAAAAGAAATAAACACTCCATTTAGCAAACAAGTAGACCAGAGATATCAATAAAGAGTGGAGTCTTTTTCATGTTCTGCAAAGTCCTGTCTGTGCCTTCTAGTGAAGCAGTAGTGAATTCAGGGGTGCAGTTAGCCTAGGATATCAAATGAAAATGTGTTTATAAAAATGGGTGAGTGGTCAGTAGTTAAACTGACAGGAATGGAGAGTGTCAAATTCTACTGGCAAACTTTGCTTTCTTTATTTTCAGTACAGTAATTTGGGAGGACTGAATATTTAAAAATTACCCTGTTTGGGGGCAGATTTTATTGCTCTCTCCCATTGCAGCTACCTACATGTCTCATATTTAGTTAGTAGATAATTTTTTTTGTTTGTTTGAGAGCCTTTGTTCTATTTATTCCTGGCATAATTCTTTTCCCTTTCTTGTGCTTTCTCAAGTCACTTCCCCATCTTAAGAAGGTCATTTAAATTTTCAAGTTTATTCTAAGGACAGTTACCCCTCCCAACTTGATGTTATCCATGAACTTAACGAATAAGAGCTGCACTTAATCATCCCAGTCACTGATAAAGATATAGTAATGGACCTAGGACAGATACTAAAGCATCACTCAATATCTACTTCCACCCCTCAGGATGGCAAGGACCGATTAATAACCACTCTTTCAGAGTGACCTTCCAGGCAGTTGCACACCCATGCTCTAAGAGCAGGGTCTCAGCTCTGTTTTGCTGCTGCCTAATTAATGTCGCACAAGACTGAATTAAACCCTGACTGAAATAAAGATCTTATATCTATCTCTTTCCACTTCACCACAGGGTCTGTCACTCTGTCAAGGAGGGAATTAGATTAGTCTGATCTAATTTGTTTTTCATAAAGACACATTTTTTTAACACCCTCCCAGAGCTTCTATATGTTTGCAAATCGAAAATTGGTCAATAAAAAGAATATACAGCAGATTTGGGGTTTCAAAAGTTTGCACTCTGGATCCATAGGTCCCTTAGCCACCTGAAGAATTAAATCCATTGCAACTTTTGTTTTTAAGTACCAAGATCAATGGACAGCCATTCGTTTGCTCATTATTTTCCTTGGCTTTTCACATAGAAGATAAAACAAGCTTCGGTGTTCATTTATTTGATTTTTTATTCCTCTCATACATCCCACACAGATGTGCATGGAAGCTTAAGATACATCTCCAAACAGGAAAATTGGTCAAAAACTCTAAAACATGCCTTAGAGAAGATAAGGATGCAGTTTAAAGCCACACCAAAATAAAAAAGAAATACAACAGCTATGGCTAGTTAATTGGGACAATTCTTTCTGATTAGACTTGAAAAAAACTGTTGCTCTGTGTTTAAATCAATTTAAGAAAATGCTGTTATGATCATTACACCAAAAATACACAGCACTCTGAAGGACATGCACTACTGGGAGCACTACAGCTGTAAATTCAGAAGATAAATATATTTTGTAGAGCCTTTCATCTCTTAGTGTACAAATATGACATGCACACACATGAGTTGCACCAAATTATGGAAATAATTTTTCTCCTCAACACTATTCAAGTAAATAAAAGAAAAAATGTTAATTATGTTTATATGCTCAAAAAAGATAATCAATCAGTAAATATCACATTATTTATAGGACAGAAAAAACAGGTATATTATTTCCATTCTTTCAGTAAGTGTCTGTTGAGCACTTACTATGTGCCAGGCACTGATGCAGACTCTGAGGAACAGGAGGAAACAAACAGACAAAATTTCCTAACTTGGAGTCTACATGGTAATGGAGAGCAATAGAACATAAGCACATAAATGTGAAAATTGATACAGTATGTGTATGTCAGTAACTGATTTGAAGGACAATGGGGCAGAGAAGGGACCAGGAGTGAAAGGTTGTTATTTAAATAGTTGATATAAAGCCTTCCCTTAGCAAAAAACTTAAAAAGATGAGGTGACAAGGCTTGTGGTTATCCGAGGAAGAGTTTTTTCAGGCAGAGAAACAGCAAGAACTAGATTAAGATTTTTTTAACTTAATTAATGTGACCGGAACATTGTAGCCTCAAATATTGGGCCAGTGAGGAAGGACAGATAGAGTCACTGTATATATACAGACACTAGTAAATTTTTGAATGAAAATATTGTTTTGATTTCCTAGGGTATGCCACAAGTATTTTCATTAAAACTTGGCCTGTAATTGATTTATATGTATAAAGATAATTCTCTATAGGTGAAAATTATTTTATTAAAGAAATACTATTTTTCAAAGGTTTGTAATAGAATTTGTACATTGTAAAAGCAACTTCATGAACAGTATTTTTCTAATTTTATTGGTTATATTTTGAGAGG
The DNA here is from genome assembly GCF_009834535.1 of Camelus ferus. NCBI lineage: Eukaryota > Metazoa > Chordata > Mammalia > Artiodactyla > Camelidae > Camelus > Camelus ferus. The sequence goes on from NC_045700.1 coordinate 22,688,022, forward strand.
TTATGGGCAAGAATCATTTTCCCTATCTGAGGGCAGATACCCAAGCTATCCACATTCAAAACACACATACAGCATACACACACACTCCTACTAAAAAGATGGAATATTACAGTTAACAATTAAATTAAAAAATGTTAACTCATTCACCTTTCATCTTAAAATATATATGAAATAGCCAAGTAAGTAATTTGAAATAATTATGCTTTATATATTGGAAGAAAGGGAACACATTTGTCTTATTTAGAACAGCTTAAATTTTGAGGCTTAATGAACTGAAAAATCACTGAACATGATTTTGCCAAATGCATGCTATCCTTTTCCACCTACTCTAATTTCTTCTTCAGAATTAAGCATACTAAGTTACTACTGGCACCTGTACAAAAGAAAATCTATAACAGGGGGCACTTTTTAAGGTGTGTCAATTTTAAAGGCTTAAAACAGTGTAATTTTATGGAAAGTGAATGGTCTTATCCTTCTCACAATTTCAATGTCTGATTGAATCAACTCAAGCATTCAATCAATCATATTACAGGTAAGGCCATCTATACCATGACCAAATTGTCAGGTTAACCTTCTGTGGCTTTAATTGGCATAATGTATTATCTGAATTGTATAAAAGGACATTGACATAAAGTGTGCAGTTTGGAATCTAGAGAAAGGTGGCTGAGATGATGTTGTCCTAGGTCACAAGGATAACGGGATCAGAATTTCCTATGATAAGTCCGTAACTGACAAAGGAGATAGAAATAATGACCTCCAGTTAACACGGTGTGCCAGGGCAAAGGAGACAATAATGTGTTAGGGCATGCCAGGTTGTGTTAGGCATGGGAAGTGTTATTATCACCATAAATTATCGACACAAAGGAAAGTGCTTAATACTAATGACGTGATGCTTGATTGCTCAAGTGATAACTAGAGAAAATGTCACTGCTAAATTAATCTCATTTTCCTGAATAAGAAAGAATGTGTACAAGTAATAAATTTCTAAAAGTTTAGACAACTTTGCAAAAAAGGAATTGTATCAGAAATGAACACTTTATGGAAAACTGTAGATGTTTTAAGTTTGAAGTTTTTCCATACAGCTCTTTTTCCAAACATTCGGATGGATCTATTAATATATAATTACCGATGTCAGAATTGGAAACAATGTACATGTGAGTTAATTAATGACAAAGAATCCAAGGACTAAATTTTCAAGTGTCATAAATGTTACCACAAGCCAAAGCCAGAACTAGCCAAATTAGTCAAATTTTGGCACCATTTTTTACATCTTTCTTTTAAAATCCCCAGGGTGGTAATAATATTATAATTCTGATATCTGCTCCTACCAGTTTGAATTCTTAGACACAAAACAAATTTTAGCTGAATCCACCTCTCTGTGATTGAATACGCTGACAATGATTGCCTAAAAATTTTATCTCTATAAAAGTTACCAATAATTAGTGTCACTTTGATAGATAAATGATGTGAATGATAATGTGTCTCTCCTTACTCACAAAATCTGACCACAGAAGCAAACACACAAACAGTGTTCCTGAGAAATAAAAATATTTTACATCATCACATTAACTACTTAAAATTGATAGGCTGACACTACTTATCAAATAATGGACATGTGATGTGTTGAAGGCAGAGGAGAAAACCGCTGCTTGAGGTCAAGATAAGAGCCTGTTTTCTTTACTATTAGTTCAATAGTATTTTTGGAAAACAAAGAAATATTCATTTTTTTGATACTTAATCTAGGATAAACATGATACCATATCTTTCTTATGGTATACCACTCCTGTTTCCTGGACATAAAATTCTTATTCGCTTGAAATACATCATCTTATCATTTATCTTCAAGTTGGTGTCTATAACCTAGGCTGTCTTAGAAAGAGCTGGAGATTGCTGTCCTTACACACTGAGGCCTCATGACTTAACGGAAGGCTAGTCAAATACTCTGGGTGGAGTTTAGTGTTAGTTCAGGTGCTGCAAATAACCAACTCTTCAAGTTTGTGCAAGGGCATTTAGCCGTTAAGACCTCAGTGTCCTTATCTATAATAAGAGGGGAGTGGTTAATGATCTTTAATGCCCTTTCTAGCTCTAAAATTACAGACTTTCAGGGATCTGTCAGGAGAATACCCTAGTATTATCACTTCAAAACTAGCAGGAATGCCAGCAGGAGTTCCCAGAAGTTAGAGGAAACAGTAAATGATTAGTCATTTCCTTTGTTTATGATGGTGAAACTGCTCACCCCAGAATGTAAGCGGTCAGAACAAGTCAGGAAACCACTCCATACCCCAGATCTACAAGTAAGACATCACAAAAGAGGTGGTTAGAAAGATGCATGGTTCTCTTATTCCCCCAAATAAAATTAGGTTGGCAATGTTCTCTTCATTTGTCCCTATGGTGAGTATCTCTTTTATGTGCTTTAATCAGGTAGAATTAGTTGTCACTAGTGTCCCAGTAACACTTGACCATAAACTGACCGACCAACTAACCAATCTACCAAACATCAAGTCAATTACATGTGGAAGAGAATTATGCACATACACAGAAATGCAAGTAAAATTAAGGAATTCCTGACCATTAGATCTTGATAAGTGCTTACAATCATCATACAATTAAATATCAAAAAATGTTTTAACATTAAGAATTCTTTTCACTTTTTTAAATTAAATGTCCCTGGTAGTAAAAGATTGTTTGGTTTACTAAAAAAGCTATCATTTTGAAATTTATTTTATTATTTTTATATTATTACTGGTTATGAGTCCATCCTCTATGCTCCCATATCACCAGGGCTGTATGTTGGCTAAAGCCCTAAAGACACAGTTTATAATTGTTGATTTATTTCTCTGTTTATTCACATGATTCTATAAGCTATGTGATCAAAGGAGTTTGTTTTACTCACTTCTGCATCCTTAACGTTTAGAAAATTTGGCTATATATTTGCTCAATAAAAAGCAAGTTAAAAATAAAATGATTTGAGGTTAGTACATGAAATTAATTCAATTTAAAGCAAACAGTTACTATTTTGGTAAATTTATGCATCCTTACTTTTATACTTATGTGGTCTCATTAGACTGAGAGCCCTTAAATTATGTTGTGCACAAGCATTGCCCATGAAGCTTAAAAAAATGCAGATTTCTATTCCCTAAGATATCAGGACTTAGACTAGAAGATGGCCCAGAAAGTTGAATTTTTAACACACATCTTAGTTATGAGTCTATTATCTACTCGTTGAAAAGTATCACACTAGACTTTTTAATATGTTGAAATCACTCATGGACTCTTGTTGCTACAGAAGGGCTGCAGAATATGCCACCCCAAAGTGTGCTTCTTAGCGTAAGGATTATGCTTGAATTCTAAGAGTGACTTCTGTTTCTGGGTCTAAACTCTGAATGTTATGGCATTTGGTTGTGATAATTTCAGAAATTTAGCTCTTCAAAACAGTATCGCCTGAGCATGTGTATTTTTTTGACAGTTTGTTTGTGTTAAATATGTTGGATCTTAAGCATAAATGTCACACTCCACCCAGTAAAGGCTATTGCCAGTGTAAGCAGAAACAAATTCCTTATTTTTCTGTGTAAGTCATTACTTTTTAAACTTATTTTTATATATGGTCATGCTGTGGGAAACAAATGTATTCATTATCAATAACACATAAAACCATTTTAATTAAAGGATTTTATTTTTCTTCTGCGGTGCATTTTTTATTTCCTATTACTTGCTCTCCTGTTTATGTGTTTGCATTTTGTTAGATAACTTTAGGGTTACTGTAATAGATACCTCACTGATAATGGCAATGGCTGCCTTGAAATTCTGGGGGACTTCTAGTAATTCACCTTGAAGCAGTATCTCATTTCTTTTTTTATGGAATATCTACACGTTATACTATTAAGTCCAAGAACCTACTCATTTTTCATAGCTTTGACTAAAGAACAGACATTTAGGTATTTGGGAGAAGTTCTATATTATTGAGTCATGGCAAATATTATTACTATTCAGCCAAACAATGCAAGTTACACCTACCTAGGGATTGATTCCCATTTTTTTCAGGTGTATAAGAGATCTGACTTGCTTTTCTTTTACTAACAAATAGTATTCTCAAGGGCCTGGAAACAGTTAACATCTTTTATAAGTTGTTAATACAGAACTCAGAAAATAATAAGCAGATGGTTAAGAATTACACTTGTTAGAATTAGAGAAACTGTATAACTTAATATAGTGGGTTTTTTTTTTTTTTAATTTCCCCTAGCAGAATCATTCTTCCAGCAATGCCTTTGGACACAATAATACCTAACAATGTGAGAGACTAACAGTAATGGTAAGTATATTCTTAAAACTGAAATAACACCAAATGTATTAGTTTATATTTTAATGAAGATTTCCTCTTCATTTAGAAACTCTTTGAGATCAGGTCTTATTGGCTGCTGGAACATGAGTTCAGAAAATGTGAGTATTATAAGGTGTTTCAACGAGGGTTGCCATTTAATTAATATTTTATAAGAGTAATTACTTTCCCATCCATGAAAGATTATTTCAAAAATGAAAAATAAGAAATATACAGCTCGGATAAATTAAGACCAATGATTTTAAACACATTTTTTCTTGCATCCTGATATTTACCTCTAACGCTGTCTTGAACATTTCAATAGTAATTTTCTCCTAACACAGAAAGAGCAAGAAACTAAGATCTAATTCGAGGAACAAGACAGTTCATCAAAACCCAGAAGAAGAGTGTTGTTATACTGACGAACTACAAGCCTTGAAAATCCAGTGCCCCAATATAAATCACTATTCCCATTTTATTTTTAAATTGTTGGGCACACACAAAGTGAAAATAAATTAATTGTGCATCATTCAGTTAAGTAGTTCAATCAAAAAAGTTCTAGCAAAAAGTATAAACTACCATTTGCTCTATCAATGTAAAAAAAATAAAATAGTTTTGGATTTCAGTTGTTTGTAGCTTCCTGTTTCACATTGTTTATAATAACATTTCATAGGTTAATTTAATGATTAAATTATGCCTATATGCCATATATTTGGGGGAACCACTTTCAATATTTCTAGACATTTTTTCCTCCTGCTCTCTAAATGTGTACAGATACTACTGAGCTATAATTATTTGCTAGATTAGCATGAACACTTTTATACTAAATTTACTTTTCTCACACAATATCTCACTGTATTCAAGCACTGAATTTATGTAGATTTATAGGGGCTGGTTTGATGTGATCAACTGTTTTGTTTTGTAGGGATTGGTTTTGGAAAAATTTTAAATTGATTTTTAAAATCTTGCTCCATTTTGTAAATTGTTGGCATGGAAACACGTACAAATTAAAAGTGAGGACCAGTGGAGTATTTTAGTGTCTGGATTAAGTGTATACAATTAGGACACAGGCATTTGAGTTAGGGAGTTGTTATTTTACTGGAAGTACTGGTAAGATAACTTCATTTTATTCAAAGACAATCTTAGGACACTATAAATGAAATACAGTGGTAGTAAATGTATGTTTACTAACTGCTCCAATTCCTCATACATCCTATTCCCTTTTCTTCTTTGTTTTATACATAGCATGTAATAATCTGATCATCGGACACTATTTTAGTATTTTTCTATTAATTTTGTTGATTCTGATTATTTTGTTGGTTGTTGATTATCTAATTGATTACAACTAGAATGTAAACTCTGTGAGAACCAGGAATTTTGTTTGACTGTTGTATTTCCAGCATCTAGTAAAGAGTCTGCCTCACAGAAGTTGCTCAGTAAGTATTTGTTGAGTTAATGGTGTTAGTATAAATAGGTATAACTTGCGAAAGCGCATTTTTAGAATGTGTTTTAGAAATAGTCTTTATTATAGATGTATAAAACTAATACAGAAGTTGGCAAACTTCTTCTGCAATGGATAATAAATAGTTTTTTGGAGCAACATAATCTCTGTCACAACTATTCAAGTGTGGGGTTACAATGTGAACGCAACCATGGACAATATACAAGTGAATCCACGTGGCTGTATTCTAATAAAATTTTATTTACAAGAAGAGGTGCAGAACCAATTTGGCGTACAGGTGATAGTTTGTCAGTCCCTGATGTAATCAGTCAATTAATAAGCCAAACAACATTTTATTTCTTTTTGGTACACCAAGAGGGGAAATGTGAGTAGTGTTAAATCCTTTTTTGGATGGTTCTGAACATTGGTTTGAAGCTTTTTACTTTTTCTAGTGACATGGAAGCCACATTTAATATGCATGGGAAGTAAAAAGCAATCACACATAATCGAACTATTGCCATAACACGCTATGTGACGAAATTTTTCCTAAACAAAGTTCAAAGTCACTTGAAGAATGCAGTTATTTATAAACATCTTAGTAAAAATGACAGTGTAAACTGCTTTTATTCTTGAGTATGGCATGAATAGACGATTGCATATGATAAGAACTGCATAGAAAAATCAAATTTGTGCTATTTTGAAATTTAGGACAAGCAGAATAGGGATGTCAGCACAGCTCTTTTAAAATATGTTAGCTTTTGTGAGGTTTATATTATCTGTCCTGTCCAAAATACAGCCTCCCCAAATCAATAACCAAAACAAAGCAAAACCTTGACTAAAGACGCTTTTGAACCTTCACACTGAAACTCTTTGTCTTTTTGTCTTCATTGTTCCAACCTTCTTGAAAGCATAAACTACATTTAGAGTCTTTATTTCCTTAACTTTTCAACAGATTATAATCTGACCCATGGAATCATTTTAAAGTCACTATATCCTGCTCAAAGCCAAATTCAGCAGTTTTCATCTTCCTTTGCCTTGCTGTCCAACCTCTTCCCAACATTCTCTTTTGGTGCAATTCCCTTTGATTTATGGTAATAGGAAATGTTGTTCCTTGTTACTCTTCATTAAACAACAATGTGGAGTTTTAGGATTCCTTGTCTATTAAGTAGAGTCACTTGGTAGCATGTTAAATTCCACTTCCCTCAGATTACTACTCTTTATCCATTCTCATCTCATGCCTTTAGATGTGGTTTACTCAGGATTGCAGTTTCTCAGCGATTGAGCTGAGGCTCACATCTAAAACTTCAGATTCTGTCTCCAGTCCACTATGCCAAGCTTCCTCTAAACAGATGCAACATTTATCCCTCCGTTCAACTATTTACTGATCCAGCAATCATTTGAATACTTCTTATGTATTAGGTACTAATGAATACTAAACCCAATCCATTGTTCTTCAGGCTATACAAGTGTTTCCTGAATTAGGAAATCTATTCAAATTCGTTAGTACAAATACCTTAACTCCTTGCCCATCACTTATGTATAACTCAGAATTCCCTGTCAAGTTCATTCTACTTCTCTCTTTTAACTTCCCCAACCTAGAACTAGATGTCATGGAAAATCTGTCATTTACCGTTAATAATATCAGGAACTGCATCCTTTGTATACAAAGCTCCATAGAAATGTGATACTGTATCACACAGTACATATAAAGACTTTGTCTTCTGGTTTAAAAAAAAATCTGGAAAATATGACAAGTTACACTAGAATGAGGTGAACGGCACTACTATGTTGCACCACTGACTGAAAGCCCTTATTCATCAATTTTGTTCAATCTGCCAAATTTCTGTGAAGCTCTTTAACAGAAGCATCACTGTTACGTGAGAAGAAGAGTAAGGCTATTATCTTAATAAAGTTTTTGTAGCTGCCATCAATGTACAAACCTTGAATTTTTCTCTTCATTAACTTAGGGGCATGAAATGTAGGCTTTCTTTGCCTTCAAAGACTTTGACTTTATTTGAGATTCACTACACACTCCATAATAATTAGAATATGATCATGACTCTTGAGTAATGCTTTTGAAAAAAGCCATTAAAGAGGCTTTTTAAATTGCTGGTCCACACAGCACAACACAAAATGAGCTGATGCTGGTGGTAATTACCAAGAGAACTTAAGTCATTAATAGAAAAGTCAGGCTGGGAATTTTACATGGAAATAACATTTATTATTTTTGTGACTGGCTATCTAAGAATATAAATACTTGATTTTACCAAATAAACTTTTATGGGGATTATGATAGAAATCAAAATAGCACTTATTTCTGGGAGGGACACTGACTGACAAAGGGCATGAGAAAAACTTCTGGAGCAATGGTTTGTTCTATATTTAGATGTGGGTTGTAGTAATACATCTGGGTGGTTCACTGTGTTTAGCACTTAAAATTGGAACTCTTTATACATCTCATTTTGTGTATTTTCTCCTACAAGTTAAAAAAATTTAAAAAGTAGAGTAGAAAAGAAGGTGTCATGATATAATCAAGAATACAACCATTCAAATCTTTGGATGCCCACTAAGATTTTAAGTATACCAGAAATATATGGATTCATGAAATTTTTAATATTTGAAGGTTTAAAGTTTTATGTAAAAGTCTCATGCTGATTAGATACGGATTTTCAGTTTGTCAGTAAATCCTTGATTAGATTCACATATCTGAGATAATAACTTATACTTGGATGTACAAAAAACAAGGTCATCTTTGGGGTATAAGAGAATGCTACCATGTACATTTTATGCTTTTAGTGATATGCTTGTTAGAAACATCAACAGCAAACTTTTATTTAGATCCATATAAAAAAGATGATAAATAAAGCACAGGCTCCATTTTTTTTTTGTCTTTAACTTAAAACAAGATCATATACCTTCTACCCATGGTTATTTTCTATTGGGTACAACATGTTTAGTTAAAAAACAAAACCAAACCAAAAACCCTTTATCAAAGACACAGAAAAGTTACTTTATATTATTCGGGTACAAATACCCCTTTTTCCTTAGTTGACGCTTTTCTCCACCTCTGTGAAGAATTATGTATTACCTTTTATTTTTTAATATAATTTGTTTAACCTTGACTGTAAATACTACTCTTGACTTTTCTGACCTTCCTTATTCATGCATATATTATTTTTACCTATCAGTTGTGAGCTCCATGAAAGACATAACCACATCTTTATACTCACAAAAGGGTGTAGTACAACACCTTAAATTCAATAACCAGTTGAAATTTATTTGTCTCAAAGTCAGGTGCTTGGAGTTAATACTTATTTTAACACTTTTAAAAGTAGGATTCTCTCATGGTTATTCCTCTAGGTATGTGGAAAGAAAAATAACAGCTGTCATATAACTGAGCTGGTAAGTGAGAGTGCTACCCCCTGGTCTATAGGCTCCTTTGTCCCCAGGGCCAGACAAGGAAGGTGAGGTTATTGACATATTTTTCCCTTTCTGCCAGACCCTCAAAGTCATTGTTCAAACCCTACCTTTTCCCGCAAGATCTTTCTCATTCACTTGCACCCAAATCTCAGCAAATGACTTTACTTCCTATATCAAAGAATAAAAAAAGCCACTGGACATAAGTGCTTTAATCTTTTCTCTTCTTCTGTGATAAATGTATTTCCATCTAAATCCAGCTTTAATCTTTCCCACCTGATCTATGGAAAAAGGTTCCTCCTTCTGTCAAAGCGAATCCCTCTGCCTTCTGCCTTTTTCTGAGACTCTCCTCTTATAATTATCTTTTCCTTTCAAAATCTTCAGTATCTCTTCCCCTCCATTCATAAACATGGCCATGCCCCACCCTAAAACAAAAAAGTTGCACCTAGGTTAGTCTTCTGTATGTAACTTACCACCTCCGCTTCCACAAAAAGTAGTCTAAACCAGGGATCAACAAAATTTTCTCTTTAAGTATAGACAGTAAACATTTTAGCCTGAGCAGGCTATATTTGCCACACCTCATCAACTCAGTAGTTGTAGCATGGTTCTCCACACTGCTACCCAAGCCCAACTATTTATTTTCTCTCCCCTGACTATTGCAATAATTTCCTTGACTCCGTTATGTCTCTACAGAGATTTCCTAGTGTCCAATATCTCCTTCTTCGGTTTTTACTTTATAACACTGCCAGTGACATTTTTGCAAATGGTAAACATTATATAAATCCATGCTTAGAAAGTGTTAAGGGATTATCCTTGAGAATAAAATACCAGTTCAACTCAGAGAAAGAAGGAGTAACACCCCGATCTTATCCCTGCCCATTTATCCCTTCTCCTCTCCAGATATTCTGGCCTTCCTGCAACTTTCCAAATGTCATTTAAACTGCTCCTGTATGCTTGATTATTTCTGTATGCCTTTAACTGGGCTGTTTCTTCTTTCTACAATGACATTGTCTACCCACCTTCATCTTTCAATTCTCTATGCAGGGATGTGGAAACACTTAGCTTTCTGTGTTAGGGATTTCCCTTAGGTCCTGTACATCACTGATCATGTTGTATTACAATGCTTCAGTACAGCATATTGAACATATGAATTCATATATATATATATATAGCAACATTGATAAAAACCATGTCCTATTGGATCATGTTTAGCAAGACACGGGCCCAGCCTTCTCAAAGATGCAAGTCATCTGGAATTGCTAGCAGCTGCCTTGGCTCCTGCCTCATTTTCTAATCACACAAGAACCAATGACTCTTACTTCCATGGCCTCAAAGGACCACAAGAATCTGAGCAGTGGAGACTTTCTTATCTAGCACTCTTAATCTCTTCCCTTCTCCATATGACCTGCTCCAGCAAGACTACTATTTTGAGAAATATTCAGGCAAAAAAACTGTCAAGTACTTCCAAGCACAGCAGGGAGGATCTTGAGTTTCTCCAGCTCATCCGCAGTAAGATGCTAGCATCTCCTTCTACAGTTACTTCCAATTCTAACTAGTAACTCTTTTGAGAATTTCTTCCTTGAATGTAGCCTGAGCTCTAGTCCTTCATTCAAGAAACAACAACAACAACAGCAGCAACGACAACAAAACCCAGTTCATATTCTAGTACATCTTAATGACTATCTGTAAGCCAATCTCACAGCAGCAGCACTGACTCTCCTTAGCCTGGACGCATTTATTATAACAAGTATTAGGAATCTTCATTTGAATTCCCAAGAGTAACCTAATTCCCCCAAAATACAACTAGATCCACACAGTTTATCAAACCAGAAATCTAGTGTCATCTTCAAATTTCTCCTCTTTTACACCTAGCACTGTCATTTCATTCTCCCCATTCACCAAGTCCTGCCCTGAACTCTTAAATGTATCTCAACTCCATCAATCCACTTGTCCGGCCAAACTCCAATTCAAACAATTTCTCACCTGGATTATTGTAACTACCCACTAACTGGTCTCTGTGGTAACAATTTGATACTTCTTTAATCTGTACTCCATACTATAGACAGAACAATGTTTCTAAAAAGCACAACTGGCCTATGCCATTCTCCTCCAACATTTACATATATTTTATTGGGGCCATTCTAAATTGGCCCTGCTTATCTCTCAACATTATTTCCTTATCTTTATTTCACTTTCTGCCCCTAAATATGCATTCCCTCAAAACCAGGGCTTTAACACCACCCACAGGCTTGTAGGGGACTTTTCTCACTCCCTCATGTCAGGGTCTTTGCATAAACCATTTACTCTGCTAGGAATATTTCTTCTTCCTTTTTCTTTCATCCACCTCCTCTGCCTCAGTGACCACATCCTACTGCTTCATCGCATAAGTAGTTCCCTGAACTACCAAGACTATTATGTATACCTCTTATATGCTCTAATCATCCTTCACTTTCCCTTGCCATCTATATTGTAAACATCTGCTCATAGTCTATATAATTCTCTGGACATTAAGTTCCATGAGGATAAATGCTATGACTTGTTCTTAATTATATATCCAAGGACTATTACATAGTAACTGATTAGCATATGTATGAGATAAATGAATAAATGATTAATTGCAATGTTAATCATGGGAAATCAAAAGGGATATGAGAGAAAATAGAACATCATAAATATTTCCAGAAGTAGCTATCTACAAACTACCTTGTCTCCTACCTGATAGAATAAAAGATCCTGTAGATTTGAGTTAATACACATGAACTATTTAGTGACAATTAAATTCCATACAAAATTTATAAATATATTTCAAGCCTTTTGCAGATCAGAATGTACTGTTTAACAATATAGCCCTTTTCACTGAAAAACTCTTATGTACTGTTTTGAGAACAATTACCATTATCTTCCCAATTTTCTTTTTGGATTTCTCAATAGTTGAATTTTTCTATGCACTACTGAAGAGAGGTATGCAGGCGACTTAAAACGCTTACAAAGGAGTCATCCTAGAATGGAAAAAGGATATGAAAAGGAAATGGAAAAGATTCACAAAGAAGTGGAGAATTCAGAATTTGTGTAGTGCCATGAAATGTATAATGTCAAAATTAAAAAACTGATATTGATACAGTTTTCTATTTTGCAGAATAATTATTTGAGCATCATCACAGTACGTAAAAGAAAATTAGAAAATACAGTAGTTCAGGCCCTTCATTTGTTGAGTAGTTTTAAGGTAAAAACAACAAAGCAGACATGCACTAATACAAAAGTTTAATACCAAGGAAGTGAATCAAATGTTGCTTAATTTTTTAAAGTTTATTTAAAAAGTTAATCCTAGTAACCACCATATCAGTGTCTCTGCATTTTCTTTCCGCCAACAAATGTGCAAGTATAAAATGAAGGTATAGATTCCCTCTGTTTGCTACATATAAAGGTGTACACACACACACACACACACACACACACACACACACACACACAGCTTTCACTGTTTAAAGCAGTATGCTACTTATTACTTTTTTCCTACTTGGAAAATATTTATAATATATCTTCTTTGCTTTGTATAGTGTTGAAATACTTGAAAACAAGTATTCTACATTCCGCTTGACTTTTCTACCCACATATTCCTTTTTGTTTTCAACTCATTTTCTCCTCATCTCTGAAAACAACAGTGCTAAATGACAGTGGATTATAAGTAAGTCAAGAAAACACACATTCACAGATAGAAAATTGTTTGTCATCTCTATGCATGATTAGCTGCCTCAAAAAGTTACCAGTCACTGGTTAAGGCTCTAAAATAGAAGAAAAGAATTCATTGATATAGAAAATCTTTCAGAAGATCCGTATTTTCTCACCATCTCATTTAATGTTTTAGGATGAAATGGTAATGAGAACAGCAGAAGAGAAAAAATGCAGTCTAGGGTGACAGGATAATCAGTATGCTGCACACCAGGAAGTCTGCTTCACAGACTGGCTTTCATAATGTTGAGGAAGGCGTATATAATTAGAGTCATCTGAGCATCTAAAAATACCAAACCTATGACAACAGGCACATATTACATCCAACCAGGTATCCAAAGAATTAGTAGAGAGGAGAAAGTGGTACTGATTTACTTAGTTTAATCCCTTGTTAACTGTGTCTTAGAGTTTTTCATTTATTCAAATGGTAAAATGCAGATTTAGATAATTCCTTTCTAGAGTCACAGGTAAGTTTTCATATTGCATACACTTGTAATACAAGAGCGTACCAGAGCATGAGAAGATGGGAAGAATGACTGCTCAGAGAGGCTTCAGAGGAAAACAGAAATGGCACTCTGGCAAGCAAAGGGAAAAAGTAAAGATAAAAATAGGAAAACAAACATGAACAATGGTTCATACAAGAGAAAAAGTCTTTGCATGAGGTTAGAGGGTAGGGGTATTTCTCAATAGCACGTAACTGAAGTTTCAGAATAGCCTAGGAAACCAGGCACAAGGCTGTGAATGTGATATAAATGATCCTCCATGCACACAACCAAAACCTACAAAAGTAATCCAGATAGCCAAATCTTCCATTCTCCAATGGAAGTAAGTGAATACTATATATTTAAATGTAAGTGGCAATTTAAGCACAGACTTCCTGTTAGTTAACTTTATATTCAGATTTTGTTTTAGCCAAGGATGGTTTGTCCAGATTCTAGGACGTGTCATACATACTGTGAGAAAGAGACGATCCTAGAGAAGAATATCGTACTCTTATCTGGGAGAGACCTGTCACCTCCCCTGTAGATGACGGAAGATAGAAGATAGTTTATTTCTCAAAACAACACAATCTGTAAAAAGCAGTTGGGAGAAGAGTCCAAGAATTTCTACTTTGCTTTAGACAATCTATCATGACTTGAGTGAACCTTGAGATGAGCTCTGTCTACATTTTACCTTTTGGGCAGGAGTCAGAGTTTACGCTGCCTTGCCTCCATACTACACAGGGCATATAATAAACTCTTTGGTGGTTAAGCTGAATCTTGCAATTAGCAGACCTGAGTTGAAGCAGATACTGCGCATCCCTGTCCCTGGACAGAGGATCTGACGGGGATTACAGCAGAGATTTCTCCAGGAACACCTTCTCACAGTCTCTTTCAGCTTCCTCCTGAACTGGCTGAGGGGTACACCGATCATGGGACTAATCTTTGTCATTTCCTTGATAAACTCTGTAATTTGGTCGAACATCACACTTTCACAAGCATCATCTCTTTTGTGTTGGATGAAATTTCAACAATTTGTAATAAAACAGTCTGGCTCAGTATAGAATTACTAGATTTAAAATAGTAATCCTTGAGAATTATTAATATCCTTTAGTATATTCTTGATAATTAATAATTCTTGAGAAGTTTGAAGCAATTATTTTCTTTCTTTTTTGTCTAACTTCTTTCCATTAGGCCCTTGCCACATCCCTGGGCCAGTGTGACTGCTATTTTTCACTTACCTTTCTTTATATGCTTCATCCTGTAAGTTTTTAAACTTACCACCTTCATAGTTCTTTAAACTAAATATTGAGTTCCCTGGCAAGGGTAATGTTTCTCTTCATTACTTTCAATTCTGTGAAATTTAATTATGAAATTTTATTTATCACTTTTCTCTTACATTTGCTTTTCTTTTTGGAAAGACTCTTAATTGAAGGTTAAAACATAAAGACCAATTATCTAATTTTCTTCTCTATTTTCCATGTTCTTGTCTTTTTGTTTTAATTTCTAAATTATTTCTTTAAATGTATCTTTCCATCTTCTAAGCTTTAAAAGTCTGCTTTCATGTTTTTTTTTAAATTACAAAATGCTTTCTTGTTTTCTGAATATTCTTTTTTAATGGATTAACATTGTTTTTCTTTATAAATATTAAGTTCTTTGACTTCTTTTGTTCTCAGCACTTTCTGTTTTCTAAAAAACACTATTTTTGTTTATTATTTCTGACTATGTTTTTCACATTAAAGGCTTTTCTTAGCTTTTGGATGACTACTGGCTGTTCATTCGTATTTGACAGTGAGACACTTAAAAGATTTGTTTAGATATCCCATCCATTGGTGGAGGTTATACTTTTGTGTTTTCCCTGTAGGCTGACTGGGCATTTTGTTGGAGAAAATTCAAATTGTAATATCTGAAATCCCCCAAATTCTGCCAGAGGAACAGAATGAAATATGCCTGACTAATTATCTGAAAGCCAAGATGAGAAAAAGTGCTGAGAATCTCAGTATTCAAGAATATAGATTTTTTCCCATGTAATATTCCTTTTTTTAGCTACAATTATACCTAAATTTCCTTTGTACCTGATGTCCCTAATTCTTGGGCATCTTCTAGTCACTTTCTTAATAGAGAAATCCTCTCATACTCTGTCTTACTGTGCCAGGTGAAAGAGGGGATCTGGCCACTTTAACTGCATATTTGAAGATTTTCAACCTATGTTGCTTTTTTTATCCATGTCCCACATCCCTGACTTCTTCTAACATAATTTATGACTATCCCTCATTTCTTCAGCCCAAAGTGTCTTGCTTCTCATTAACATCTTGCTACGCAACATAGAAAGTTTCAGCTTTTTATATACTGTTATTTAGTACTTAATTTACTTTGCAACATTTATTATTGCCTTTCATCAGCAGTTATCATCTTTCCTATTATTCTTGTTTTTGAAAGTACATCATTTCTCCCTATAATCTGATGTTTGAGAAGTTTAGGGGAGAAGAGAGGAAGTGGATCAGGGATTAATGTGTGTTCCCAATGCACTGAATGTATCTGGGAGAACCCATCTGTATTAGTTTTCCTGGGCTGCCATAGCAAAATATCACAGAGTGGGTGGCGTAAGCAGTGTAAATTTATTTCCTCACAGTTCTAAGGGCTAGAAGTCCAAGAGTAATATGTCATCAGGGTTGCTTCTTCTGAGGCATCACTTCTTGGCTTGCAGATGGCTGTCTTCTCCTCCCTGTATCTTCACATGTTCCTCTCTCGGTGCGTCTATATCATAATATCCTCTTATTTTAACCACTTATATTGGATTAGGACCAACCCTAATGACCTTATTTCACCTTAATTCTTCTTTAAAGATCCTGTCTCCAAATATAATCATACTCTGAGGGATTAGGGGCTAGGACTTCAATCTATCAATCAACTGGGGGACAAAATTCAGCTCATAACACCATCTATGGTGGAATTAAGGACAATCCCAAAACTGAAAGCAAGAGAACATTACCCAGACGTGTAAGACTTTTGGCAGTGGTACCAATACACAGAAGGGAATAGGAAGGTCAGTATAGTCAATCTGGGCAGAGCTGCAGAAAAATATGGTGCAGGGGGATAGACTGTATATGAGTAATCTTATGCATGTTTAAAGCACAGCACTAAATGCTCTTGAAAACAAAACAAACAAACAAACAAACAAACAAAAACTAGAGCCAGAGAGATCTGAGTGCAAATAACCAAGGATCACAGGCAAAAATATGGCATTACAGTACCAAAAGCAGTAAAAAGAGAATGCCCAAAAGGACTAATTTACAGATTTATAAACAATGATCACATCAGCACTGGAGAACAAGGTTGAAGCAAGAGGAAGGCTGACTTGTTTTTGTCATGGAGGATTTGTTATGTAGCTGTTTACATTTTCAACAACCAACAAAAGTGAGGCTGTAAGAGGAGTTTTAGAGACCATAAAGTTTAGAAGGGCACAGAAGAATATCAGTTATCCTAAGTAGCTGATGTTATAAAACACCAATTATATTAGGCTTGCAATGGTGGCTCTCTAAATAGATTTAGGTTAAGGGGTAACATACTGAATCTTCTGAAGAATACTATGCCACTGTAGTCCTAACTTTTGTTAGAGTATTTTTTTCTCTCTTGGCTTCTCTCCAACTGATGATTCATATCATTGTTTATCCCAGGGAAACAAATGTTCCATGTCTGTGGTAAGTCATAATCTATTTCTATAGCAGCATCAGCTCCATATGCCTCCAGTCATTAAAATGGAGCTTAGCCAATGCAGTCTAAACTGTTATTCTATTATTCTATTTTTCTAAAATAAGGACTAACAATACAGAATACACACCTTTTATTTGCTACCATTTGCAATCTCTTACCTAATGTTGGGGGGAAAAAAGGCTTATTAAAATGGACTTAAGAATCTAATGGCAGTGAGACACTTGTGTGAGTATCAGAGTTGACAAGTAAATGTAGTAAAAGCTGTCAAAACTCAGAGTAACAATTACTTATGAAGAATTTTATTGTCTGGCTATGAATAAACCTATGGAATTGTACAAGGTGCTTAGGAGATCTAGTTCTGGCCCTTCCATTAATCAGAAGAATGTCCAAGTCTAAATATTGACTGGTGATTTGCTTTCCTCTCTTGGAGGACCTCAGGAGAATGGCACTGTAAAGAAAGAATGCCAAATTCACAAAATCCAGAGCTTGGAGTAAACAGGAGATGAGAATGCAATCTTTTCTCAGTATTAAATATCAATCCCTGTGCTAAAAATGAAATATCTGTCTCCTATACAAGCAAAATAAGATTTAGATTTAGCTTTTTCACACGTTTGTCATTAATTACACTTTTAAGTGATGTATATGCTCTGAAATCCCAGTCATTCAATTCAAATTTGGAAATTAATACTTATCAAGATTAAATCAATTCTGGTGATATTTTTCATGTATATGTTTGTGCATGTTTCATAACTTTAAACTACACAAATACTTCTATTATGCATCCTTAACTAATATTCCAAATGAATATATATTTGAAGTGTTCAAGCTTTTTTGCCCACATGAAAATGCATGCAATAAATTACAAATACTTTGTCAAATTTCTATTTAATGGAAAGTCATGCTAAAATGAGTTAAACAGTAGATTTCAGCAGTGGAAAATACCTTTCATTCAAAACTTAAAGTGATACTGAAAGGGTGTATTGCTGTTGCTTTTTTTATTTTTTAAATTTATACATTTTTTTCTCAAGAACATTACAGTTTCTTTTGCTTATTGAATATTCATTGACATTTCTGGAATAGGATATATAACTTGCTGTGTACTGTCAATCAAAATCTCTTAGCTATGTATTATTGCTATAAAGCTTTTATTGATACTAAACAAATTACTAAATGTAGATAGGTGCTTTTTATATAAAAGTGGATGAAAGAAAGATATTTTAAATGAGACTTTGAATTTAATACTGCTTCAGGCTACTACTACTGAGAAAATTCACCTGGAAAGCACTTTTTAACTAGGAGCAAACATTCTACAGCTCAAAGAACAGGGAGGCACTTCACTTTATCCATTCTCAAATGCAAAGCAAAATTATGAAATTTGTCTCTGTAGTCTTTATGTTATGACTTTTCTTTCATGACAATATTTTGGCAGTTACAAAACAATGATTCAAAAATTTAGCAAGCAGATAGCTCACTAAAAATCCTGAAGTCTGGGCTCTACACCAAACATACAGAATCAGAATCAATAATGTGTTGGAAAGGAGTAGACGGAGAGGCAGCAAGCATCAATATATTTAACTAGGTAGCTCTGAAGCATAGCATAGTTTAAGCACCGCTGTTTTGATACTCCTGGTGTTTACCTTTTTTCCTTTACCAAATTGATATCCAGGGATCACCCTATGATTGTCTTCCAGATTGCAGTTACTTTGCCTCCTGCACAATTGATATTTACTCTTTGTACTTCATCCCTTAAATTCGACATCATGAGCTTCCTTAAATCAACAATTACCTAACTGTCTAAATTCATAAATGAGAGGAACTTCCCAGTTCTGGCTAGCTTCCCAGTGTCTTAAAAGAGTAATTTTATGCCCAAGGAATAATCCAATGTGGTGATTAATTGGTGGGCAATTCAGACCAGAAACGATAGGAGAGCTGTTTTATTTTAAGATATCAGGTAATACATGTTAGGTCTTCAGGACAGTATAGTTTATTCCAAGTTCTACAACATAAGCCAGTTATTTATTCTGAGTATTTTAGCTCCATCTTATTTCAGACAACCCTGACTCTCTCTTAGGTTTAAGGAAACACCCTCAAAATAAAAATGGAATTCCTCGGTAGGAATTTATAGAATTCAATAGGTTTTATCAGACAATTGGGTTTATAAAATGAGGGGAATAATTCCCCTACCTTATGAAATTTTAGGGGTCCAAATGAGTTCATGTAAACTTAACACTTAGACATGGTCACATTTTATGTATCAAACAGGCAAAGATCTTTAATATACTAATGTGCATTGTGGCTAAGTGGGGGTATGTATCATTTTCTAAATAGTTCTGAAAAGATCGTGGAATTTGTCTTACTTCTTTGGAGAAATACACTCTGGAAAACCCCACATGAACTTTTTGTCTTGCATGTATCCTACCTGCTCCAGGTAGTCCAGAAAACATCACTCTGTGAAATAAAAACTAAAGCAATAACTTAAGGCGAACAATAAACAATTTGCTTATGTCTTTTGTCTGAATTTCAGTCATCAGTGGACATTCCAAAACTTAACTGTTATAATGTAAGTTAGTGGTCAAGTAGCATTTAGACAATGGAGGTTTGGAGAATATGACTTTTCAGTATTTACTGACCACTGTATTTCAGTCTTAAGTCTTCTGTGAAACAGAGTATCCTGTCACCCTATCACTGCCTAATGAAAATACCTGATGCTGGTTCAAATTAGTTTGCACTTATCCTCATTTAACAGTGATTTGACGGCTGCCTAAATTTAATTTATCTGGAATGCTATGTTGTGAATATTGGTTCAGTTTATCAAAATTTGATCCTCTTTTAGAGGACACTTGATTAGAATATATTTTCCTGCCTTACTTGAAGTTAGAAATGGTCACATGACTTATCTTGGCAAATGATATGTGAGCAGCAGTTATGTGTTACTTCTGGACCAGAACTTCCAGACATGATGCACAGGTTGCCATGCCCCTTCCTCCTGCGATAAACAAGCAACCTTAAAGGCAGTGCAGGCTCTGCAGGTCTATTGCCCTGAATATGGATGACAAATACGCCTGTATTGGTTAAGTCACTGAAATTCTTGGCTTACTTTTTACTACAGGATAACCGAGCTTATCCTGACTGATATATTTTTATATTAGAAAAAAAGGTGTTCTTCAAAGTTGCTAACATGTTTATTGTCCTATGATTGCATTATTCTGTCTGTTAGGTGAAGTGATAAATCAGCCATATGAACTAGCTAAGAACTAGACTCTGAGTTCAAGATTTGCAGATATTAATATATATATAATGGATAGATAACAAGGTTATACTGTGTAGCATAGGGAACTATAATCAATATCTTGTAGTAACTCATGGTGGAAAAGAATATGAAAACGAATATATGTATGTTCATGTATGACTGAAGCACTGTGCTATACACCAGAAATTGACACAACATTGTAAATTGACTATATACTTCAATAAAAATATATATTAAAAAAAGAACTAGACTCTGAAATTAGTTAAAATTCTGTCAATTTATAGAAATCTGAGCAACCAAACATCAGGCTCTCATTAATTATTATCCTAGTTAGTCAATGTATTCCTTTTTTATAATATTTTACATGTAGCCATTTTAAAATTACATATTCATTTAACAACTATAACTCTTCAAGCATTTTGTTCTTGAATCCCTTTGCACTCTTAAAAATCATTGAACACATCAAAGATCTTTATATGTGAGTTATTGCTGCAAATAATACTATACTCAAAATTAAAACAGGGAGCATTAATTAATATTTTATTGGGAGATAACTGTAGATCCACAAGTAGTTGTAAGAAACAATACAAAAGATCAGCGTACCCTTTCCCCATTTTTCTCTAGTGATAACTACTTTCAAAATTATAGTACAATATCACACCTAAGATATGAATATTAATAGTGAAGATATAGAATATTACTATCAGCATAAGGATCCCTTGCTACCCTTATATGGCCACATCTACTTTCCACTCAGCCCCACTTCCTCCTTAATCCCTGGAAACCATCAACCTGTTCTCTGTTTCTATAATTGTGGCATTTCAAGGATGTTACATAAATGCAATTATACAGTATGCACTCTTTGATGATTGGCTTTCTTCATTCAGCATAAGATTCATTCGTGTTGTGGTATGTAACAAGAGTACTTTTTTGTTTTATCTGAGTTATATGAATGTACCAGAGTTTATTTAACCATTCACCCACTAAAGGACACCTATGCTTTTTCTATTATTGGTCTACTGTGATTATAGCTGCGATAAACATTCAGATATAGATTTTCATGTAAATGTTAAGTTTTCATTTCTCTAAAATGAATGCCCAGGAATGCAATTGTTGAGTCACATGGTAATTACATGTTTAGTTTTTTTTTTTTATTTATTTAGTAAATTGCTATACTGACCCTAAAAGCTACACACAAAAACTACTAGAGATGATAAAAAAATTCAGCAAGGTATCAGGATACAAGATTAACATATAAAAATCAGTTGCATTTCTTTACATTAACAATGAATTAGCAGGAAAAGAAAGTAAACAAACAATTCCTTTAAAAATTGCATCCAAAACAATAAAATACTTAGAAATAAATCTGACCAAGGAGATGAAAGACTTATACATGGAGAACTACAAAATATTGGTTAAGGGAATTAAAGATGACTTTAAGAAATTGAGAGAAATCCCATGCTCTTGGATTGGAAGAATCAATATTGTTAAAATGGCCATACTGCCCAAGGCAATCTACAGATTTAATGTGCTCCCTATCAAATTACCCAAAATATTTTTCACCAAACTAGAACAAACAATCCTAAAATTTATATGGAATCACAAAAGACCTAGAATTGCCAAAGCAATATTAAAGAAAAAAAACAAAGTTGGAGTAATCACCCTCCCAGACTTCAGACAATATTACAAAGCTACAGTAAATCAAAACAGAATGGTATTGGCATAGAAACAGATATATGGATCATGGAACAGAATAGGGAGCCCAGAAATACACCCACAGACCCATGGTCAATTAATCTTTGACAAGGGAGGGAAAATATATAAATGGAGAAAAGACAACTTCTTCAGCAAGTGGTCTTGGGAAGACTGTACAGCAGAATGTAAATGAATGAAGTTAGAACACTCCCTCACACCATCCACAAAAATAAATTCAAAGTGGCTTAAAGACTTAAATATAGGACAAGACACGATAAACCTCCTAGAAGAAAATATAGACAAAACATTCTCTGACATAAATCTAAGCAAAGTTTTCCTAGGGCAGTCTACACAGGCAATAGAAATAAGAGCAAATATTAACAAATGAGACTTAATTAAACTTACAAGTTTTTGCATAGCAAAGGAAGCAATAAGCAAAACAAAATGACAACCTATGACATAGGGGAAAATATTTGCAAATGATGCAACTGACAAAGGCTTAATTTCCAGAATACATAAACAGCTCATACAACTTAATAAAACCAACCAACCAAACAAACAAACAAAAAAACAATCCAATCCAAAAATGGGCAGAAGACCTAAACAAGCAATTCTCCAATGAAGACATATAAAGACATAAAAATAGCCAGTAGGCACATGAAAAAATGCTCAATATTGCTAATTATCAGAGGAATGCAAGTCAAAACTACAATGAGGTATCACCTCACACCAGTCAGAATGGCCATCATCAAAAAGTCCACAAATGGTAAATGCTGGAGAGGGTGTGGAGAAAAGGGAATTCTCCTACACTACTGGTGGGAATGTTTGGTGCAGCCATTATGGAAAACAGTATGGATATTCTTCAAAAAAAGTAAAAATAGACTTACCCTATGATCCAGCAATCCTACTCCTGGGCATTATCTGTAGGGAACTCTAATTCAAAAAGATACATGCACCCCAATGTTCATAGCAGTGCTATATACAACAGCCAAGATATGGAAGCAACCTAAATGTCCATCGACAGATGACTGGATAAAGAAGCTGTGGTATAGTTACACAATGGAATACTACTCAGCCATAAAAAAGAATAAAATAACGCCATTTGCAGCAACATGGATAGACCTAGAGATTGTCATTCTGAGTGAAGTAAACCAGAAAGGGAAAGAAAAATAACATAGGATATCACTCATATGAGGAATCTTAAAAAAAAAAAAAAAGAATAAAAGGACACTATGAACTCATTTACAAAACAAAAAGACTCACAGACATCATAGTAAACAATCTTATGGTTACAGGGGAAAGGGGGTGAGAAGGGATAAATCTGGTAGTATGAGATTTGCAAATGTTAGCTACTGTATCTAAAAACAGATTGAAAAAACGCAAGTTTCTTCTAGGGAACTATATTCAATATACTGTAATAATCTATAATGAAAAAGAATATGAAAATTAATATATGTATGTATATGCATGACTGGGACACTGTGCTGTACACCAGAAACTGATACATTGTAACTGACTGTACTTCAATTTAAATAATTAAATTAAATTAATTTAATTTAAAAAACTGCTACACTGTTTTCCAGAGTGGCTAAATAATTTTACAATCTTATTAGCAATGTGTGAGTGATCTGGTTTCTCTGCACCTTCTCCCACATTTGATATTGTTATTCTTTTTTATTTTAGTCATTCTGATAGGTGTGTAGTGATACCTCACTGTGTTTTTAATTCCTATTTCTCCTAGTAGCTAATGATATTGAATATCTTTGTATGTTTACTTGCCATCTAAATCTCTTCTCCAGAGAAATATTTCTTCATGTCTTTTTCTTGTTTCTTAATTGAATTGTTTTTGAGTTTTGAGAGTTCTTCATGTATTCTAGATGCAATTTTCTGTCAGATATGCAGTTTGAAATATTTTCTCCCAGTCTGTAGCTTGTCTGAACTTTCTATTATGTAGGTCTTCTGTAGAGCAAAAGTTTTTAATTTTGATGAAGTAGAGTTTATCATTCTTTCCTTCTATCAATTGTGCTTTTGAGATTTTTGCCCACTCTGTCTCTCTTTTTCTCTTTTGGTCCCTCATTCTCAGTAATATTCATTGCCCTGTCTTCAAGTTTACTGAAGTCCCTTTAGTTTGCTTTTCATTAGTTGTTTTATTTCTCAACTCAAGCATTTCTTTTTTGTTTCTTTTTAGGTTTTTTTCTCTCTATTGATATATCCATTTTGCTTATATGTTGTTTTCTTGACTTTTAATCAATATTTTTAGTTCTTTAAGCATTTAAGATAGTTTAAAAAAAAATCTGTACCTAGTAGATTCCAACAGGTCTTTTTCAAGGAAAGTTTCTGTTGAGTTTATCTTTTTCCATTGAACAAGCCTTTTTTCTTGTTTCTTTGTAGCTATTGCATTTTTTTAGTTGAAAACTGAACATCTGAATTTAATAGTGTGGCAATTCTGGAAAGCAGATTCTCCTCCTCTCTCAGGGTTCTCTGTTTTATTTTTGTTGTTGTTGTTATTTTGATTGTTATAGCTGCCTCTGTATGGAGGATCAGGATGAGATGTAAATTTAACATCTTCTCAGGTAACTTTCTAATTTATCCTTTATATATATTTGCTTTTGATATTTAGTCTTTAATATCTGGGTCCACAAGTAGGGAAAAAAAAAATGAAGAGGAAGGAAAGTGCACCGGCCCTTAAATACCTGGAAGTCAATCCAGCTACAGGGGGCCTGTAACAATGGGGTAAAGTGTAGCAACAATAGGGTAAGGTATAATAACAATGACTACCACTTCTTGTCTGCATCTCTATTATGAGAAACAGCATTCAGCAATCAAAGCACAGATTCCTGATATTTCAAGGACAGAATTCTTTTTGTTCATCCTAGCTCCCTCAAGCTGTGTGCAAACTGCTCCTGGAATGCACACACAGCTGCTTTGTGTGCCATGAGGCTCTCAGTAGCAGTTAGGTGGCTGCTACTGTGCTCAGACCTGAAATTGGTCAAAATTAACTACAGTTTACCATCCAATACTTGCTTGGGAAGTTGCAAACCTTCCGCAGACATCAGAGTTCCAAAATAGTTACATCACACGGATTCTACCAGTATAATTGTGGTCTAGATGGGAAGACAGACTTCTAGTACTTTCTTCTGTGCCCTGTTCCCAGAATCCTCTTCCCTGTTGCACTTATTTTTAAACTGGTTTCCATTTGATTAGATCAAGCACTGTGATAACTCTTGTGAATAACTTGTTTTACAACATGTCCTGTAAAAAACTGGTTATAATTTATTTATTCACATATTGTTACCCAGCAAAACTGTTACCTTCTTTATTGTTGTTACATTAGCTAATTTGTCTTCATAACATTAGCATCTGTCATGAAGTAGGTGCCAGACAAAAGGCTGTTGATCTGAATTTAATGGAAATTAAGAAAGGATGTTTATCATTTACTGCATGACCAACTGCTTACATTCTAAAATCATAATCTTAAAAAAATACTTCTGAACTGGTAAGAAAAATGATTTTATATAGAAAAAGGACATAGTCTTTAGAATAATTAATTCTGCCAGTCTAATCTGCTTTATTTGAATAGCTTATGTACTACTTCAATTCCTGCATCATGCTTAGAACTCAATGCACATGTCCCATCATTTAGACTATCTTTCAATGTACATATGCACATTAGTAAATGAACTGCCTATGGGGGAAAGAAAGATAAAAGCGAATTACACCAAAATAAAATAAAGAGCTCCACACAGAAGACTGCAAAAATCCAAAGCAAAGGTGGATAATTGCACTAAAATGTCTCAGTCTCTTCAGAAATACAGACTAGTATGTTACCACTACCAGAGAGAAAGAGAATCTAAGCCTAGAGTCAAACCAGAGTGTGTCACATTTTGAGGCCTTTGTGGCAGGGCATCCGCTCAAGTGTACAGGTGCACATAATTCTTTACTCTGATATTACTGCCGTTAAATCCACAGTGATGCTCAGCCTGTGCTGGTAGTTGACCTCAGTACTGGCAATCCTCCATGCCTAGCTTTGGAAGCAAATTCCAGGCTAGGAAATCTAAATTATATTTAATTCACTTTAATTTGAGAAATAAATGCAATGTCAGTTAACTTATGAATTCTAATTATATGTGTCAAAAATTTGTGTGGAGGAAATAGGAATAAGAATTGTAATAGGAAAGGAGACTTACATTTATTGACACCAAGTAAAAAATAGGTATGAGACCTTTAAACAGTTTGCCAAGACTTGTTTAGGCTCTGAGGATGCCACCTTACTGGGTTTATTACTCAAACTAAAGAGCTCATGCTTGAGGTAAGATACTTATTCATCTGCTGCACCTAAATTTGCTTTTCTCTTAATTGAGCCCAGCATGAGGTAAGACTTTGTAAGCAAAGTACATACTGCCTTTTTGTAATCTGACTTTTACAATATCTATTCCCCCAGAATCATTTTTCCTGACCCTAGTGGTTGATCAGGTTAAGGTAAGGTGTAGTAGCAGGAATAAAGAATAAAATAAGCCAGGGCTCCAGAAAAAAAGGAACTAGACAGAACTTCTTAAGTGAACCTTTTTCCCTTCTTAGCTTGGCAAGGTGCAATATACTGAAAAGGTGGTAAACTTCAGTGGATAGTGCTTGTTATTCCCATTAAAAAGGAGCAAGGTCCCTTCTGTTGGGGAGAAGGTACTCCTTCAAATTCCTTAAAAAAAAAAAAAAAAGCCTAGTATTCATACTGGTGCAACACTAGACAGTTCTAATAGTTTCTGGGTTTGATTGTATTTTAGGCTGAACCATGTTATACTATGTTTAAACAGAAATTGAACTGACTTCCAATGCTTATTGTATTATTGTTATAGTTCCAAGTGACTTACAATTGAGCTCTAACTGTGATTTAGGGGGAAAAGAGTCTTCCTCTTACAGTCCATAAAAATTATTTTTTTTATAATCTTAGGCCCCCTCTATTTCATTTAATTTTTGTTTGTTTCCTACATTTGGGAAATTTAGTGTTAAAATTCTCAGCTAATAACCTCTCAGTTTCTGAAAATCCAATCCAGGCCTATGAGTTGTTTAGACAACTGCCTTACCTTTTAGTATGAAGATAGTTGATGGAAATTTTAATATAATGAAATTTTAATCATTCATTATAATGTGCGGTTTCTAATCAAAGTTAATAGAAAAATGTGGATTGTACTTTGAGAATTGGGATGGGAAGAAATAGGAATCAATGTAGTGAGAAATCTTTTGCTTTGTGCTATCTGATTTAGAAATATATCAATAAATGCTATGAGAAATGCCCAGAAAGAGTGGGATTTTAATAAAATTAAATATAGTTAAATCTGAAAATATAAGAAAAAAACTTATGATTTATGTTAGTTTCCTTCTCATGGATAATCAAAACTGATATTACAACTCATTATTATATTCATTATAATTTTTAAAGAAAAAGTACTTAAATATACCCCGCATTTGTAAAATAAAAATAGATGAGGTATAACATTTCAGCCTGTCCCTTCAACTGGTAGATTCATTACACATGAATGGTGACTTTTTAAACACAAAATTACATGACAGAATCTTTCTCACCACTTCAGTATTTAGTGATGCTAGCTAGCCCTAGCTTTAGAACAAAAATCAACCCATTTAATGAAATGCTTACTTAAACACCAAAGCCATTATTACATATGTAACAGTTTGGAAATACTACATTACACTTGGAAAATGCCCAGCACCAGTGAATCAATTTTCTATCTGCTTTGTAAAAACAACTTCTGCTTTATTGCTTTTTGGAAACAGAATTGAAGCAATACTTCACAAAAGCCATTAAACAGATCTTGTGACACAAAATATAAGACTTCTAACTAAACTACATCATTTCTCGATTTCTTTTGAATACCTAATGGCATAATGAAAACTGATTAAACTATCCGTATGTTCACATTCTCAGTTATGATATCTGATGGCCTCAAATTAAAAAGTTGATTTGTAAAATGAAGTGATGGTACATTGAACAATCAACCTTATTAACAGAACTCTGAGTAATCTGAAATTTTAATTGGTCAAATAAAGTGGCATTTAATGCTAGAAAATACAGACAATTGTCTATAATTAGAATAATTAACACAAAGATGATTCTTACATAGCAGCAGTAACACATTAAATATTTAACCATAAGGAAAGAAAACAACCTCAAACAGATGAATGAAGGGAAAATTCTTTGGAGAGTTCTTCAAGGTTTACTTTTTTTAATAGTTCCTTTGGGACATGGTTGGCAATTTCATACTATTAATATTGCAAAAGTTATAGCAGGGAAGGAAAAGAGCAGTGTCTTTGATTTTATACCATTTCTAAAAAAGCAACGAGATATTGGAAAAGTATGGATTTGTTAAAAATAAACTAGTCCTGTTAATTTTTTCCTAATATTCACTGTGGTTGAAAGAAATATATTTTAACTAGAAAGAGATGCATTATGTTTAAATTACATCTTATCACATATTATGTTATCAAAAATCTTACAAAAATAATCAAGATTGTGATGAGTTCTTTCATTGCCACTGGAACAGAGGCAGAAAGAATTCAAATAAATCAGCTGTGTGGGTCTGTGGAGCATGTTAAGCACAGGGATGCTGCAAGAATTAGAATTAGTGTCAGTCTTATTTAAAAGCTTCCTTGTTCATCTTTGCAACCCTAGATTGTTGGCCAAGATTAAATCATGAATCTTCTCAATACTCCTGGGAAGTAATTAAAGGAGAAGAAATAGAGAAAAATGACAAAAAGATAGGGGATTTTAATTGTACTTTTATATTACTATGTATTTAAATTAAATAAATGAAAAATGTATACAAATAAAATGCTTTCTTGTGATAACTCATAGGATAAAGGCCAATTCCAAACAAAAAGATTTGGTCCAAATAAACATAAATTAAGAAAAAAAAATACTACTTGGATTACAATTTTTTTCTAAGTAGGGGGAAATAGAGAAATAATTTAATACCAAGTATGATATAAAATAATGATTTTTAAAAACTCTATCAATTAGAATCTAACTAGGAAAATGACTTCATTAATTTGCAATGTCAGTGTAATGCAGAGAATTGGTTATACTGAACTTCAACAGCAAACAGATGACCTTTGGCTAACCCATTAATTAACAGCAGGAAGATATGACCACTATAAGGCTGGAGGGAAAATGGAATTAGGCACTATTACCAATGCTCAGAAGTAAGTGTCATGCAATGAAAGCTAAGACCAGGGCCAGTATGTCTGTGAGAAATGAAGCAATAGAATACACAGAGCCTTTGTCCTCATAAGTAGAGAAGGAAGGGGAAATACCTTGGCCTCTTTCTTTTTCTTACCTTCTAATCTCCTGCCAAAGCCTCCCATACTCAGCCAGAAATCAGCTATTACAGGAGCATTCTTTAGGATTCAGCCCACTTTAAAATAGCACAGTGGTGGGTAAGAGTGGGAGGGAATCTGAGGGCAAACATAGACTGGGCATATCTTTCCATGACATACTATCACACTATCAGATTGACTATGTCAGTGATGTTTCACATCTTAAAACTATGTTACTGCAGGGAAAAATGCCATAAATTTTACCTTTCCATATGAAGAAATGAATACATGGACAATTACAAAAGCTAGTATTACTGTACCAATGGTTTTTAACTGCACTTTTTGTTTTCTGCATGATTTAAGAAACTTAAGACATTTAAAGAACAGAAAACAACTATTAATATAAAGGTAATATTGCTGTGACTTTGGTCTTTAAGTAAAAGTATTGTTTTCTATGTAATTTAAGGGACTAATGCATTGAAAATAATTGTTAGTTTACATTCTGGGACACACAATGCACAGAGATGTAATTTTGTGACATCAATAACCTAAAGGGGTAAGTATGGAGCTGCTCCTTTACAGTCTGTGTTATTTTCACTTTGTATGCTCTTGAAGCTAAGCTGGTATAAATCAAACTACAATGTTTAAACTTTATGATATTAATTAAATGTAATCCACATGGTAACCACAAAGAAGATAGCTATAGAATATATACTAAAGGAAATGAGGAAGAAATATAAACATTTCACTACAAAAAAATCAACTAAATACAAGAGAAGACAGTAATTAAGGGAATAGGGGGAGCTATAAGGCCTATTAAATAGCACAATGACAGAAGTAAGTTCTTCCTTATCAGTAATTATTTTAAATGTAAATAGATTAAGCTCTCCAATCAAAAGACAGAAATTAGCAGTGTAGATAAAATCACATGATCCAACAGTATGCCATCTATAAACAACTCACTTGAGATAAAAAGACACAAAAAGATTGAAAGTTGAAGGACAGAAGACATTTCCTGCAATTAGTAACTAAAAGGGAGCCGAGATGGCTATAATATTCAACAAGTAGACTTTAAATCAAAAAAGGTTATATGAGACAAAGAAAGACCTTATTTACTGATAAAAGTTTCAATATAGCAAGAAGATACAACAACCATAAACACTCATGCTGTAACGATAGATGAACATCATAGTCAACAGTGAAAGACTGAAACAAGGAAAGAATGTTTGCTTCTACCTCTTCTATTCAACATGGTTCTTGAAGTTCTAGCTAGACAACTGAGTCAAGAAAAACAAGAAATAAAAGGCATCCAAATTGGAAATGAAGAAAGAAAAATTATCTCTGCAGATGATATGAAATTATATTTAGAAAACCCTAAGAATCTGATTAAAAGTGTTAGATCTAATAAATAAATTTGGCAAGTAGCAAGATACAAAGTGAACATACAAATCAATTGCATTTCTATACGTAAAAACAATAAACAACCTGAAAAGGAAACTGAAAAAAACAATTCAGTTTACAACAGAATCAAAAAGAATAAAATACTTAGGAGTTAACTTAACCAAGAAGGTGAAAGTCCTGTAAAATAAAAACTATGAAACATTGCTGCTGAAAGAATTAAAGAAGACATAAATTAATGGAAACCCAAATCACATTTATGGATTAGAAGGCTTAATATTCTTAAAATGTTCATAATATCCAAAGCAATCTATAGATTCAATAAAATGTCTTTCAAAATCCTAAAGACATTTTTTGTAGAAATATAAAAACCCATTCTAAAATTCATGTGGCATCTCAATGCAAACTGAATAGCTAAAACAATCTTGGGGGGAAAAAGGCTATTACTGAAAGACTAATGCTTTTTGATTTCAAAATTTACTACAGAGCTACAGTAATCAAAACAATGTGGCACTGGCATAAAGCAGACATACTGAGCGATGGAATATTTTACAAAGCCCAGAAATAGACCCTTATCTATATCATCAAGTGATTTTTGACAAGGGTGTTAAAGCTATTCAATGGAAAAAGGATAGTCTTTTCAACAAATAGTGCTGGGAAAGTTGGACATCCACATGCGAAGGAATGAATTTGGACCCTTACCTAATACCATATACAAAAACTAATTCAACATGAATCAAGGACCTAAATATCAGACCTGAGACAATAAAACTCTTAGAAGAAAACATAAGACAAAAGCTTCATGAGTCTGGAATTGGCAATGATTTCTTGGATTTGACACCAAGATACAGGCAACAAAAGAAAAAAAATAGACAAAGGGACTTCATAATTTTTTAAATTGTGTATCAGAAGACTATCAGCAGAATAAGAAGTCAATCCACAGAATGGGTAAAAATATTTGGATATCATATATCTGTTAAGGGGTTAATATTCTGAATATATAAAGAACTCCTAGAACTCAACAACAAGAAAAACAATTCAATTAAAAAATGGCAAAGATCTTGAATAGACATTTACCTAACCAAGATATATAAATGACCAACAAAACACATGAAAAATGCTCACCATCACTAATCATTAGGAAAATGCAAATCAAAACTACAATAAAATATCACCTCACATCCATTAACATGACTATTACCAACCCCCCCCCCCCAAAAAAAAAAAACAGAAAACAGTAAGTGAGGGTGGGGATGTGGAGATATTAGAAACCTGTTCACTATTGGTGGGGATGTAAAATGGTACAAATGCTGTGCAAAAAAATATAGCAGTTTCTCAAATAATTAACAGTAGGATTACCATATTATCCAGCTATTCCACTTCTGGATATATATCCAAGATAATTGAAAGCAGGACCTCAGAGAGATATTTTTACACCCATGTTAATAGCAGCATTATTAACAATAGCCAACAGATGTAAGCATCTCAAGTATCTTTCAACAGATGAATGGATAAGCAAAATACAGTATATACATACAATGGAGTATTATCCAACCTTAAAAAGGAGAGAAACTCTGCAATATGCTATAGCATGAATGAAGTTTGAGGACATTACACTAAGCCTGTCACAAAAAGACAAATACTGTATAATTCCACTTATATGAGGTACTTAGAGTAATTAAAATTATAAAGACTGGCCAGAAAGAAAGAAAAATGCCGTATGGTATCACTTACATGTGGAATCTTAAACAAAGGACACAAATGAACTTATCTACAAAACAGAAACAGACTCACAGACATAGACAACAAACTTATGGTTACCAGGGGGTAAAGAGGATGGGAAGGGATAAATTGGGAATTCGAAATTTGCACCTCTTGGAGTGTGACAGAAATGTTAGGTATCTTGATTGTGGCAGTGGTTTCATTGGTGTATACATCTATCGAAATTCATCAAATTGTACATTTGAAATATGTGTAGTTTACTGTACAGGAACCATATCACAATAAAGGTGTTAAATAAATTTAAAATAAATAAATAAATAAATACAGTAAAACAAAACCAAAAAAAAATCATAAAGACTGAAAGTATAATTGTGGTTGCCAGGGGCTGGGGGGAAGGAAAGAATGGGGAGTTACTGTTCAATGGATACAGTTTCGGTTTTACAAGATGAAAAGTGTTATTGGGATGGATGGTGATGATGTTTGCCCAACAATGTGAATGTATTTAATACCACTGAACTGAATACTTGAAAGTGGTTTAAATGGTATATGGTATATTACGTGTATTTCACCACAGTAAAAAAAATCACAATGAGATTCCACTATACACTCACTCTAACTATTATCATAAAAAAGACAGAAAACTATCAGATGATAGTGAGGATGTGGAGACATGCAAATCCTCATGCATTGCTGATGGGAATATAAATGGTATCAACTCTGTGGAAAATGGTTGGACAGTTTCTTTTTAACTTTTTAGTTAAACATAATTTCACTGTATGACTGAAAATCAATCCTAGATATCAAACCAAGAGAAATCAAAACATATGCCCACATAAAGACACGTACACAAATATGCACAGAAGCATTATTAACAACAGCCTAAGACTAAAACTGGGA